>NC_058081.1:122950082-123270635 GCF_014858855.1 Bufo gargarizans | reverse complement strand
AATCTACTATAGTCTGTACTTGTTCTGGCCTCACCATTCGTACTGTCCAAAATACAGTGTAGGCCGCAAATGTACTTTCTAGCGCAAAAGATGAGCATTTGTCACCCAACAATGTAACAGACAAATTACTGAAATGTATTTACCTTTCCACTATGTAGAGCAAGGGTATATCACAGCCAACAAATGGGGAATGTCACCCAACAATGAAACAGACGATTTAGTGAAATGTAATTTCTTGTCCACTAGGTAGAGCAGGGGTATATCACAGCCAAAAATTGGTGAATATCACCCAACAATGTAACAGATGAATTAGTGAAATGTATTTCCTTCTCCAGTAGGTAGCGCAGGGGTATATCACAGCCCAAAAATGGTGAATTTCACCCAACTATGTAACAGACAAATTAGTGAAATGTATTTCCTGGTACACTAGCTAGAGCAGGGGTATATCACAGTCACAAATTGGTGAATGTCACCCAAAAATGTAACAGACAAATTAGTGAAATTAATTTCCCTGTCTACTAGGTAGAGCAGGGATATATATTACAGTCAAAAATTGGTGAATTTCACCCGACAATGTAACAGACAAATTAGTGAAATGTATTTCCCTGTCTACTAGGTAGAGCAGGGGTATATCACAGTCAAAAATTGGTGAATTTCAACCGACAATGTAACAGACAAATTAGTTAAATGTATTTACCTGTCTACTAGGTAGAGCGGGGCAACGACCTACAACAAACGAAGCCAAAAGGTACAGATGCAAAAGATATATATGCTTTATTAAATGACATGATTACATACATAAAAGACATTATATTACAAAGAATATAATGCAGGAAAAAACACCATCCCAGTGGTACACTACACTAAAAATAAAAACATGATAATAGTCTCACTCTGATAGATCCCTATACCATATGGCAGTCTCCTATATGAGTACAATAAGTATCTCTCTCTAGGACATAAAAGTCACTACTGAAGATAGTGGCAAAAGTCAGACCTGCAGATGTAACTAAACATGTAAAATCCAAATGGAACCATGGCGTCTAGCAAGGTACTGACCATAGAAAACAGGTAATAGTCATATGTAGAGGAGACTCACCAAAAGGGTAGTGCATCCAAATCGGGATGGCGTTACCCCAACGTGCGTTTCGGCATGCCTTAGTCAGGGGGTAGCACCATCACCGTGGATCAAGAGTTATAAAGGACTCTCCTCCAATCAAGTTACATTCAATCACTAAAATATTTTAATCACCTGGATGTTCGGGGGCAAGGACCTGATGGACGTAGTCCGGCATGTGATCCTCCTCCCCAGCCGGTGTCACCTCGTACCGCCCATGACTAGAGTTGAGCGAACACCTGGATGTTCGGGTTCGAGAAGTTCGGCCGAACATCCCGGAAATGTTCGGGTTCGGGATCCGAACCCGATCCGAACTTCGTCCCGAACCCGAACCCCATTGAAGTCAATGGGGACCCGAACTTTTCGGCACTAAAAAGGCTGTAAAACAGCCCAGGAAAGAGCTAGAGGGCTGCAAAAGGCAGCAACATGTAGGTAAATCCCCTGCAAACAAATGTGGATAGGGAAATGAATTAAAATAAAAATTAAATAAATAAAAATTAACCAAAATCAATTGGAGAGAGGTTCCATAGCAGAGAATCTGGCTTCCCGTCACCCACCACTGGAACAGTCCATTCTCAGATATTTAGGCCCCGGCACCCAGGCAGAGGAGAGAGGTCCCGTAACAGAGAATCTGTCTTCATGTCAGCAGAGAATTAGTCTGCATGTCATAGCAGAGAATGAGGCTTCACGTCAGCCACCACTGCAACAGTCCATTGGCATATATTTAGGCCCAGCACCCAGGCAGAGGAGGGAGGTCCCGTAACAGAGAATCTGTCTTCATGTCAGCAGAGAATTAGTCTGCATGTCATAGCAGAGAATGAGGCTTCACGTCAGCCACCACTGCAACAGTCCATTGGCATATATTTAGGCCCAGCACACACACAGGCAGAGGAGAGAGGTCCCGTAACAGAGAATCTGGCTTCATGTCAGCAGAGAATCAGTCTGCATGTCATAGCAGAGAATGAGGCTTCACGTCAGCCACCACTGCAACAGTCCATTGGCATATATTTAGGCCCAGCACACACACAGGCAGAGGAGAGAGGTCCCGTAACAGAGGATCTGGCTTCATGTCAGCAGAGAATCAGTCTGCATGTCATAGCAGAGAATCAGGCTTCACGTCAGCCACCACTGCAACAGTCCATTGTCATAAATTTAGGCCCAGCACCCAGGCAGAGGAGAGAGGTCCCGTAACAGACAATCTGGCTTCATGTCAGCAGAGAATTAGTCTGCATGTCATAGCAGAGAATGAGGCTTCACGTCAGCCACCACTGCAACAGTCCATTGGCATATATTTAGGCCTAGCACACAGGCAGAGGAGAGAGGTCCCGTAACAGACAATCTGGCTTCATGTCAGCAGAGAATCAGTCTGCATGTCATAGCAGAGAATGAGGCTTCACGTCACCCACCACTGCAACAGTCCATTGGCATATATTTAGGCCTAGCACACAGGCAGAGCAGAGAGGTCCCGTAACAGACAATCTGGCTTCATGACAGCAGAGAATCAGTCTGCATGTCATAGCAGAGAATGAGGCTTCACGTCACCCACCACTGCAACAGTCCATTGGCATATATTTAGGCCTAGCACACAGGCAGAGCAGAGAGGTCCCGTAACAGACGATCTGGCTTCATGTCAGCAGAGAATCAGTCTGCATGTCATAGCAGAGAATGAGGCTTCACGTCAGCCACCACTGCAACAGTCCATTGGCATATATTTAGGCCCAGCACCCAGGCAGAGGAGGGAGGTCCCGTAACAGAGAATCTGTCTTCATGTCAGCAGAGAATTAGTCTGCATGTCATAGCAGAGAATGAGGCTTCACGTCAGCCACCACTGCAACAGTCCATTGGCATATATTTAGGCCTAGCACACAGGCAGAGCAGAGAGGTCCCGTAACAGACAATCTGGCTTCATGACAGCAGAGAATCAGTCTGCATGTCATAGCAGAGAATGAGGCTTCACGTCACCCACCATGTCCGACCATGTCCACGACCATGTCCACGTCCGCGTCCCTTACTAGATGTTTTTCTCATTGTTATGGTTCACCACAACAACAAAAATATTATTTGGCCCAATGTATTGTATTCAAATTCAGCGGGATATAAATTTGAGGCCTAGTATTTAGGCGCTGGGTGACCGGTATGGATTTAGTGACAGAATTAGACTTGGAAATGCACAGAAGCGTGTGTGTGTGAAGTTATTCTGAATGACCCAATGTGCACCTTGAATATTATATACCCTTTTAGGGATAGATTTCAAATAGCTCTGATATAGCAGAAACCACTAAATTATGAAATTGCTAAATTGGGAATTGTATTTCAACCCAGAACAAGAAATGTGCTTGAACGGACACTAAATAACTCGCCCAGCTACAGCACTAGGGACAGATTTAGCGGGATATAAATTTGAGGCCTAGTATTTAGGCGCTGGGTGACAGGTATGGGTTTAGTGCCAGAATTAGACTTGGAAATACACAGTAGCGGGTGTGTGTGAAGTTATTCTGAATGACCCAATGTGCACCTTGAATATTATATACCCTTTTAGGGATAGATTTCAAATAGCTCTGATATAGCAGAAACCACTAAATTATGAAATTGCTAAATTGGGAATTGTATTTCAACCCAGAACAAGAAATGTGCTTGAACGGACACTAAATAACTCGCCCAGCTACAGCACTAAGGACAGATTTAGCGGGATATAAATTTGAGGCCTAGTATTTAGGCGCTGGGTGACAGGTATGGGTTTAGTGCCAGAATTAGACTTGGAAATACACAGTAGCGGGTGTGTGTGAAGTTATTCTGAATGACCCAATGTGCACCTTGAATATTATATACCCTTTTAGGGATAGATTTCAAATAGCTCTGATATAGCAGAAACCACTAAATTATGAAATTGCTAAATTGGGAATTGTATTTCAACCCAGAACAAGAAATGTGCTTGAACGGACACTAAATAACTCGCCCAGCTACAGCACTAAGGACAGATTTAGCGGGATATAAATTTGAGGCCTAGTATTTAGGCGCTGGGTGACAGGTATGGGTTTAGTGCCAGAATTAGACTTGGAAATACACAGTAGCGGGTGTGTGTGAAGTTATTCTGAATGACCCAATGTGCACCTTGAATATTATATACCCTTTTAGGGATAGATTTCAAATAGCTCTGATATAGCAGAAACCACTAAATTATGAAATTGCTAAATTGGGAATTGTATTTCAACCCAGAACAAGAAATGTGCTTGAACGGACACTAAATAACTCGCCCAGCTACAGCACTAGGGACAGATTTAGCGGGATATAAATTTGAGGCCTAGTATTTAGGCGCTGGGTGACAGGTATGGGTTTAGTGCCAGAATTAGACTTGGAAATACACAGTAGCGGGTGTGTGTGAAGTTATTCTGAATGACCCAATGTGCACCTTGAATATTATATACCCTTTTAGGGATAGATTTCAAATAGCTCTGATATAGCAGAAACCACTAAATTATGAAATTGCTAAATTGGGAATTGTATTTCAACCCAGAACAAGAAATGTGCTTGAACGGACACTAAATAACTCGCCCAGCTACAGCACTAAGGACAGATTTAGCGGGATATAAATTTGAGGCCTAGTATTTAGGCGCTGGGTGACAGGTATGGGTTTAGTGCCAGAATTAGACTTGGAAATACACAGTAGCGGGTGTGTGTGAAGTTATTCTGAATGACCCAATGTGCACCTTGAATATTATATACCCTTTTAGGGATAGATTTCAAATAGCTCTGATATAGCAGAAACCACTAAATTATGAAATTGCTAAATTGGGAATTGTATTTCAACCCAGAACAAGAAATGTGCTTGAACGGACACTAAATAACTCGCCCAGCTACAGCACTAAGGACAGATTTAGCGGGATATAAATTTGAGGCCTAGTATTTAGGCGCTGGGTGACAGGTATGGGTTTAGTGCCAGAATTAGACTTGGAAATACACAGTAGCGGGTGTGTGTGAAGTTATTCTGAATGACCCAATGTGCACCTTGAATATTATATACCCTTTTAGGGATAGATTTCAAATAGCTCTGATATAGCAGAAACCACTAAATTATGAAATTGCTAAATTGGGAATTGTATTTCAACCCAGAACAAGAAATGTGCTTGAACGGACACTAAATAACTCGCCCAGCTACAGCACTAGGGACAGATTTAGCGGGATATAAATTTGAGGCCTAGTATTTAGGCGCTGGGTGACAGGTATGGGTTTAGTGCCAGAATTAGACTTGGAAATACACAGTAGCGGGTGTGTGTGAAGTTATTCTGAATGACCCAATGTGCACCTTGAATATTATATACCCTTTTAGGGATAGATTTCAAATAGCTCTGATATAGCAGAAACCACTAAATTATGAAATTGCTAAATTGGGAATTGTATTTCAACCCAGAACAAGAAATGTGCTTGAACGGACACTAAATAACTCGCCCAGCTACAGCACTAGGGACAGATTTAGCGGGATATAAATTTGAGGCCTAGTATTTAGGCGCTGGGTGACAGGTATGGGTTTAGTGCCAGAATTAGACTTGGAAATACACAGTAGCGGGTGTGTGTGAAGTTATTCTGAATGACCCAATGTGCACCTTGAATATTATATACCCTTTTAGGGATAGATTTCAAATAGCTCTGATATAGCAGAAACCACTAAATTATGAAATTGCTAAATTGGGAATTGTATTTCAACCCAGAACAAGAAATGTGCTTGAACGGACACTAAATAACTCGCCCAGCTACAGCACTAAGGACAGATTTAGCGGGATATAAATTTGAGGCCTAGTATTTAGGCGCTGGGTGACCGGTATGGATTTAGTGACAGAATTAGACTGGGATATGGCCAAAAAATAAACAGACTATTGCTGGTTAAATGCACTTGGTGTGACAGCTTCACCCTGATGT
This sequence comes from Bufo gargarizans, assembly GCF_014858855.1. Taxonomy (NCBI): domain Eukaryota; kingdom Metazoa; phylum Chordata; class Amphibia; order Anura; family Bufonidae; genus Bufo; species Bufo gargarizans. Next base: position 123,264,604 of record NC_058081.1, on the reverse strand, counting down.
AGGCTTTAGCCAAAAAACAACCACACCATTGAGGGTTAAATGCACTTGGTGACAGGCGCAGCTTGCCCCTGATTTAGTATATGGCCAAAAAATGAACAGACTATTGCTGGTTAAATGCACTTGGTGTGACAGCTTCACCCTGATGTAGGCTTTAGCCAAAAAACAACCACACCATTGAGGGTTAAATGCACTTGGTGACAGGCGCAGCTTGCCCCTGATTTAGTATATGGCCAAAAAATGAACAGACTATTGCTGGTTAAATGCACTTGGTGTGACAGCTTCACCCTGATGTAGGCTTTAGCCAAAAAACAACCACACCATTGAGGGTTAAATGCACTTGGTGACAGGCGCAGCTTGCCCCTGATTTTGTATATGGCCAAAAAATGAACAGACTATTGCTGGTTAAATGCACTTGGTGTGACAGCTTCACCCTGATGTAGGCTTTAGCCAAAAAACAACCACACCATTGAGGGTTAAATGCACTTGGTCGCAGCTTGTGCTGGCGCACCACAAGACACAAAATGGCCGCCGATCACCCCAGAAAAATGTGACTGACAAACGGTCTGTGCAGCCTAAAAACAGTGAGCAATTGAGGATCAGCAGCTCAATGATCCACAGCTGCAGATCGATCAGTTAATCAAGTCCTTTGGAGGAGTTAATCTGCCTAATCTCGCCCTACTGTCGCAGCCGCAACCTCTCCCTACGCTAATCAGAGCAGAGTGACGGGCGGCGCTATGTGACTCCAGCTTAAATAGAGGCTGGGTCACATGGTGCTCTGGCCAATCACAGCCATGCCAATAGTAGGCATGGCTGTGATGGCCTCTTGGGGCAAGTAGTATGACGCTTGTTGATTGGCTGCTTTGCAGCCTTTCAAAAAGCGCCAAGAAAGCGTCACAAAAGCGCGAAGAAAGCGACGAACACCGAACCCGAACCCGGACTTTTACGAAAATGTCCGGGTTCGGGTCCGTGTCACGGACACCCCAAAATTCGGTACGAACCCGAACTATACAGTTCGAGTTCGCTCATCCCTACCCATGACACGTGACGTCTCACGTCATGTGGCTGGCCGATGTCAAGACGCCAGGTGAGAGGTGCCACGGCAGGGGAAGAAAAATCGGAGCGAACAAGCGCTCAATGATATTTCCATAAAGGGCATCTCACATATACGCCTCCTTGGCATATTGCACCACCTCTCATTTATACATGATTATACATAATTACAGTGTATACATTACTTGTAAGACATATGACAACCCAATATTATGAAGTATACAACTATTCGTTCTGTACATGATTTTATATAAAATTCCTTATAGTTGAAAGTATTATAAAGGATCACATAGTATCTCCTAAAAATGATAATACATCAGATAATTGAAACCTCCTGTTATACAGTACAATATATGCATACCAACAATTTATAAAATAATGCACAATCAAATATATATACATGTTCATTCTATACATTAGTAAATACTAGGATATACACAATCAACACATTACATAAAATTGCACAAAACATTATTATAAAAGAACTTCCTAGTACATGATTACATATGATGTGAATAAATATAAAGTGCACAGAAGATATATTTCATAAGAATATAATACAACAATGAATTAGTGCAAAAAACATATTTCATTAAAAAAAATGTGTACATACGTGATAAAGAAGAAAACTGGGAATAAGTGTGAATATGAAAGGTGTGATGTAACTCTTGTAGGGATATGAGAATCCCGCAGAATGAAGGACTATGGTGCATGTGAACTGAATGAATGAAGTGTAAGGCATTTATCACCCCAAGACATTATGGGTGTGAATGGGTGATGTGTTAGAAAAAGTGTGGTGAGTAAAAGAACTAATATACTGCTGATTGAAACTAACAAAGGCATTAATAGTAATGATAATAGATCAAGAGCTGAATGACAATGTAAAATATACCGCATGCATGAATTATATCAAGGAAAGGGAGGAGGCGGGGAAGGGGAGAAGGGGGAGGGGGAAAAAGGGGGGTAGAAGGGGGATGGTAAAGGGGGAGGGGGAAGGGAGAGGGAACAAGGGGAGGGAGGAAGGGCAACCTAAACAGAAGAAAATAACATCCACCCTTCACAAATGCATATATTGGCCAACCCTCACCCAATATGATATCTTAAAAAGACGTTATACAGCTATGTGTGGTGACAAACCCTCCCACAGTAGATTTCAAAAGAAACCATTGTTCCCCAGTCTCCCTATATCCCTGACTTATATTGCCAAAATGTGTATGATATCCTCTGTAGAGAATCAACATGGGTGTGTACACTTGAGAGGATCTCCCATGACGAACACTGTGCCAAGAGGAGAGAATTGTCCAGCCGGAATAGGCCGGATGGCCCCAGGCCTGATGCAACCTGTATGGAAGAGAGGAAAAAAAGAAAGAACAAGGACATATTTAAAAGTAATACTCAATTTTAAAAACAATGGATCCACAGTAGGTGCTCCTGGTGGTTAGAGGAACGCAGAGAAACCCACATTTTCATTCAGACCTGCGGGACCCCAACGAAGGGTCCCCAAAGTCCAAATCCATCGGCTCTCTTTTTGAGCTAATTTTTTAGATATGAATTACATAGTAACATAGTACATAAGGCCGAAAAAAGACATTTGTCCATCAAGTTCGGCCTGTTATCCCGCAAGTTGATCCAGAGGAAGACCCCTCTCTAGTAGCTATAGCCTGTAATATTATTAAGCTCCAGAAATACGTCCATGGCCCTCTTGAATTCCTTTATTGTACTCACCATCACCACCTCCTCAGGCAGAGAGTTCCATATTCTCACTGCTCTTACCGTAAAGAATCCTTTTCTATGTTTGTGTACAAACCTTCTTTCCTCCAGGCGCAGAGGATGTCCCCTCGTCACAGTCACAGTCCTGGGGATAAATAGCTGATGGGACAGATCTCTGTACTGACCCTTGATATATTTATACATATTAATTAGATCTCCCCTCAGTCGTCTTTTTTCTAAAGTGAATAACTCTAATTTTGATAATCTTTCAGGGTACTGTAGTTGCCCCATTCCAGTTATTACTTTAGTTGCCCTCCTCTGGACCTTCTCCAGCTCTGCTATGTCTGCCTTGTTTACAGGAGCCCAGAACTGTACACAGTACTCCATGTGTGGTCTGACTAGCGATTTGTAAAGTGGTAGGACTATGTTCTTATCACGGGAATCTATGCCCCTTCTGATGCAACCCATTATCTTGTTGGCCTTGGCAGCAGCTGCCTGACACTGGTTTTTGCAGCTTAGTTTGCTGTTTATTAAAATTCCTAGATCCTTTTCCATGTCAGTGTTACCGAGTGTTTTACCATTTAGTATGTACGGTTGACTTGCATTTTTCCTTCCCATGTGCATAACTTTACATTTATCAGTGTTAAACCCCATCTGCCACTTATCTGCCCAAGCCTCCAGTCTATCCAGATCCCTCTGTAGTAGTATACTGTCCTCATCAGTGTAAATTACTTTACACAGTTTAGTGTCATCTGCGAAAATTGATACTTTACTATGCAAGCCTTCTACAAGATCATTAATAAATATATTGAAGAGAATAGGGCCCAATACTGACCCCTGAGGTACTCCACTAGTGACAGTGACCCAATCTGAGTGTGTACCGTTAATAACCACCCTCTGTTTTCTATCACTGAGCCAGTTACTTACCCACATACAGATGTTTTCTCCCAGTCCGAGCATTCTCATTTATATACTAACTAGAGTTGAGCGAACACCTGGATGTTCGGGTTCGAGAAGTTCGGCCGAACTTTTCGGCACTAAAAAGGCTGTAAAACAGCCCAGGAAAGAGCTAGAGGGCTGCAAAAGGCAGCAACATGTAGGTAAATCCCCTGCAAACAAATGTGGATAGGGAAATGAATTAAATTAAAAATTAAATAAATAAAAATTAACCAAAATCAATTGGAGAGAGGTTCCATAGCAGAGAATCTGGCTTCCCGTCACCCACCACTGGAACAGTCCATTCTCAGATATTTAGGCCCCGGCACCCAGGCAGAGGAGAGAGGTCCCGTAACAGAGAATCTGTCTTCATGTCAGCAGAGAATTAGTCTGCATGTCATAGCAGAGAATGAGGCTTCACGTCAGCCACCACTGCAACAGTCCATTGGCATATATTTAGGCCCAGCACCCAGGCAGAGGAGGGAGGTCCCGTAACAGAGAATCTGTCTTCATGTCAGCAGAGAATTAGTCTGCATGTCATAGCAGAGAATGAGGCTTCACGTCAGCCACCACTGCAACAGTCCATTGGCATATATTTAGGCCCAGCACACACACAGGCAGAGGAGAGAGGTCCCGTAACAGAGAATCTGGCTTCATGTCAGCAGAGAATCAGTCTGCATGTCATAGCAGAGAATGAGGCTTCACGTCAAACACCACTGCAACAGTCCATTGGCATATATTTAGGCCCAGCACACACACAGGCAGAGGAGAGAGGTCCCGTAACAGAGGATCTGGCTTCATGTCAGCAGAGAATCAGTCTGCATGTCATAGCAGAGAATCAGGCTTCACGTCAGCCACCACTGCAACAGTCCATTGTCATAAATTTAGGCCCAGCACCCAGGCAGAGGAGAGAGGTCCCGTAACAGACAATCTGGCTTCATGTCAGCAGAGAATTAGTCTGCATGTCATAGCAGAGAATCAGGCTTCACGTCACCCACCACTGCAACAGTCCATTGGCATATATTTAGGCCCAGCACCCAGGCAGAGGAGGGAGGTCCCGTAACAGAGAATCTGTCTTCATGTCAGCAGAGAATTAGTCTGCATGTCATAGCAGAGAATGAGGCTTCACGTCAGCCACCACTGCAACAGTCCATTGGCATATATTTAGGCCCAGCACACACACAGGCAGAGGAGAGAGGTCCCGTAACAGACAATCTGGCTTCATGTCAGCAGAGAATTAGTCTGCATGTCATAGCAGAGAATGAGGCTTCACGTCACCCACCACTGCAACAGTCCATTGGCATATATTTAGGCCCAGCACCCAGGCAGAGGAGGGAGGTCCCGTAACAGAGAATCTGTCTTCATGTCAGCAGAGAATTAGTCTGCATGTCATAGCAGAGAATGAGGCTTCACGTCACCCACCACTGCAACAGTCCATTGGCATATATTTAGGCCTAGCACACAGGCAGAGCAGAGAGGTCCCGTAACAGACAATCTGGCTTCATGACAGCAGAGAATCAGTCTGCATGTCATAGCAGAGAATGAGGCTTCACGTCACCCACCACTGCAACAGTCCATTGGCATATATTTAGGCCTAGCACACAGGCAGAGCAGAGAGGTCCCGTAACAGACGATCTGGCTTCATGTCAGCAGAGAATCAGTCTGCATGTCATAGCAGAGAATGAGGCTTCACGTCAGCCACCACTGCAACAGTCCATTGGCATATATTTAGGCCCAGCACCCAGGCAGAGGAGGGAGGTCCCGTAACAGAGAATCTGTCTTCATGTCAGCAGAGAATTAGTCTGCATGTCATAGCAGAGAATGAGGCTTCACGTCAGCCACCACTGCAACAGTCCATTGGCATATATTTAGGCCCAGCACACACACAGGCAGAGGAGAGAGGTCCCGTAACAGAGAATCTGTCTTCATGTCAGCAGAGAATTAGTCTGCATGTCATAGCAGAGAATGAGGCTTCACGTCACCCACCACTGCAACAGTCCATTGGCATATATTTAGGCCCAGCACACACACAGGCAGAGGAGAGAGGTCCCGTAACAGACAATCTGGCTTCATGTCAGCAGAGAATTAGTCTGCATGTCATAGCAGAGAATGAGGCTTCACGTCACCCACCACTGCAACAGTCCATTGGCATATATTTAGGCCCAGCACCCAGGCAGAGGAGGGAGGTCCCGTAACAGAGAATCTGTCTTCATGTCAGCAGAGAATTAGTCTGCATGTCATAGCAGAGAATGAGGCTTCACGTCAGCCACCACTGCAACAGTCCATTGGCATATATTTAGGCCCAGCACACACACAGGCAGAGGAGAGAGGTCCCGTAACAGAGGATCTGGCTTCATGTCAGCAGAGAATCAGTCTGCATGTCATAGCAGAGAATCAGGCTTCACGTCAGCCACCACTGCAACAGTCCATTGGCATATATTTAGGCCTAGCACACAGGCAGAGGAGAGAGGTCCCGTAACAGACAATCTGGCTTCATGTCAGCAGAGAATCAGTCTGCATGTCATAGCAGAGAATGAGGCTTCACGTCAGCCACCACTGCAACAGTCCATTGTCATAAATTTAGGCCCAGCACCCAGGCAGAGGAGGGAGGTCCCGTAACAGACAATCTGGCTTCATGTCAGCAGAGAATTAGTCTGCATGTCATAGCAGAGAATCAGGCTTCATGTCAGCCACCACTGCAACAGTCCATTGGCATATATTTAGGCCTAGCACACAGGCAGAGGAGAGGTTCATTCAACTTTGGGTAGCATCGCAATATAATGGTAAAATGAAAATAAAAATAGGATTGAATGAGGAAGTGCCCTGGAGTCCAATAATATATGGTTATGGGGAGGTAGTTAATGTCTAATCTGGACAAGGGACGGACAGGTCCTGTGGGATCCATGCCTGGTTCATTTTTATGAACGTCAGCTTGTCCACATTGGCTGTAGACAGGCGGCTGCGTTTGTCTGTAATGACGCCCCCTGCCGTGCTGAATACACGTTCAGACAAAACGCTGGCTGCCGGGCAGGCCAGCACCTCCAAGGCATAAAAGGCTAGCTCTGGCCACGTGGACAATTTAGAGACCCAGAAGTTGAATGGGGCCGAACCATCAGTCAGTACGTGGAGGGGTGTGCACACGTACTGTTCCACCATGTTAGTGAAATGTTGCCTCCTGCTAACACGTTGCGTATCAGGTGGTGGTGCAGTTAGCTGTGGCGTGTTGACAAAAGTTTTCCACATCTCTGCCATGCTAACCCTGCCCTCAGAGGAGCTGGCCGTGACACAGCTGCCTTGGCGACCTCTTGCTCCTCCTCTGCCTTGGCCTTGGGCTTCCACTTGTTCCCCTGTGACATTTGGGAATGCTCTCAGTAGCGCGTCTACCAACGTGCGCTTGTACTCGCGCATCTTCCTATCACGCTCCAGTGCAGGAAGTAAGGTGGGCAAATTGTCTTTGTAGCGTGGATCCAGCAGGGTGGCAACCCAGTAGTCCGCACAGGTTAAAATGTGGGCAACTCTGCTGTCGTTGCGCAGGCACTGCAGCATGTAGTCGCTCATGTGTGCCAGGCTGCCCAGGGATAAGGACAAGCTGTCCTCTGTGGGAGGCGTATCGTCATCGTCCTGCCTTTCCCCCCAGCCACGCACCAGTGATGGACCCGAGCTGCGTTGGGTGCCACCCCGCTGTGACCATGCTTCATCCTCATCCTCCTCCACCTCCTCCTCATCCTCGTCCTCCTCGTCCTCCAGTAGTGGGCCCTGGCTGGCCACATTTGTACCTGGCCTCTGCTGTTGCCAAAAACCTCCCTCTGAGTCACTTCGAAGAGACTGGCCTGAAAGTGCTAAAAATGACCCCTCTTCCTCCTCCTCCTCCTCCTCCTCCTGGGCCACCTCCTCTTCCATCATCGCCCTAAGTGTTTTCTCAAGGAGACATAGAAGTGGTATTGTAACGCTGATAACGGTGTCATCGCCACTGGCCATGTTGGTGGAGTACTCGAAACAGCGCAACAGGGCACACAGGTCTCGCATGGAGGCCCAGTCATTGGTGGTGAAGTGGTGCTGTTCTGTAGTGCGACTGACCCGTGCGTGCTGCAGCTGAAACTCCACTATGGCCTGCTGCTGCTCGCACAGTCTGTCCAGCATGTGCAAGGTGGAGTTCCACCTGGTGGGCACGTCGCATATGAGGCGGTGAGCGGGAAGGCCGAAGTTACGCTGTAGCGCAGACAGGCGAGCAGCAGCAGGATGTGAACGCCGGAAGCGCGAACAGACGGCCCGCACTTTATGCAGCAGCTCTGACATGTCGGGGTAGTTGTGAATGAACTTCTGCACCACCAAATTCAGCACATGCGCCAAGCAAGGGATGTGCGTCAAATTGGCTAGTCCCAGAGCTGCAACGAGATTTCGCCCATTATCACACACCACCAGGCCGGGCTTGAGGCTCACCGGCAGCAACCACTCGTCGGTCTGTTGTTCTATACCCCGCCACAACTCCTGTGCGGTGTGGGGCCTGTCCCCCAAACATATGAGTTTCAGAATGGCCTGCTGACGCTTACCCCGGGCTGTGCTGAAGTTGGTGGTGAAGGTGTGTGGCTGACTGGATGAGCAGGTGGAAGAAGAGGAGGAGGAAGCCGAGAAGGAGGAGGTGGCAACAGGAGGCAAAGAATGTTGCCCTGCGATCCTTGGCGGCGGAAGGACGTGCGCCAAACAGCTCTCCGCCTGGGGCCCAGCTGCCACTACATTTACCCAGTGTGCAGTTAGGGAGATATAGCGTCCCTGGCCGTGCTTACTGGTCCACGTATCTGTGGTTAGGTGGACCTTGCCACAGATGGCGTTGCGCAGTGCACACTTGATTTTATCGGATACTTGGTTGTGCAGGGAAGGCACGGCTCTCTTGGAGAAGTAGTGCCGGCTGGGAACAACATACTGTGGGACAGCAAGCGACATGAGCTGTTTGAAGCTGTCTGTGTCCACCAGCCTAAATGACAGCATTTCATAGGCCAGTAGTTTAGAAATGCTGGCATTCAGGGCCAGGGATCGAGGGTGGCTAGGTGGGAATTTACGCTTTCTATCAAATGTTTGTGAGATGGAGAGCTGAACGCTGGCGTGTGACATGGTTGAGACGCTTGGTGACGGAGGTGGTGGTGGTGGTGTTGGTGGTACATCCCCTGTTTGCTGGGCGGCAGGTGCCAACGTTCCTCCAGAGGCGGAGGAAGAGGCCGAGGCGGCAGCAGCAGAATAGGCCGAGGCGGCAGCAGCAGAAGAGGTAGCAGGGGGAGCCTGAGTGACTTCCTTGGTTTTAAGGTGTTTACTCCACTGCAGTTCATGCTTTGCATGCAGGTGCCTGGTCATGCAGGTTGTGCTCAGGTTCAGAACGTTAATGCCTCGCTTCAGGCTCTGATGGCACAGCGTGCAAACCACTCGGGTCTTGTCGTCAGCACATTGTTTGAAGAAGTGCCATGCCAGGGAACTCCTTGAAGCTGCCTTTGGGGTGCTCGGTCCCAGATGGCGGCGGTCAGTAGCAGGCGGAGTCTCTTGGCGGCGGGTGTTCTGCTTTTGCCCACTGCTCCCTCTTTTGCTACGCTGTTGGCTCGGTCTCACCACTGCCTCTTCCTCCGAACTGTGAAAGTCAGTGGCACGACCTTCATTCCATGTGGGGTCTAGGACCTCATCGTCCCCTGCATCGTCTTCCACCCAGTCTTGATCCCTGACCTCCTGTTCAGTCTGCACACTGCAGAAAGACGCAGCAGTTGGCACCTGTGTTTCGTCATCATCAGAGACATGCTGAGGTGGTATTCCCATGTCCTCATCATCAGGAAACATAAGTGGTTGTGCGTCAGTGCATTCTATGTCTTTCACCGCTGGGGAAGGGCTAGGTGGATGCCCTTGGGAAACCCTGCCAGCGGAGTCTTCAAACAGCATAAGAGACTGCTGCATAACTTGAGGCTGAGACAGTTTCCCTGGTATGCATGGGGGTGATGTGACAGACTGATGGGGTTGGTTTTCAGGCGCCATCTGTGCGCTTTCTGCAGAAGACTGGGTGGGAGATAATGTGAACGTGCTGGATCCACTGTCGGCCACCCAATTGACTAATGCCTGTACCTGCTCAGGCCTTACCATCCTTAGAACGGCATTGGGCCCCACCATATATCGCTGTAAATTCTGGCGGCTACTGGGACCTGAGGTAGTTGGTACACTAGGACGTGTGGATGTGGCAGAACGGCCACGTCCTCTCCCAGCACCAGAGGGTCCACTAACACCACCACGACCATGTCCACGTCCGCGTCCCTTACTAGATGTTTTTCTCATTGTTATGGTTCACCACAACAACAAATATATTATTTGGCCCAATGTATTGTATTCAAATTCAGCGGGATATAAATTTGAGGCCTAGTATTTAGGCGCTGGGTGACCGGTATGGATTTAGTGACAGAATTAGACTTGGAAATGCACAGAAGCGTGTGTGTGAAGTTATTCTGAATGACCCTATGTGCACCTTCAATATGATCTACCCTTTTAGGGATAGATTTCAAATAGCTCTGATATAGCAGAAACGACTAAATTATGAAATTGCTAAATTGGGAATTGTATTTCAACCCAGAACAAAAAATGTGCTTTGACGGACACTAAATAACTTTCCCAGCCACAACAGGACAGCGGTAACGAGAGATTTAGCGGGATATAAATTTGAGGCCTAGTATTTAGGCGCTGGGTGACAGGTATGGGTTTAGTGACAGAATTAGATTTGGAAATGCACAGTAGCGGGTGTGTGAAGTTATTCTGAATGACCCTATGTGCACCTTGAATATTATATACCCTTTTAGGGATAGATTTCAAATAGCTCTGATATAGCAGAAACCACTAAATTATGAAATTGCTAAATTGGGAATTGTATTTCAACCCAGAACAAGAAATGTGCTTGAACGGACACTAAATAACTCGCCCAGCTACAGCACTAAGGACAGATTTAGCGGGATATAAATTTGAGACCTAGTATTTAGGCGCTGGGTGACAGGTATGGGTTTAGTGCCAGAATTAGACTTGGAAATACACAGTAGCGGGTGTGTGTGAAGTTATTCTGAATGACCCAATGTGCACCTTGAATATTATATACCCTTTTAGGGATAGATTTCAAATAGCTCTGATATAGCAGAAACCACTAAATTATGAAATTGCTAAATTGGGAATTGTATTTCAACCCAGAACAAGAAATGTGCTTGAACGGACACTAAATAACTCGCCCAGCTACAGCACTAAGGACAGATTTAGCGGGATATAAATTTGAGACCTAGTATTTAGGCGCTGGGTGACAGGTATGGGTTTAGTGCCAGAATTAGACTTGGAAATACACAGTAGCGGGTGTGTGTGAAGTTATTCTGAATGACCCAATGTGCACCTTGAATATTATATACCCTTTTAGGGATAGATTTCAAATAGCTCTGATATAGCAGAAACCACTAAATTATGAAATTGCTAAATTGGGAATTGTATTTCAACCCAGAACAAGAAATGTGCTTGAACGGACACTAAATAACTCGCCCAGCTACAGCACTAAGGACAGATTTAGCGGGATATAAATTTGAGGCCTAGTATTTAGGCGCTGGGTGACAGGTATGGGTTTAGTGCCAGAATTAGACTTGGAAATACACAGTAGCGGGTGTGTGTGAAGTTATTCTGAATGACCCAATGTGCACCTTGAATATTATATACCCTTTTAGGGATAGATTTCAAATAGCTCTGATATAGCAGAAACCACTAAATTATGAAATTGCTAAATTGGGAATTGTATTTCAACCCAGAACAAGAAATGTGCTTGAACGGACACTAAATAACTCGCCCAGCTACAGCACTAAGGACAGATTTAGCGGGATATAAATTTGAGGCCTAGTATTTAGGCGCTGGGTGACAGGTATGGGTTTAGTGCCAGAATTAGACTTGGAAATACACAGTAGCGGGTGTGTGTGAAGTTATTCTGAATGACCCAATGTGCACCTTGAATATTATATACCCTTTTAGGGATAGATTTCAAATAGCTCTGATATAGCAGAAACCACTAAATTATGAAATTGCTAAATTGGGAATTGTATTTCAACCCAGAACAAGAAATGTGCTTGAACGGACACTAAATAACTCGCCCAGCTACAGCACTAAGGACAGATTTAGCGGGATATAAATTTGAGGCCTAGTATTTAGGCGCTGGGTGACAGGTATGGGTTTAGTGCCAGAATTAGACTTGGAAATACACAGTAGCGGGTGTGTGTGAAGTTATTCTGAATGACCCAATGTGCACCTTGAATATTATATACCCTTTTAGGGATAGATTTCAAATAGCTCTGATATAGCAGAAACCACTAAATTATGAAATTGCTAAATTGGGAATTGTATTTCAACCCAGAACAAGAAATGTGCTTGAACGGACACTAAATAACTCGCCCAGCTACAGCACTAAGGACAGATTTAGCGGGATATAAATTTGAGGCCTAGTATTTAGGCGCTGGGTGACAGGTATGGGTTTAGTGCCAGAATTAGACTTGGAAATACACAGTAGCGGGTGTGTGTGAAGTTATTCTGAATGACCCAATGTGCACCTTGAATATTATATACCCTTTTAGGGATAGATTTCAAATAGCTCTGATATAGCAGAAACCACTAAATTATGAAATTGCTAAATTGGGAATTGTATTTCAACCCAGAACAAGAAATGTGCTTGAACGGACACTAAATAACTCGCCCAGCTACAGCACTAAGGACAGATTTAGCGGGATATAAATTTGAGGCCTAGTATTTAGGCACTGGGTGACAGGTATGGGTTTAGTGCCAGAATTAGACTTGGAAATACACAGTAGCGGGTGTGTGTGAAGTTATTCTGAATGACCCAATGTGCACCTTGAATATTATATACCCTTTTAGGGATAGATTTCAAATAGCTCTGATATAGCAGAAACCACTAAATTATGAAATTGCTAAATTGGGAATTGTATTTCAACCCAGAACAAGAAATGTGCTTGAACGGACACTAAATAACTCGCCCAGCTACAGCACTAAGGACAGATTTAGCGGGATATAAATTTGAGGCCTAGTATTTAGGCGCTGGGTGACAGGTATGGGTTTAGTGCCAGAATTAGACTTGGAAATACACAGTAGCGGGTGTGTGTGAAGTTATTCTGAATGACCCAATGTGCACCTTGAATATTATATACCCTTTTAGGGATAGATTTCAAATAGCTCTGATATAGCAGAAACCACTAAATTATGAAATTGCTAAATTGGGAATTGTATTTCAACCCAGAACAAGAAATGTGCTTGAACGGACACTAAATAACTCGCCCAGCTACAGCACTAGGGACAGATTTAGCTGGATATAAATTTGAGGCCTAGTATTTAGGCGCTGCGTGACAGGTATGGGTTTAGTGACAGAATTAGACTTGGAAATACACAGTAGCGGGTGTGTGTGAAGTTATTCTGAATGACCCAATGTGCACCTTGAATATTATATACCCTTTTAGGGATAGATTTCAAATAGCTCTGATATAGCAGAAACCACTAAATTATGAAATTGCTAAATTGGGAATTGTATTTCAACCCAGAACAAGAAATGTGCTTGAACGGACACTAAATAACTCGCCCAGCTACAGCACTAGGGACAGATTTAGCTGGATATAAATTTGAGGCCTAGTATTTAGGCGCTGGGTGACCGGTATGGATTTAGTGACAGAATTAGACTGGGATATGGCCAAAAAATAAACAGACTATTGCTGGTTAAATGCACTTGGTGTGACAGCTTCACCCTGATGTAGGCTTTAGCCAAAAAACAACCACACCATTGAGGGTTAAATGCACTTGGTGACAGGCGCAGCTTGCCCCTGATTTAGTATATGGCCAAAAAATGAACAGACTATTGCTGGTTAAATGCACTTGGTGTGACAGCTTCACCCTGATGTAGGCTTTAGCCAAAAAACAACCACACCGTTGAGGGTTAAATGCACTTGGTGACAGGCGCAGCTTGCCCCTGATTTTGTATATGGCCAAAAAATGAACAGACTATTGCTGGTTAAATGCACTTGGTGTGACAGCTTCACCCTGATGTAGGCTTTAGCCAAAAAACAACCACACCATTGAGGGTTAAATGCACTTGGTCGCAGCTTGTGCTGGCGCACCACAAGACACAAAATGGCCGCCGATCACCCCAGAAAAATGTGACTGACAAACGGTCTGTGCAGCCTAAAAACAGTGAGCAATTGAGGATCAGCAGCTCAATGATCCACAGCTGCAGATCGATCAGTTAATCAAGTCCTTTGGAGGAGTTAATCTGCCTAATCTCGCCCTACTGTCGCAGCCGCAACCTCTCCCTACGCTAATCAGAGCAGAGTGACGGGCGGCGCTATGTGACTCCAGCTTAAATAGAGGCTGGGTCACATGGTGCTCTGGCCAATCACAGCCATGCCAATAGTAGGCATGGCTGTGATGGCCTCTTGGGGCAAGTAGTATGACGCTTGTTGATTGGCTGCTTTGCAGCCTTTCAAAAAGCGCCAAGAAAGCGTCACAAAAGCGCGAAGAAAGCGACGAACACCGAACCCGAACCCGGACTTTTACGAAAATGTCCGGGTTCGGGTCCGTGTCACGGACACCCCAAAATTCGGTACGAACCCGAACTATACAGTTCGAGTTCGCTCATCCCTAATTATAAGTGTTCTGTGAAAAAAGGTGCAGTTCTCCTGTAAAGAAAGTCCTCCTCCAAAGATAAAAGACTTGTGATAAGGATTTTAATAAAGACCTTGCAATAGTTTGATATCTTCTTATAACGTTTTTGGATATAACATGTATCCAATGCTGTTATTGTAGAAAAGAAAGTCTTCCAATTGTAGCAGCATACAAGATCCACACTCGCAGTAGTACAAGGTATAGGTTAGTTTATAACTAGAGATCGGGTTTGGTTATTGGGGCGTCCCCCTCTTCCTCAACCCTCTTACCTTGTCTTCAGAGTGTAGCTGCCTTGAAAGATTGCCGTTCCAGCGCTCGCTGAGTCCGGTACTATGTATTTGCTGTTTCGTGTTCTCTGGTCTCAGCGTTCCACGTGGTATAGTTTCGTCTCGCTTTCCAGGAAACACTCAGCTGGAGTCGCGAAGTCTCGCGATAACTTTGACTGGTTTCTGTTTCACTCGTATCCAGGCCAGCACATAAATCTTCTAGTAACTAAATAGTCTCTCAGATTCGGCTCGGGTTTTAGGTGGGTAGTTTATCGCTCTCTGGACCAGCCAGACGCGTTTCGAGGGGTCTCCCTCTTCCTCAGTGGCTATAATGCGAATGTTACTACCCCCTTCTTTAAATACTCTAATTCCACAGATCCCACCAAAAACCCGGCATGGACTTATCCTCTTTCAATTTTAACTTATTATAACCTCAGTTTTAGTTCTATAGACTATAAATCCTATACATTAAAAATTTGTTTATTTAATACATATAACTCAATTTGAAACCTAAGCTTCATAAATATAAAATATAAATTGATAAAATTAGTAAAATTAATAAAATTGATAAAATTAATAAAATAAAATTAATAAAAGTGTCATCAGACATCCTTTACTTTTTACTCTTCAGCTTCCTTTATTTATATATAGATATCTTCACATTATTCTCTATGTCTCAATATTAGAATCACAGCAAAAAACGCATCCAACTCAAAAAACGCACATGCGTTTTTCATGCGTTTTGGGTGCGTTTTTTGTAAATTTTACTTCCCCTTGTCTTCCTTAGCTGTACCATATATATTATTTATTACGGGCAGAGATATACATCTGAATTCATCTAATTCTTTACATTTCTTTGAATCACTGGGGTCTCTCGGATCTTTTTGAAATCCCAGAGTCGTATAGGGAGAGGGAGCCAAACTCGGAGGGGAGATCCTGGTGCTGATTAACAGCCAACTCAGGATGTCCCATCAGAGGAAGGCACCCATCTCCATTATCTATAAGAAACCAAATATCTCAAAGTCCGAGTTCAACCCCTGTTGTTAATCAGCACCAGGATCTCCCCTCCGAGTTTGGCTCCCTCTCCCTATACGACTCTGGGATTTCAAAAAGATCCGAGAGACCCCAGTGATGTCAAAGAAATGTGGAGAATTAGAGGTCAATTTCCCTCACTTTCAAAAATCTAGGATTGCACGCATGGCACATCCTAAAATGTTTAGGAATAGGTTTGAGGTCCTCCCATTCCTCTACCTTTTCCGCCGCAATGATGTCCCTTACATGCTCACATACCCGAACTTTGAGTTCACGGGTCGTGAGTCCAATGTAAATCTTTGGGCACGTGGCATAGTATATCACTCTGGAGGTAGAGCAAGTAATATAATGTGTAATTTTAAACTTCTTCATGCCTCCAGAGTCCACAAATCTATTAGCTCTTTCCATATTTGGGCATGTTACGCATTTCCCACAGGGTTTGAAACCCCATTGTGGGCCCCTATCCCCAGAAAAAATCTGTGGGGGCTTTGGTTCAAGGTAACTCTTTACCAAATTTGAGCGCAGCGTGTCCACTCTACAAGCAGTAATGGAAGGGTAAAGAGGCACAAGTTTCTCCAAAATCTAATCCGTTTGGAGTACATGCCAGTGTCTGGCTAAAATATCTCTCATTTCTTTCCATCGAGAATGGTATGTGGTCACATATCTAATTTTTGTATCCGTAGCTTTCTGTTCATTCAACTGTAGCAGATCAGATTGTTTCAATGATTTAGCTCTATAATACGCCTTCTTAATAGATCTGCGACTATATCCCCTTTTTAAACGGTTCGTCAAATCTGTTGCCTGTTTTTCAAATGTGCTATCGTCTGAACAGATCTTCCGTATTCGTAGGAACTGTCCAGTGGGGATAGCCTTTATGGTGTTTCCATGGTGCAAAGAAGAGGCGTGTAAATACGAGTTTAATGCAGTGTCCTTTCTATAGACATTAGTTTGTATATATCCACTACTGTCTTTGGATAATGTTACATCCAAAAAGTCAATTTGATTTCGATGACATACATATGAGAATTTGATGTTCCTAGAGTTTTTATTAAGGGCCATAAAAAAATCCTTTAGCTGTTCTTCAGCTCCCTGCCAGACTAAAAAGACATTGTCAATGTACAGCACCCAAAAAATGGTGCGGTCCATGATGACGTGTCCGTCTGACATGAACAGGTCCCTTTCCCACAGCCCCAGGAACAGGTTTGCATATGAAGGCGCACATGCCGCCCTCATTGCAGTTCCCTGGAGGTGTAGGAAAAAGGAACCATTGAAAGTAAAAAAATATCCTGGTGAGTACAAAGTTCAGAAGTTGCAACAGAAGAGCCCTAATGTTGCTGTCCACATTACTGGCCCTCAAAAAGAACTCCACGGCCTGAAGTCTGTCTCTATGTCTAATGCTAGTATACAAGGATTCCACATCACAAGTTAATAGAAGGGTATCCATATCAAGACATATTCCCTTTAATTTCAGCAACAAGTCTGATGTATCCCTAAGACGGAAGATTTATTACCAGAGACTTCAAATGAAAGTCTAGGAACCTACAAATATTCTCTACCAAACTACCCTGGCCAGAAATAATAGGCCTACCTTGGGGAACTGCTGCATCTTTGTGGATTTTTGGTAATAGATATAACGTCGGTATCGTTGGTTCCTGGACAATGAAGGCTTGATGTAATTGTTTGGATATGATGTCTGATTCAAAGGCCTTATCCAGGATTCTTTTTAGATCATTTCTAAAGGAAGAGAGGGGATTAAAAGTTAGTTTCTTGTAACATGTCTTGTTCTTTAATTGTCTATATGCCTCCTTTAAATACATCTCCCTGGGCCATATTACTAGATTTCCCACTTTGTCTGCCAGTTTGTATACCACATCTGGCAGTTTCTTCAACTTCCTTAAGCTTTGTCACTGTCCTGATGTAAGGTTATCATGACACACAGACATAAGAATGTCTTTGAAATCCCTGGTGACCAGTTTAACAAATAGGTCCACCGCAGGGCACAGTGAAAGAGGGGAAAATTTTGTAGATTTTTGGCATAAAACAGAGGGCACATCAAGAGTAGATGTGTACTCCTGTTCCCGCAGCAGTTCCTCCAAAATTTGGAGGGCCTGTTGTTCCCTATTGGTATAAAAAATCTCCACCTCTGTTTCTTTATGATGCCATTGTTTCATCATCAAGGACCGTCCAAACATATGTAGGTCCTTGACAGCAATAAAAGGGTCAAAACGAGAGCTGGGTGCATAGGACAAGCTACGCTCCAAAAGTGAAACATCTATATCTGAAAGTGTATGAGTTGAGAGGTTAATGACCTTCAGATCCTTATGATTCTGCTGGCTGTTGGTGGCCGGACCCTGCTGTCTTTTCTTTCCAGGTCCTTATCCATAATCTATTTTTATCTTGCTCCGACCCAACCGTGTGGATTAAAATACATTGTATTGAGATTCATTCTGTGAGGATACTGATGATACAGAGGAAGATCTACTCTGTGGTCTCCCCATATTAGTACCTCTCCATCTATATACCCTCTTCTGTTGTGTGTCTTTTTGAATTACGAGTAAACTTCTTTATTTTGAAGTCTTATATCTATTTTTCCCATTCGGAATATTTGACTTCCATTGTAATCTGAAATTGTTTCAACATCTCTGGAGTCCCAGTACTAGCAAGTCGTGTCTGTAGTTGCTCTCCCTCTTGATCTATTTGTTCTAAGTTCCTCTTATTTAGTCCTACGAGGAGCTCCATAAATTTAAAGGAACTGTTATTGCGTTGACTCATTGTAGTTTTGGCATGGGGGCTAACGTTGGTCTTATATCGGTATTAACTTAGGTAGAGCAGGGGTATATCACAGCCAAAAATATGTGAATTTCACCCAACGTTCTATATCAGCTGGTGGTGCTGGTTGTTGTGGCAAGCTGACAAAACTTTTCCACATGCTAACCCTGCCTTCTGAGGTGCTGATGGTGCCCCAGCTGCATTGGCGACCTCTTTCTCCCCCTCTGCCTTCGCCTTGTGCTTCCACTGTGCCCCCGCTGTCAGGTGGGAATGCCACCAGCAGTGCGTCTACCAGCATGCACTTGTACTTGCGCATCTTCCGATCATGCTAGAGTGACGGAATTAAGAACGGTATGTTGTCCTTGTAAAACGGGGATCCAGCAGCGTGGCCACCCGGTAATTAGCACAAGTTAGAATGTGGCCAACTCGGCGGTCGTTGCGGAGACACTGCAGCATGTAATCGCTCATGTGTGCCAGGCTGCCCAGAGGCAACGACAAGCTGTAATCAGTGGGACGTGTATCATCTGTGTCCTCTGTATCCCCTCAGCCACGCACCAGTGATGGCCATGAGCTCATTTGGGTGCCACCCTGCTGTGAACATGGTTCCTCCTCCTCCTCTTCATCCTTCACCTCGTCATCCTCCAGAACTGTGCCCTTGCTGGACAATTGTGTACCTGGAATTTGTGGATGCAGGAACCCACCCTCGGAGCCACTTGTGAAGGACTGGCCAGAACCCCTTGGAAATGATCCCTTTTCCTCCTCCTTCTCTCCTCCTGTGCCACATCTTCTTCTATCATCGCCCAAAGCGTTTTTTCAAGGAGGCATAGAAGTGGGATAGTAACCCTGAGAACGGCGTCAACGGCACTGGCCATGTTGGTGGAGAACTCGAAAAAGAGCAACAAGGAACACAGGTCTCACATTGAGGCCCAGTCATTGGTGGTGAAGTGGTGCTGTTCCGCAGAGCGGCTCACCCATGCTTGCTGCAGCTGAAACTCCACTATTGCCTGCTGCTGCTCGCACAGTCTGGCCAGCATGTGCAAGGTGGAGTTCCACCTTGTGGGCACATTGCATATGAGGCGGTGAGAGCGAAGGCTGAAGTTACACTGCAGTGCTGACAGTAAAGCAGCAGCAGGGTGAGAACGCTGAAAGCACACACAGACGACCCACACTTTCTGCAGCTGCTCTGACATATCGGGGTAATTTTTAAGAAACCTCTGCACCACCATATTCAGCACATGCGCCAGGCAAGGGATGTGCGTCAAATGCGCTACGAGATTCCGTCCATTATTGCACACCACCAGCCCAGGTTTAAGGCTCACTGGCAACAACTACTCATCGCTGTGTTTTCCAAGGCCCTTCCACAGCCCCTGCGCGGTGTGAGGTTTGTCCCCCAAACAGATAAGTTTTAATACTGCCTGCTGTCATTTACCCATGGCTGTGCTGAAGTTGGTAGAGGATGGGGAAGCGGAGTAGGAGGAGGAAGCAACAGGAGGCAAAGAGAAGCGCCCTGCAATCCTTGGTGGTGGAAGTACATGCGCCAAACTGCTATCCGCCTTAGGCCCAGCCGCCACTGCATTTATCCAGTGTGCTGTTAGGGAGATGTAACATCCCTGACCGTGCTTACTGGTCAACGTATCCGTAGTTATGTGGACCTTGCCACAGATGGAGTTGCGCAGTGCACACCTGATTTTGGCCCCCACTTGGTTGTGCAGGGCAGGGATGGCTCGCCTGGAAAAGTAGTGGCGGCTGGGCATGACGTACTGTGGGACAGCCACCGCCATAAGGCTTTTAAAACTCTCCTTCTCCACCAGAAGGAATGACAACATTTCAAAGGCCAGTAATTTTGAAATGGTGGCATTCAGGGCCAGGGATTGCGGGTGGGTATGGGGGTACTTCCTCTTTCGCTCCAGTGTTTGGGAGACAGATAGCTGAACGCTTCCATAGGACATTGTGGAGATGCTTGGTGACCCAGGTGGTGGCGTTGCTGGCAGATCCTCTGCTTGTCGGGTGGCAGGTGCCACTGTCAATCCAGAGGGGGATGAAGAGGCCGATACTGCAGCAGAAGAGGAAGCAGGAGGAGCCAGAGACATTTCTTGGTTTTTGAGGTGTCTACTCCACTGCAGCTCGTGCTTTGCACTTAGATGCCTGGTCATGCAGGTTGTGCTCTGGTTGAGAATATTTATGCCTCGCTTCAGGCGCTGAGTGCACAGCGTGCAAACCACTCATGTCTTGTCGTCAGCACATTGTCTGAAAAACTGCCTCAACAGGGAACTCCTTGTAACTGGCTTTGGTGTGCTCGGTCCCTTGGTGCGGTGGGCAGTAGAGATGTTGCGAACATAACATTTTCCGTTCGCGAACGGCGAGCGCTAATTTTTGCAAATGTTCGAGAACGGGCGAACCGCCATTGACTTCAATAGGCAGGCGAATTTTAAAACCCACAGGGACTCTTTCTAGCCACAGTTGTGATGGAAAAGTTGTTTCAAGGGGACTAACACCTGGACTGTGGCATGCCGGAGGGGGATCCATGGCAAAACTCCCATGGAAAATTACATAGTTGACACAGAGTTGGGTTTTAATCCATAAAGGGCATAAATCACCTAGCAATCCTAAATTTTTTTGAACAACGTGGTTTAAAACATCCAGTGTGTGTATACGATCAGGTATGATGTTGTATCGATCAGGTAGTGTAAGGGTTACGCCCACTCCACAGACATTGACAGACAAAACTCCCCTTTTAATGCACCGCAAACAGTCCATTTGCCCAACTGCAAACTCCCCATTTGCACAAGATTGGATACCAAGCTAGCCATGTCCCGTTGATGTCATTGAAGGTTTCTTCCTCCACCCAGCCACGTACAACACCAAGGGTCCCCGAAAGGTGAATAGAATTGATTTTTCGAACGGGGAGATGGTTAAAAAAACGATGGCTCCCTCCCCTTTGTTTGAATCCACGGTCACTGCGTCTGTGCCGTGCAATTTACTGTCACACCCGAAATGAGTGGTATTTTCTGTAGTTCTATTCTCATCAGTTTAATCCCTGTTATTTCCCCAATCTGGGGTCCATTTATTGAATGGATTTTTTGAACGGGGAGATGGTTAAAAAAACGCTGGCTCCCTCCCCTTTGTTTGAATCCACAGTCACTGCATCTGTGCCCTGCAATTTACTGTCACACCCAATATGAGTGGTATTTTTTGTAGTTCTCTTCTCATCAGTTTAATCCCTGTTACATCCCATATGAGGGATTGCCTTTTGTGAAAAAAAATTTAGGCCGGTTACCTTCGACTGCCTTCACAGTGACAGACCAAACTCTGATACACCAAACTGAATTGATTTTAGGAACCGGAAGATGGAAAAAGCAGCTTGGTCGGTCCTCTTACTCCCAAGTTGGGGCACTGCGCGTGCACGGAGCAATGTGCTATGACACCCTATATGATTGGTGTCTTAACTAGTACTATTCCTATCAGTTTAATCCCTATTTCGTCCCCTATCCGGGGACGTGTGTCGAATTGATTAACCTTTGTCGAATTAACGAACCATTACGACATCCTGAAATAATTGAGTTCTGAGCTCTGTACTTGCTTTGTATTGGAATTGAATTGAATTGTCTGCATTATTTCTAATAAACTATTAAGAGACTTTATTATGATTTTTTTATTTTATGTATTAAAAACCCATACAACTTAAAAAAATAAAATAAAAGAAAATTAATGTTTTTTTCTATGAAAAATTATCCAGCCGATCGCTTTTAGTCTGATCATAATGAAGCAACGGCCTTATCATCTGGGGTGTGGCAAAATTGCCAACACACTCATAGAGGTTATGATCGCTTCATTGTGATACGCAAGCCCCTTCACCACAACAAGGTACCGATCATGAAGGGGAATTGACACAGGTATGTGCCTGTTTTTTGTTTTGTTTTTGCAGCCACAGTGCAGCACTAGAGGCCAGAAAAATTAGGCATGTGCACATGCCTGAAAAATCAGATATTGTTGTAGCGGCGGCCGGAAAAATTGATGTTTTCCAGGCTGAAAGGTGACTAAAATATTGCGGCTTGAACCCTAGTTCGTGGCGGAGAATTCACGAAAGTCATCCAGGATGCAGATATGTGACATTAAATACAGCAGCATGGGGACCATTTTGAGGCCAAGGCATGTCATCAGGCCTTTTGTTAGTCAAACGTATCCCCCACTGTCAGTCCATTCGTGATCCATGCCTCATTCATCTTAATGAAGGTGAGGTAATCAACACTTTTTTGACCGAGGCGACTTCTTTTGTCAGTGACAATGCCTCCTGCTGCACTGAAGGTCCTTTCTGACAGGACACTTGAAGCGGGGAAGGCCAGAAGTTCTATTTCAAACTGGGATAGTTCAGGCCACAGGTCAAGCCTGCACACCCAGTAGCAAAGGGGTTCATCGCTCCTCAGAGTGTCGATATCTGCAGTTAATGCGAGGTAGTCTGCTACCTGTTGGTCGAGTCGTTCTCGAAGGCTGGATCCCGAAGGGCTGTGGTGATGTGTAGGACTGAAAAAGCTCTGCATGTCCTCCATCAACAACACATCTGTAAAGCGTCCTGTCCTTGCCGCCGTGGTCGTGGTAGGAGGAGGATTTCTTTCAACTCTTCCCCTGTTAGATTCCCGTTGTGCTGTGACATCCCCCTTATAAGCTGTGTAAAGCATATTTTTTTATTTGGTTTTGAACTGCTGCATCTTTTCTGACTTTCGGTAATTTGGTAACATTTCTGCCACTTTCTGCTTATACCGGGGGTCTAGTAGCACGGCCACCCAGTATAGGTCGTTCTCCTTCATCCTTTTTATACGAGGGCCCCTCAACAGACATGACAGCATGAAAGACCCCATTTGCACAAGGTTGGATGCAGAGCTACCCATTTCCCGTTCCTCCTACTCACTAATGTCATTGACGGACTGTTCTTCCCCCCCACCCTGGGATGCCTGCTGTGGTTGGTCTTCCTCCTCCTCAAAGCCACATTCCTCCTCTGACTCCTCTTCCTCATACTCCTCTTGCAGCGTTGCCGCAGGTCCGGCAAGCGATGATGACAAGGCTGTTTCTGGTGGTGATGGTGACCACAACTCTTCCTCTTCACGCTCATCTACAGCCTGATCCAGCACTCTTCGCAGGGCACGCTCCAGGAAGAAAACAAATGGGATGAGGTCTCTGATGGTGCCTTTGGTGCGACTGACTAGGTTTGTCACCTCCTCAAAAGGACGCATGAGCCTACAGGCATTGCGCATGAGAGTCCAGTAACGTGGCAAAAAAATTTCCAGCTCTGCAGAGGCTGTCCTCACTGGCATGTTGTTTCGGCGCTGAATGTCTGAAAAGTGCACCATGGCTGTGTAGGAACGCCTGAAATGGCCACACACCTTCCTGGCCTGCTTGAGGACGTCCTGTAAGCCTGGATACTTAGACACAAAGCGTTGTACGATGAGATTCAACACATGTGCCATGCACGACACATGTGACAACTTGCCCAAATTCAATGCCGCCAACAAATTGCTTCCATTGTCACACACCACTTTGCCGATCTCCAGTTGGTGCGGGGTCAGCCACTGATCCACCTGTGCGTTTAGGGCGGACAGGAGTGCTGGTCCGGTGTGGCTCTCTGCTTTCAGGCAAGTCAACCCCAAGACAGCGTGACACTGTCGTATCCGGGATGTGGAATAGCCCCTGGGGAGCTGGGGGGATTCAGTTGATGTGCACCAGACACCGCAGCAGAAGAGGACTCAGCCGAGGAGGTTATCGAAGAGCATGGAGTAGGAGGAGTAGAGGAGGTTGCAGTAGGCCTGCCTGCAAGTCGCGGCGGTGTCACCAACTCCGCTGCAGAGCCACGCATTCCATGCTTGGCAGCCATCAGCAGGTTGACCCAATGCGCTGTGTAGGTGATATACCTGCCCTGACCGTGCTTTGCAGACCAGGTATCAGTGGTCACATGGACCCTTGCCCCTACACTGTATGCCAGAGATGCCATGACTTCCTTTTCAATCACTGAGTATAGGTTTGGGATTGCCTTATTAGAAAAAAAAATTTGTTCGGGTACCTTTCACTGTGGTGTCCCAATAGCAACAATTTTTTTGAAGGCCTCAGACTCCACCAACTGGTATGGTAAAAGCTGGCAGGCTAAGAGTTCCATCAAGCCAGCTGTCAGACTCTGGGCAAGGGGGTGACTCTGACATTGGCTTCTTACGCTCAAACATTTCCTTTACAGACACCTGAATGTGGGCAGATGAGATGGAACTGCTCAAGGTGAGAGGCGGAGTGGCGGGTGGTTGAGAGGGGGCAAGGAGGACAGCAGTGGTTGACGTGGCTGAAGATGCTGGACCAGGAGGAGGATGGTGGCTTTGAGCTTGTGTGCTGCTTCTACTCATGTGTTGATCCCATTGGCATTTGTGATGTGAGATCGCAAAGCAGTTGTACCGAGGTAGGTGTTGAACTTCCCATGACTCTGTTTCTTTTGGCACAGGTTGCAAATGGCATTGCTGTTATCAGAGGCAGACACACAAAAAAAATGCCATACTGCTGAGCTTTGCAATGACGGCATTCTGTTGGTGGCAACAGCATGCGTTGATTGGCATGCTGTCTGGCTGACCCTGGGTGCCGATACATGCTGTCTGACTGTGCCACTAGCTCCTTGCGACGATCTCCCCCTGCTTCCAACTCGTCTCCTCCTTTTTTCTGTCTCCCCTTCTGAACTTTCCCCCTCTTCTTCTTCTCTTCGAGCAGGCACCCACGTGGCATCCACAGACACATCGTCATCATCAACCGCTTCACTTGTATCTGACACCTCAGCCAAGGAAACAGCAGCGGGTACAACATCAGCATCATCATCATCACACTGTACGTCCATGTGTGTAATGCTGCCTGACTCAGACATATCCCTGTTATCTACATCCTCTGGCAATAATGGTTGTGCATCACTAATTTCATCTAACTGATGTGTAAATAACTCCTCTGAGGTATCAAGTGAAGCGGCTGTGGTGGCTGTGGTGGTAGTGGTGGTGGTGGCGGCGGGCGGGAGAGTGGTAACTTGAGAGCAGGTGACCAAAGCTGAGCTGCAGGAGGATGGTGCGTCAAGGTTCTTAGCGGAATCTGGTGAAGATTGGGTGTCCTGTGTAAGCCAGTCAACTATTTTCTCCGAGTTTTTTGGGTTCAGGGTACGTGGCCTCTGAACACTGGGCATTATTCCAGGGCCAGTGGAAATCACAGCACCACGACCACGACGGCCCCTGCGTTGTGGCCTGCTTCTGCCTGTCAATTTTTTTTAGATAAGTGGTACTATGCGTGCAAGGTACTGTGCCACCCTATATAAGTTGTGGGCAGTGGGCACAGTACAGTCTGTGTGGGTCTAACACACACGGGCTTGCAACTGGGATTATATTACAGAAAAATATTAAATATAATTTTTTTTATCTGTAAGGTATTTGTGAGTGAGTGATACCCTGTAACGTTATGAGTGGAGGCCTAGCCAGTGGCCACAGTACAGTCTGTGTGGGCCTGACACACTGGTTTGCAACTGGGATTATGTCACAGAAAAATATTAAATTGATTTTTTTTATCTGCAAGGTATTTGTGAGTCAGTGACACCCTGTAACGGTATGAGTGGAGGCCTAGCCAGTAGTCACAATACAGTCTGGGGCCAGACACACACTGGCTTGCAACTGGGAATATATCACAGAAAAATATTAAATTGAATTTTTTTTTATCTGCAAGGTATTTTCTGTCACACCCTGTATGAATGGTGTGCACACAGTACTGTCTGTGACTGAGCCTGCAGCCTCTCACACATGGGCAGGCAACTGCAATATATATAAATATATATATATATATATTTATATATATGGGGAAAAAAAAGCACACTGATGTACCAGCCCTGAAAAGGGCTTTTTGGGGTGCTGTCAGGACGCTGTCCTTACAGCAGATGAGTCTGTGGACACAGAACACTGCCCTAGCTAGCGCTTTCCCTATTAGATCAACAGTAGCACTGTCCCTCCTCTCACTGAGAATGCAGCTTCCGAATGAATCTAAAATGGATGCTGTCCAGGAGGTCGGAGGGTCTGGGAGGGAGGGTCTGCTGCTGATTGGCTGGAATGTGTCTGCTGACTGTGAGGTACAGGGTCAAAGTTTACTCAATGATGATGTATAGGGGGCGGACCGAGCATTGCATAATCATTACCTTGTTGATTTTTATTTTTTTTCTAAAAATCGACAAGGTAATGATTGCGTAATATGCAAATTTTCGTAATGCGTTTATTTTTTGTAATGCAAATTTTTATCGCAATTTTTTCAATTGCCGAGCAAAAACATGATTTATCCCTGCTTCTCGCTTGTGGGCCAATGAGTCATAGCACTTATCGAATATATTTGTTTTTTCGAATATTCGTAATATTCTAAAACAAAAATATATAGCATTACAGCCAATATTCGAAAAAAAAAAAAAAAGAATGTTGAGCAATTTAGCTAATATAGTGCTATAATCTTTTTTTAATAGTTGTTTAATTTTTTTCCAATCTGAACTTCAGATGAGAAAAAAATTACAACTATTAGACAAAAAAGATTATAGCACTATATTAGCTAAATTGCTCTATATTCTTTTTTTTCTGAATATTCATTATAGTGCTGTATATTCTTGTTTTAGAATATTAAGTATATTCGTAAAAACTAATATATTCGTTTTATCGAATATTCGTAATATTCTAAAACAAGAATATATAGCAATAAAGCGAATATTCAGAAAAAAGCAAATATAGAGAAATTTAGCTAATTTTTTTCAATAGTTGAAATTTTTTTCCAATCTAAACTTCAGATAAGAAAAAATGACAACTATTAGACAAAGAAGATTAAAGCACTATAATAGCTAAATTGCTCTACATTCATTTTTTTTTATATTTGCTATATTGCTATATACAGGTCCTTTTTAAAAAATTAGCATATTGTGATAAAGTTCATTATTTTCTGTAATGTACTGATAAACATTAGACTTTCATATATTTTAGATTCATTACACACCAACTGAAGTAGTTCAAGCCTTTTATTGTTTTAATATTGATGATTTTGGCATACAGCTCATGAAAACCCAAAATTCCTATCTAAAAAAATTAGCATATCATGAAAAGGTTCTCTAAACGAGCTATTAACCTAATCATCTGAATCAACTAATTAACTCTAAACACCTGCAAAAGATTCCTGAGGCTTTTAAAAACTCCCAGCCTGGTTCATTACTCAAAACCGCAATCATGGGTAAGACTGCCGACCTGACTGCTGTCCAGAAGGCCATCATTGACACCCTCAAGCAAGAGGGTAAGACATAGAAAGAAATTTCTGAACGAATAGGTTGTTCCCAGAGTGCTGTATCAAGGCACCTCAGTGGGAAGTCTGTGGGAAGGAAAAAGTGTGGCAGAAAACGCTGCACAACGAGAAGAGGTGACCGGACCCTGAGGAAGATTGTGGAAAAGGACCGATTCCAGACCTTGGGGGACCTGCGGAAGCAGTGGACTGAGTCTGGAGAAGAAACATCCAGAGCCACCGTGTACAGGCATGTGCAGGAAATGGGCTACAGGTGCCGCATTCCCCAGGTCAAGACACTTTTGAACCAGAAACAGCGGCACTGGACTGTTGCTCAGTGGTCCAAAGTACTTTTTTCGGATGAAAGCTAATTTTGCATGTCATTCGGAAATCAAGGTGCCAGAGTCTGGAGGAAGACTGAGAAGAGGGAAATGCCAAAATGCCTGAAGTCCAGTGTCAAGTACCCACAGTCAGTGATGGTCTGGGGTGCCATGTCAGCTGCTGGTGTTGGTCCACTGTGTTTTATCAAGGGCAGGGTCAATGCAGCTAGCTATCAGGAGATTTTGGAGCACTTCATGCTTCCATCTGCTGAAAAGCTTTATGGAGATGAAGATTTCATTTTTCAGCACAACCTGGCACCTGCTCACAGTGCCAAAACCACTGGTAAATGGTTTACTGACCATGGTATTACTGTGCTCAATTGGCCTGCCAACTCTCCTGACCTGAACCCCATAGAGAATCTGTGGGATATTGGGAAGAGAAAGTTGAGAGACGCAAGACCCAACACTCTGGATGAGCTTAAGGCCGCTATCGAAGCATCCTGGGCCTCCATAACACCTCAGCAGTGCCACAGGCTGATTGCCTCCATGCCACGCCACATTGAAGCAGTAATTTCTGCTAAAGGATTCCCGACTATGTATTGAGTGCATAACTGAACATAATTATTTGAAGGTTGACTTTTTTTGTATTAAAAACACTTTTCTTTTATTGGTCGGATGAAATATGCTAATTTTTTGAGATAGGAAATTTGTGTTTTCATGAGCTGTATGCCAAAATGATCAATATTAAAACAATAAAAGGCTTGAACTACTTCAGTTGGTGTGTAATGAATCTAAAATATATGAAAGTCTAATGTTTATCAGTACATTACAGAAAATAATGAACTTTATCACAATATGCTAATTTTTCGAGAAGGACCTGTATTCTTGTTTTAGAATATTACGAATATTTGAAAAAACTAATATATTCGATATAATGATATATATTAGTTTTTTAGAATATTCATCATTTTTCTCATTTAAAGTCATGATTCCTCCCTGCTTCTTGCTTGTGGGCCAATGAGTCATTGGCCCACGAGCAAGAAGCAGGGAGGAATCATGTTTTTACTGGGCAATTGAAAAATTTGCATTATGAAAATTCACAATAAAAAAATCTCGAATTTTCGAAATTACGAATAGATATCACTATATTCTAAATACTTGCAAATTTTCAAATTTCCTATATTCGCGATAGAAATTTGAATATTTGTGATCAACACTAATGGGAATACCCATTTTAAGAGAGTAGGATTGCCAACTATCCTAATGCAGGAAACTGTTGGTGGCAGAGGGTTTCCTGTAGATATTAGTATTGAAGTTGCCGCGTGGCTATTAACAATGAAGACTGATTATATAGTGCGGTCTTCATTAGTTAAATGAAAGACAGCTGCAGGCTAATTGGCCAAGTGTTTCTTGATCACAACACAGCTGCTGTGAGGTTATACCTTAATAGAGCCTAGAAGGACCTGTGTTGATCAGGCAAAGAGTAAAAAAGAGAAGTAGGTATTTATAGGGGAGCTGATGTACTAGTTAGGCCAAGTTCATACATAAGTTATTTAGTCAGTTATCGCCATCGGTGAGACAAAAACAGGTTAGGGTAAAAAACACAGAATAGGAGCACATTTTTCCATTATACCTGATCTCTGCGTAGGCTTCACTACTGGTTTTGGCTTACAATAACTGATGGAAATAACTGACCAATTAAAGGAAGTGTGAACTCAGCCTAAGGGCTCATGCACACAAACGTGTTGTTTTCGTTTTTTAGGGAACATATGCGGAACCATTCATTTCATTCATTGGTCCGCATAAAGAACGGAAGTTATTCCATGTGCATTTCGTTTTCCGTATGTCCTTTCCGCAAAAAAATTGTACATATCCTATTATTGTCCGCATTATGGACAAGGATAGGACTGTTTTATTAGGGGCCAGCTCTTCCATTCCGCAAAATGCGGAATGTACACGGATGTCATCCATATTTTTTGCAGATCCGTGTTTTGCCGACTACGGTCATGTGCATGAGTCCTAAGTCAGCAGTAGGACAGCAGCACAAAGAGCAAGGAGAAAAAGGGTGTAACCCCTGTTGTGCATATTCTTTTGCATTGTGCCGAACTTTGACCCATCACACATCCATCAGGTGTGACAGGAGAGCCAATTAAGACGTTTCAGCACATGGACACACCCCCACCCTATAAAAGAATCCAATCTGGCAGCCATTTTACATTCAGTGTTTTGCCAGTGTAGGGAGAGGTTGCTTTGTGGAGCAGGGACAGGAAGTTAGGGACACCAAATGCTAGCTAATAGGGCCAAAAAAGTCCTTTTAAGAACTGGTATAGGTGTGCTATCGAAAGGTGTGATATACTGAGGGGTGTGATATACTTATAATATACTTTCTAACATAGAAAGTATATTATAATGCATTTGTGCAGCAGTTGTGTGTGGTTTTGCTACAATACCGCAGCTATATAAAGGGACAAACGCTATTGGAACAACTATTTGCAAGGGGTGTGATATACCTGTTGCCCCAAAAAATCTAATAGAGGAATGTGATACTGTATGCCTATAATACACTTTCTAACATAGAAAGTATATAGTGCATTTGTATTGTGCAGCAGTTGTGTGCGGTTCTGCTGCGATACCACAGCTATATAGAGGGGACAAGTGCTATTGGAACAACTATTTGCAATGGGTGTGTTATCCATTTTGCCCACCAAAAACTGATTGAGGGATGTGATATAGCTTCTTGCACAAAATACTGATTGAGGGCTGCGATATACCTGTTGCCCCAAATATACAGGGTGGTGTGATATAACTGTTGTGGCAAAAAAAAAAAAATGAGGGGTGTGATATATGTGCTTCCACAAAATACTGATTAAGAGGTTCGATATACCTGTTTTCATCAAATATTGATTGAGGCCTGCAATATAACTGCTTCCACAAAATACTGATTAAGGGGTTTGATATACCTGCTTCAACAAAATACTGATTGAGGGCTGCGATATACCTGCTTCCACAAAATATTGATTAAGGGGTTCGATATACCTGTTTTCACCAAATATTGATTGAGGCCTGCGATACACCGGCTTCCACAAAATGCTAATTGAGGGCCTGTGATATACCTGCTTCCACAAAATACAGATTAAGATGTTCAATATACCTGTTTCCACCAAATATTGATTGAGGCCTCCGATATACCTGCTTCCAAAAATACTGCTCTTCTCTGGGGACTTAGGCACAGGGTAATTTTGAAAATAACAGGCAGAGAAAGAGGCTGGCCTTTCCGCAGGGGTGGTAGGGGTCGGGCAGGTGCAGCGGGCTAGAGCCTAAGTGAGAAGTTGAAGAAGGCATGTGCGATTACTCCAAAAGCCGCACTCTTCCGCTTCTGCACCCTCCTCATCCTCCGTATCTGCACCCTCCTCACAATCTGCTGTGTGCACCCCCAAATACACTACCACCACCATAGCCCCTCCACTCGAGTCAGAGGAATTATTTTCCCATCCATTCCCAGACCTTACCAATGCACAGCCATTCTTGATATCGGATGAGAAAGAGGAGGTAGCAACAGCCGCCACCCAGCGGTCTGACGACAGAACCCAGATCAGCCCAAGGAGGGAGGTCCCCGCTGTTGCTGCCTACTCTGAGTTCTCAAATGTCAGTGGTGGTGAAGATGACGATGATGACATGTTGATGGACTTCACGTGGGTGCCCACAAGACAGGAAGAGGAGGGGAGTTCAGAGGTAGAGACGGAGCAGCAGAGAGGGAGGAGAGGCAGGCACAGCTTGCAGGGCACAGGAGGCAAAAAGCAGACTGAAAATGTATCTGGAGATAGCCATACACCGAGCCCAGTGGGATCAACGCCGTCAGAAACCACAAAGCCACACACCCGGCGCTCCATGTCCTGTCTCTTTTCCTTCTCCTTTTCCTCTCTCCTCCCATTTGTCCTCCACTCCACATTCCACGGTGCCGTTGTAGCCTTCATCTGGCAGAAGGCAGGCTTCCATGGCCCAAATGTTTCAGCGTAAAAAGTTGATGAGGCCAGATAACCCTCTTGCCTAAAGGCTGACCGCTGGCTTGTTGGAACTGCTAGCCTGCCAACTACTGCCATATAAACTGGTGGACTTGGAGGCCTTTAGAAAATTTGTGACCTTTGGTACACTGCAATGGAAGGGCATCCCAGAGCTATATGGCCACGTTCAGCAGCAAGTGAATATATCTCTGGCACACAGTGTCGGTGCCAAGATACTTATGACCACAGACATGTGGTCTAACAAAAACAGGCAGGGAAGGTGCATAACTATTACTGCCCACTGGGTGAACCTTCTGACAACCGTCAAGCATGTAACCGGTGGCACCCATGTGGATTTGGTGTTACCGCCATGGATTGCATGCAGGCCTGCCTCTTTTTCAATTCCTCCTACTCAATCCTCCGTCTCCTCCTCGCTGACACCTTTTTTTCCACTGCTACCACCTCTTCTGTTCCCCAGAACCTATTCTACGTCCCAGGTGAGACGTTGCCATGCTGTGCTGCGGCTGTTATGCCTGGAAGCCAAGAGTCACACCGGTCCTGCACTGCTTTCAGCTCTGCAGTCAGAAGCCAATCAGTCGTGAACCACGCTCAATTTGATAAAGTGGTGTGTGACAGCAGTGCAAATCTGCTGAGGGCGCTAAACCAGGGCAAAATGTCACACATCCTGAACTTAGTCATGCAGTGATTCGTTGCCAAATACCCTTGGATCCAGGACGTCTGGCGGCAGGCCAGGAAAATCTCTGGCCATTTTAGAAGATCTTACACGGCCATGGCTCAACTTGCTGACTTTCAGCGGCGACACCACCTGCCCGTCAGACGTCTGATTTGTGACAGCCTGACGCGCTGGCACTCTACCTTGTATATGCTTGATAGGCTACTCCAGCAACAACGCGCCGTTAACGACTACCTGTATGAACTCTGCAGCAGGGCAGGTTCTGGGGAGCTTGGTTTCTTTTCACCGTGCCAGTGGCTGCTCATCCGCGACACATGCAGACTTCTGCGGCCATTAGATGAGATCACCAAACTGGTCAGTCGCAGCCAGGGCGCCATCAGTGACATCGTACCTCACGTCTTCTTTCTGGAGCATGCATTGCGTAGTGTCATTGATCGAGCCGGCAAGGAGCAGGAGCTGGAAGATGAGGAAGTCACAATGCTTAATGAATTCCCAGGGGGGGTTACTCCATCTGAGACAAGTCAGTAGGAGTCTGAAGAGGAGTCAGAGGAGGGTGGTGGCTGGGTGGAGGAGGAGGATTTGGAGTTAGAAGAGCAGGCTTTGAGGGGAACTTTAAACTTTTCGGGGATCCCTGGTGTTGTCCGTGGCTGGGCGGAGGAAACCGAGGACAACATTCTCCTGGGCGAAGAGCAGGAGCCAGGGCGCTCCACCGCTTCCAATTTAGTCCAAATAGGGGTCTTCATGCTCCAGTACGGTGGCAACGTACTTAGACCCCCAGTACAAACGAAAAATGGCGGACATGTTACCAGCATCACAGAAGGATGTCAGAATGCAGCATTTCCAGGCCTTGCTGCGAGAGATGCTGCATTCTGCTGTTGCGTGCACTAGCAGAGGAATTTCCACCCACAGAAGAACAGATCCAGGTACCAATCCTGCAAGAAGAGGGTGGTTTGAAGATGTGTTGATCACTTCGGATATGAGAACATTCTTGCAGCCAACCCATCGACAGCCGCCCTCCAGATCTATCATCAGGGAACGCCTAGACCGACAGGTGCTCGAATACATCTGGTTAACCCCCGATGTGGATGCTCTGAGAAGCGAGGAACCCTTGGACTAATAAGTGTGCAGGCCTGAGCTTTGGCCAGAGTTGGCACAATTTGCCATGGAACTCTTGGCTTGCCCCTCGTCGAGTGTCCTGTCCAAAAGGATGTTCAGCGCAGCAGGGGGGATCGTGACCGATAAGTGCACTCGCCTAGCTCACGACAGTGTGGACTACCTCACATTTCTAAAAATGAATGAGGCATGAATCTCGGAGGAATTCAACACCTGTGACGACCACGTGTCATTGAATTTCCTCATGCAAGCTATAAGGTACAAGGAATCATCGTGGATTAAAGATACGTGTCACCAAGGTTACTGGCTTCGGTGGAGTAAGAGCCTTTTTTTATGTGTCAGCACAGTTGCTGTTTGACACCTTGATACTTAGTATGGCTATAATAGCTGATCTGGGACGGCTCTTACTGGGAGTTGCGGGTGACTACTTCCCATGTTCCAGACTGGGTTTTGTCAGGCATAAAAAACAGCCAGCACTGCCAGGTGAGGAGATTTACCTCCATCTGACAGGGGAGCTCAGGAGGTCTCTGTGCTGTGATCTGAGGATTGTGTTGGGATCCACGGCTTAGAGGGGTTGGAGGGATCAGACCCCTGTAAGGGTGAGAAGGCCGCCTAATGCCTGCCTGTGGACTTGACAAAGCATAACTTCCAACAGGGTGTGAAATAATACCCAGGAGAAAAGGTGTCTGTTTTGTATATGAACTTTTCATGTATGTGAATGATAACCAAGCAACTTGTGTTTTTGTTTTGCTTTCATGTGTGAATAAACAATGATGTTTTGAACCAAGAACTTGTACTTTGCCTCTGTGCTGTACCCACTAATCCTAACTACCAGAGCAAGTCCCCATGCAGTCCACAAATATCAAAAGAATAGTCCTTGTCCTATGTATATATCGCGGCATAAAATGCCCTTTCTGTCAGATGAATGCCTAATTTTTGGGGCCTCGACTCCAGTGGCCTACAGTAAAAATTGTATCCAGTGACCGCCTAATGTACCTCCAGCCATATA
Source organism: Bufo gargarizans (assembly GCF_014858855.1). NCBI lineage: Eukaryota > Metazoa > Chordata > Amphibia > Anura > Bufonidae > Bufo > Bufo gargarizans. Next base: position 123,229,715 of record NC_058081.1, on the reverse strand, counting down.
AGCACAAATTCTTTTCTGTAAGGTGAATGCCTAATTTTTGGGGCCTTTACTGGCGTACATTAAACTTTTAGCCAGTGACCGCCTAATGTACCTCCAGCCACATTATCACAAGTTCTTTTATGTCAGGTGAATGCCAAATTTTTGGGGCCTGTAATCCAGTGGTCTACAGTAGAATTTTTATCCTGCGACCACCTAATATACCTCCAGCCAGGGCCGGCGTTAGCACCCGGCAAACCCGGGCAAATGCTGGGGCCCACTGCTCCTGAGGGGGCCCACTGAGCTGCTTTGAGCACTTCCATCAATACAGATGGAAGCACTCATTGCTGTCATTTCACTTACACAGTATCCCTCTGGTGGGCCCTCTGAGTCACATGAGGCCGGCTGCTGCAGAGCTTCAGACACTTCTCTCTTCACTCAGTTCAGCAGAGCAGCAGGTTACCTTACCAGCTTTAGACACGCAGAGTTTGTCAGTAAGTCTGCACTGTGACTGTTTCTTCTCTGTGGGACAGGAGGTGGGGGGGAACTCTTCGAGCTGCTGATGGATGCTGCTTCATGCTATTTAGTTGTTTTACTGCTTCATTAACCAGTTTGCCTCCATGACACCTCCCCCCATATCCTGTTCTATCTCATCCTCATGGATCCCCTTCTATCTCCTTTCCTCCCTCATGTATCCAGAGCTCTTGTTCCACCCTCCTATCTCCTGTTGCTGCCCTACACAGACCTCCTGCCACTACTTCTTGTATGAATCCGCCTCAGAGCCCCTTCCACCTACTTGCTGTGTTCAATCCTCCTGTTCATCCAGGGCCCCGGGCTCCTGTCTCACTCCTCTGCCTCTCATTATGGTGGCGTCTGAACCGCATTCACCATAAGGACCTTCTAACATCACAGGGTCATGTGACTGTGCCCCTCACCCCGTACTGTGCCCGCTTATACCCTACATTGTGCCCTATTACCACACCCTGTACAGTGCCCCTAGTCATTACCTGTCCTGTGCCCTTTTATACCCTTTTATCTGGTCACTGTATGGCGGTGTTATCCGGTCACTGTACAGAGGTGTTATCCGTTCACTCTATGGCATCCAATAACTGTATGGCCATAACTGTATCCTTTTCCTGCCCACCTGACCTTTTTTAGACCTGACATGAGCACTAAAAAGATGCAGATTGTGGTGCTAAGGACCTTTGCGCCACAATTAGTGTCAGAAATACACCTAATATATATATATATATATATATATAAATGACCCTCTAATTGTATTATTATTCGGGGGTAGGGCTAATATCTTTATAGTATATAGATTCTAATGTATTATACTGTGCCCTGTATTTCCCAGTAGATAAATGATCCTTGGAAAACACAGTCCTCACCCCTGACCACCAGGACCCGGTAGTTCTCTTTCAGTACATGGCGGCCTCCCCTCTCCACCACGCTGCTCTGCTGTGTACTGGTGATTATTCTGATACTAAGGCTGGGTTCACTTCCCATTTTTGCCATCCATTTAATGCATACCAAAAATGTATAAGTTAACAGATGCTTCAGAATGATGCCATACAGTGGCATCCATTCACCATACAGTTCTATTGTACGGTGCCCCCTCCATACAGTATAATCCCCAGTGCTGGGGCCACTGGGGGTCATTTTTCTGAATGGGGGGCGACTAGGGGTTATTATTCTGAATGGAGTGCCACTGTGGGGTCATTATACTGTGTATGGGGCCACTGGGGGTCATTATACTGTGTTTGAGGGCATTGGGGGGTCATTATACTGTGTGAAGGGCCCCTAGTAGTCATTATATTGTATAGGGGCCACTGGTGGTCATTATACCGTGTGGGAACCACAGAGGGACATGTAAATGTTCAAAAATGCCTCAAGGGGGCCCACTGAGATTTATCGCCCAAGGGCCCACATGAACCTGGAGCCGGGCCTGCCATATCACAAGTGATTTTCTGTCAGGTGAATGCCCAATTTTTGTGGCCCGTACTCCCTTGGCCTAAAATAAAAAATTTCTAGGCTCCAGCAGGAAACATTTTTGAGAGTTTCCCTTTAAGATGCATAAAAATAGCCCCTGATTAAAATGCATATTTTTTTGTGGGAATTTTTGCCAATGATCCCCCCGATATGTTACTGTCCATGTTGTGGGACTATTTGTGCACTTCTACTAAGTATTTGGTGGCTGCAAATATGACCTGAAGGTTTTTCAGGTTTGCCTGCCATTAAAGTCAATAGGGCATGCCACGAACGTGCTGTTCTCGAACATTTAATCGCGAACGTGCGTTCGTGAGCCATCCCGGCCTATGTTCGTCCATCACTAGTACCCAGTAGTGCACTGGTAAGGTGCTGCTTTTCCATATGTAAGATTTGTGGGTTTGAATCCTGAAATATCCACAGAAATCTACTTTATTTAGTAGTCAGAAAAATAAATTACAGTACAAAACTTTTGAATTGTTATTTCATGAAAAATGCAAGTATTTACTAAAACAGTAGTGTTAGGAGTGATTAAATGTCCTCTTTAACCTGCTGCACAATCATTGATTACACATTTTGCAATTGTTTTTAAGAGAATCCATCTGGCAAGAGGATTGCTGCGCTTAAGTACACAGCCACTTTTATATCCATAGTTGTGACAGTCATTACAAGTCTTATGTAGGCAGCCCTTCTATGGTTATTGGTCCTTTAAACATGTCCATGTAATGTTCTCTAAAGACATATAAATATATGCAGAGATTTCCATACAAATCAACAAATACATATGTCTTGTGTATTGCTTTCGACATCCTGTTATTTCTGGCGGCTGTGTCAGGACAGTCAGCCTCGCAGCAGGTACAATCTTGTTTAATGATGTTTAATCATTGTGGCTGACTCAGTTGCAGTATTTTTACATAGGAGAGTCTTTGCGAAGACACCATCATAGAGATCAGATGTCCAAGTGATTCCACTAATGTCCCTTGATCATTGTTGTAATTAGCATTTGAACAGGGCAGTAATTAGGGAGAGAATCTGTTGGCAGTACGTGTTCACGCTACCCATGGCGCCTACATATGTTCCTTTGATTAGTGTATGAATAGGGCAATGATTAAAGAGGGTATTGCCATTTAGCAACATTTGTGCATGGTTTCTGAATTCAAGTTTATTTGTGAGCAGAAATATGTAAATGTTTCCTAAATGTGTTGCTCAGCTCCAGACTGATATTTTGCTACTCAGTAAAAACTTTGTGACTTTTCGTTAAAAAGAAACTAAAGCAGAAATACAGTCTATAAAGCAGAACACTTCATGCACAGATAGAAATATAAAATTCTGTAAAAAACAGGCAAAGTAGGTGGATGTAAAAACACTTTTTAATTAATATTTTAGGATTAGAGCTGAGTGAATTGATTTTAAATTAAATTAATCAGATTTGTCACAAATTTGACAAAAACTTCTTCCAAATGAATTCAAAGTTTTAGCAATTTACTTCGGATGAATCGTGCATTAACCCGCACCCCACCATTTTAAATAACAAATTAAGTACACTAGCAAGGGAAACAAGGCAGAGAAGATGAAAATGGAGGATCACGTGATCTCGGTAGGGTCCTGGCCGGTGGGCTTGCCAACAATGCTTTGCAGGCAGCCTGACAGCCAATCATAAGGTAGGATATTGGCTGGTCTGTTATGCTGTGTGCTATGTGTAAAGCACAGACTCCACTCTGACCTTGGCCACTGATGTGAGAGGATGTGTCTGCCATGTCTCTGATAGACACTAGTTACAGACAAAAGCCAGCCATCTTAGGGACTTGCAGAGATAGTGACATTGTGGACTGCATGGCTTGCTTATCCTGTCAGTCACAGAAAAATGATGTCAATGTCACCTCTGAGTCTGACACCATGCCTTTGAGCCAGTGGTCAGCACATTACTTCTGTTTCTCTGCCTTGTGGCCCAGAGAAGCTTTTTACTTGCGTTTTCTGTCTTCACTGTTCCCTTCTAGTGGGACACCTTTTTTCTCCAAGAAGATCTAATAACACCCCATATGCTATGGAAGATACTCAAAATAATATTTCTGTTAAGTTGTGTGAAAAACAGAGTTTGGACTGTCATGAGGAAGAGGTTCAGGCAGAAGAGGAGGACCCAATGACTCAAATGCATAGCTGTGTTGGTGGTGGTTGTAGTCATAGTGGTACTTGTATTTACAGTGGTGGCAGTAGGGGTAGTAGTTTGGCAAATTTGGTACTTGAGGCAAATACAGAAAAGGGACTCGTGTGGGGGGCCATGGAGCCCACAATGACATATCACAGTTTGATAAAAGTGGCGGAGAAAGTGAGGACTATGATTGTGTATTGGACTTGACCGGGGAGGAGGTGACATCAGAGGAAGAAGGTGGTGGACTGTGGTGGCAATAAAGAGCAGAGGCAATGTACCTGTACAGCCAAAACATCTAAACAAGACGACCAGGTCCAGATCTGCTTTTAATATGGTTAGCTTGGAAACGGGTGATGCAACTGATATTATTGGTGCAGGCTTAAAATGTGCCAGACCTAGGCCAAGCTTGTCTGCTGGTAGGTATGTGACAGTATCCCAAATAGGCAGTTTTTCTCCACAGTGTTGGCAGACAAAACCACTGCCGTGTGCAAGATGATGTAGCATCAGCAGTTCCAGTAAGCAAATATAACTGACCAGAAATCAATACAGACTGTCCTCCTTTTCTTTGTGGCATCCACTAGCGGAACAGTATCTTTGTCATAGTCATCATCAGTTACTACATCTCTTGCTCAGACTACCCCTCCTCCTCCAATCTGTCGCTAGTCATCGATAATGGAATTTGTGGCCAGGAAACAAATTTGAACCCAGCAGTCCGAATATGTGCAAGCCGAACTTCCACCTGGCCAAGTTGCTGGTGGCACAATCACTGCTGTAACACTTAGTGGATTCCGCTGCCTTTAGGGAACTGAAGGAATGCTCTCAGCCTCCATGGAGATAACCAGCCACCATGATTTCTTAAAAAAAACATCCCTGCCCCACTGTCACATGAAAGAGAATGTTGGCCACTTCCTGGAACTGTTGCTGTACAGCCATGTGCATGTCACTATTACTATTACATCTGACTATTACAGGCATAGACAGTACATTCTTTCAGGGCCCACTGGGTCCATGGTTTGTGTGGCAGTGGCAACACAGCACCACAACAATGAGTCCATGTTCTATTGACATTTCCATGTTTGTATCGGTCTGTTTCCTCCACATCTTTCTCAATGGATATCCTCCCATCTTCAACAGAAACAGAGCAGAGCATTGCTTCCATTCCTCCTCCTATCATCATGAGTATAAACTGAATCTTTTTTTTCATTGTGTCTTACAGCAATGGGCCTGGGCGCGAGAGGCCACACAGAAAATCAGTTGTTCATGCTGCACAAAGCAGCAAGGTGGTCAGAAACAACATTGCTGCATTTGGAGCATGGCACACCTGATAAACTTGATGCAACGCCTTTTGAAAAAGTATTGTGGCTTGAAAAAGATGCTGGCCATGTCCAGCATACTGTCCATTCATTGCAGCCATTCTTGAGACTCCCCCTCTAAACTTGCAACATTAGAACAGTCTGCCTTTCCACTGTTTGGGTGCAGCTCGCAATTTACATAGTGTGCAGTTTCACAACATTTTCCTTCGTCTCCCTTTGGCTCCAGATAGGACTTAAACAGGGTCCTGTTAGACTAAAAGGTTGGTAGACTAAAACATATTGGTTAAATGAAGGACATAAATGACAGTGTAACTGTGGTTAATGTTCTTGACCACAATAAAGACTTGTGATTTCTTGCATCAGCTAATGGTGTGCAGGGGTTTATATATTAACATGTAATATTAACCAAATAATATGGATTGAAGAATCCTTCTGCCCTAGCACCTGGCTATATATTTTCTATATAGGTTAATGACATGAACACCGTTCCCTGTGGGCATCATGAATACTAATCATAGTGTCCTAACAACTTCACCAGGACATGAGTTTCTACCAATGGAGAAGAGAAAACATCAGCAAACAAAACTGAACTACCCAGTGGATAAATGCTGTCTTGACCCTCACCTTCGAATCCTAGGTACCCAAGATTGTACATTATTTCCAGTCATGATTTACTTTCCATAAAAATAAATGATGTGATTAACTCTCCAGAAACATCCAAATTGTCAGAACAAAGAACACTACACGCTGAGAGACTTTCCTAGGGAGCTTAGTACTGTCAATGATAGATAATTGGTTCATTAATTAAATACATTATCATTTTACAATCATGCCCATCAGTCCTCTTGTTGGTGTGATTATTTTTGTAATTTATTGTAGATAATGATTTTTAACAACACTGAACCTCAGAGCATTATATTAATTACGCTGAAATGATACACTTAAAATAAATTGTTTTGCACAAAATGTGGCAGAGATCAAATTTGTCCATATAAAGAAAAACGCAGTCGGCACTGCCTAATGTGGTTAATGTCCAACAGGATCCACACCTGCACCATAAACATGCGTCAGTTCGGTGGTACTCTGCCAAGTAGACATATATTCAAAAAATTAAAAGAATTAAAAACGCTGCATTCACCATCAACTTCCTTTTTGCAGCTTTATTGTAAGTAAAATCACGGTAGATGCGGGGCACCGCACAGATACATCAAGCATCAGCCGTTCCGCGCTGGATTGCGCTTTGTCAAGCCTCCCATGACGTGGTGTGGAGGTGTTCTATATACATCACTCCCACGTCCTGATCAAACAGGTGAAATGATCACTTCAATCTACAACTTGACGTCCTTATAAAAAACATATCGATAAACATCAATATAATCTAAAATCATACAAACACAGCTGAGTCATTATTGTCAATTAATCCCAGAGGACCCATGGCATCAGCTTTAATAATCCATAGCTTCCCTCTGTAATAATATGGGCTTCCTATCTCCTCCTCGTTCAGGTATATGAACTACCTCTATCCCTGCACTCTTCAACTCATCATCTCTTCCATGTACATCATGTATGTGCTCAATAAGTCAAGTAGCACCAATTCTACTTTCTATTGATTTTTGGTGTTCCCTTAATCGCACGTAGAGAGGTCTAAAGGTCTTACCCACATAAACCCTGTTTCACTGTATGTCCCACTTCTATTTGTAGATACTTACGTCTATACATGTAATTACACATAGAACAGTGCCCACATATGAAATTCCCTCTCAGTGTAAATTTTCCTAACTAATTTAAATCAGTTCTTGGTAGGTTGCTCCTGGTGATGACATCCCCTATGGTTCTACTCCTTCTGAAATGAATAATGGGACTGGTGTGTGTCTTATCTTTCAAATTATCATCTCGTTCCAGCATAAGCCAGTTGTTGAGGATCACACTCCTAATTACTGGGGCCATGGGGAATAGTCAAATGTGAACACTGTCCCAGTGTTTTCACTGTTCCTTTGTTTCAAAGTTGACTTTCTTAAAGGTTGAAAATGACAATAAGTAGGGTGCTTAGTGGCAACAGTTTTAGAGTTCTTTGTGCTATGTAAACTATAAAACACTTCAACCGCAGATCTTTACCTATTATACTCGGTTAACGCACATTGGACACAGTCACTCTGAAGGGACTGATTGAGAGAATCAGCCCCACTTTTGTAAAGGTATTCCATCATAGTCTATGATGGGGAGACGGGGTATATCATTGGTTATGTGGTCATTGTGGTTGTTTTTATTTTTCCTCCTGTCTATGATCCACAATTATTTTACAGGGTTTTCATTTTGTCTTTTTTCTCTATCTTGTTTTTAGTGTGATATGGTCCAAGTATGAAGAGGACGATATGGACAATCTCACACACGTCATCTGAATTAGTCCTAGGACAATGACCTGTACATAGGGAATTTTTAGCGCAGGATCCCAGGTTATTAGGCACTATGCACTCTTGTGTGGTAAAGCAATTGGTTAATGTTTGGCGTATATTTTGAGGTGGAGGGGCGGGATATGTTTATTATTTATTTCAATACTATTATTTGCATTAATTTACAGGGTCTTTTTGGCTGCGTTCACTTAATTTATGGAATTTGGGTATAATTTATTTATGCTGTATATGAATTTTGATATATTATAACTTGGTATATCCATACTGCATATGGTTGTTATGCATTTATTTTTATTTAGTGTATGCTAACTTCGAATATATTGTAAATTTTTATACTCATATGGATTCATACTGCATCGGTTGTACTTTTCACCTTCTTTACGTTTTGCACCGCAATTTCTATTTTGCACCACTTTCAATTTTTTTTTGTCTTTAATTAATTTGCTTTCATCATGGCATGACACATGCTCTGTGTGGAGAGGCTTGTCACGGGCCTTCAAAGCCTCATTTTGGACTGGAAACCATATGAAATGATCTCTCTTCCTCCTTCTCCTCCTGTGCCACATCCTCTTCCATCATTGCCAGAAGCGTTTTTTCAAGGAGGCATAGAAGTGGGATAGTAACGCTGTTATTGGCACTGGCCATGTTGGTGGAGTACTCGAAACAGTGCAACAAGGAACACAGGTCTCGCATGGAGGCCCAGTCATTGGTGGTCAAGTTGTGCTGTTCCGCAGAGTGACTCACCCGTGCTTGCTGCAGCTGAAACTCCACTATCGCCTGCTGCTGCTCGCACAGTCTGGCCAGCATGTGCAAGTTAGAGTTCCACCTTGTGGGCACGTTGCATATGAGGCGGTGAGCTGGAAAGCTGAAGTTACGCTGCAGCGCTGACAGGTGAGCTACAGCAGGGTGAGAACGCCAAAAGCACACACAGAACGCCCGCACTTTATCCAGCAGCTCAGACATATCAGGGTAATTTTTAAAGAACCTTTGCACCACCAAATTCAGCACATGCACCGGCAAGGGATGTGCGTCAAACCGGCTAGTCCCAAAGATGCTACAAGATTTCTCCTATTATCGCAGACCACCAGGCCGGGCTTGAGGCTCACTGGCACCAACCACTCATCGGTCTGTTGTTCAAGGCCCGTCCACAGTTTCTGTGCGGTGTGGGGTTTGTCCCCCAAACAGATAAGTTTTAAAACTGCCTGCTGTTGTTTACTCCTGGCTGTGCTGAAGTTGGTGGTGAAGGTGTTACGCTGACTGGATAAGGAGCCGGTAGAGGATAAGGAAGCAGAGTAGGAGGAGGAAGCAACAGGAGGCAAACTGAAGCACCCTGCAATCCTCGGTGGTGGAAGGACATGCGCCAAACTGCTATCCGCCTCAGGCCCAGCCGTGCTTACTGGTCCACGTATCCATAGTTAGGTGGAACTTGCCACAGATGGCGTTGCGCAGTGCACACCTGATTTTGTCCCCCACTTGGTTGTGCAGGGAAGGGATGGCACGCCTGAAAATGTAGTGGTGGCTGGGCACAACATACTGTGGGACAGCCACCGCCATAAGTTTTTTAAAACTCTCCGTCTCCACCAGACGAAATTACAGCATTTCAAAGGACAGTAATTTTGAAATGCTGGCATTCAGGACCAAGTGTTTGAAAGATGGAGAGATAAACGCTTCCGTGGGACATTGTGGAGATGCTTGGTGACCCAGGTGGTGGTGTTGCTGGCAGATCCTCTGTTTGCGGGGTGGCAGGTGCCACTGTCACTCCAGAGGTGGAAGAAGAGGCCAAGACTGCAGCAGAAGAGGAAGCAGGAGGAGCCAGAGATCTTTCTTTGTCTTTGAGGTGTCTACTCCACTGCAGCTCGTGCTTTACACTTAGATGCCTGATCATGCAGGTTGTGTTCAGGTTGAGAACGTTTATGCCTCGCTTCAGGCTCTGATTGCACAGCATGCAAACCACTCGTGTCCTGTCGTCAGCACATTGTCTGAAGAATTGCCACACCAGGAAACTCCTTAGAGCTTGCTTTTGTGTGCTCGGTTTCTTGATGAATTGGGCAGTAGCAGGCGTACTGTTTAGGGGACAGCCGCTCCGCTTTTGCACCCTGCTCTCTCTTCTTCTGTGCTGGTGGCTCTTCCTCCAAACTACACAGGTTACTCGCATGACCTTGATTCCATGTGGGATCGAGGAACTCATCGTCCTCCACATCATCTTCCACCCAGTCTTCACCCCAGCCCTCCTTATCGGTCTGCACACTTTCAAAAGCCCCAGCAGTTGACACCTGTGTTTCGTCATCATCCGAGAAGTGGTGCGATGGTACTCCCATGTACTCCTCTTGAGATGATAACTGGTTGGGCATCGGTGCACTCAATCTCTTCCACTTCTGGGGCAGTGCTAAGTGGATGGCCCTGTGAAACCCTGCTAACAGAGTCATCAAAAAGCAGAATAGACTGCTGAATGACTTGGGGCTCAGACTGCTTGGCTGATTTGCAAGGGGGTGAGGTGAAGGACTGATGGACATCAGCTGCAGGTGCCAACTCTGATCTTTCAGCAGGAGACTGGGTGGGAGACAATGTGAAGAAACTAGAGGCACTATCAGCAACCCAATCTACTATAGCCTTTACTTGTTCTGGCCTCACCATTCGTAGAGCCGCATTAGGCCCGACCAAATAACGCTGAAGATTCTGTCGCCTACTCGCACCTGAGGAAGATGTAGCTGGCTCAGATCGACCACATCCTCTCCCTGCACCAGGAGCTCCACCAGCAGCACCATGACCGGGGCCACGTCCCTTATTTGACGCTCTCCTCATATTTCTCAAATTTAGGATCTAAACCGAATAGAACACCAGTATCTAACGTGTGGATATCACACTGACAGATGCAGCAAAGGCTGCAAAATTAAGTTTTTTGCCCAAAATGGGTGTTTTTTTAAATAACAGAATAGAACACCAGTATCTAACACGTGTATCTCACACTGACAGATGCAGAAAAGGCTTCAATTTTTTTTTTTTTACACAAAATGGGTGTTTTTTTTAATATACAGAATAGAACACCAGTATCTAACACGTGTTTCTCACACTGACAGATGCAGCAAAGGCTGCAAATTTAGTTTTTTTGTCCAAAATTGGTGTTTTTTTAAACCCTGAAAAGTATTTCAAGTTTGTTTTTCAGACTGACAAATGCTGCAAAGGCACCAGATGTAGGGTATTGACAAGAATGGGTGTTTTTTTTTATAACCCAGAACATTATTGCAGTATTTCTAGCTTATATGTCACACTAACAAATGCAGCATAGTCTTCAAAATTAAGTATTTTGCCCAAAATGAGTGTTTTTTTAATAACAGAATAGATACACCAGTATCTAACGCGTGTATCTTACACTGACAGAAGCAGCAAAGGCTGCAAATTTAGTTTTTGCCCAAAATGGGTGTTTTTTTATTAACAGAATAGAACACCAGAATCAAATGCGTGCATCTCACACTGACAGATGAAGCATAGGCCCCTGATGTAGTTTTTTAAATCCAGACAATTTTTGAAGTATTTCAATCATGTCTTTCAGACTGACAAATGCTGCAAAGGCACGGACGTAGGGTATTGCCCACAATGGGTGTTTTTTTTAATAACAGAATAGAACACCAGTATCTAATGCATGTATATCACACTAACAGATGCAGCAAAGGCTTCAAATTAAGTTTTTTGTCCAAAATAGGTGGTTTTTATTAACAGAATAGAACACCAGAATCAAATGCGTGTATCTCACACTGACAGATGCAGCAAAGGCCGCAGATTTATTATTTTGCCCAAAATTAGTGTTTTTTTTATAACAGAATAGAACATTAGTATCTAACGCGTGTATCTCCCACTGACAGATGCAGCAAAGGCTGCAAATGTATATTTTTGCCCAAAATGTTTTTTTTTTAATAATTGAATACAACACCAGTATCTAATGCGTGTATCTCACACTGACAGATTAAGCATAGGCCCCTGATGTAGGGTATTGTCAAAAATGTGTGTTTTATTAAACCCAGAATATTATTGCAGTATTTCAAGCTTGCATGTCACACTAACAAATGCAGCATAGGCCCCAGATGTGGCGATTGCCAAAAATTGGTGTTTTTTTAAACCCAGAATATTATTGCAGTATTTCAAGCTTGTATCTGACACTGAAAGATGCAGCATAGGCTGCAAAAATTATGTTTTTTTGTCCAAAATGGATGTTTTTTTTAATAACAGAATAGAACACCAGTATCTAACGCGTGTATCTCACACTTACAGATTCGGCAAAGGCTGCAAATTTCATTTTTTGTCCAAAATTTCTGTTTTTTTAAACCTAGATAATTATTGAAGTATTTTAAGCTTGTCTTTTACACTGTAGGGTATTGACAAAAATGGGTGTTTTTTTAAAACCATAAAATTATTGAAGTATTTCAAGCTTGTCGTACATGCTGACAAATGCTGCAAAGGCACCAGATGTAGGATATTGCCAAAAATGGGTGTTTTTTTAAACCCAGATTATTATTGCAGTATTTCAAGCTTGTATTTCACACTAAAAAATGCTGCATAGGCCCCAGATGTAGGGTATTGCCATAAATGGGTGTATTTTAAACCCAGAAAATTATTGCAGTATTTCAAGATCGGATTTCACACTGACAAATGCTGCAAAGGTCCGAGATATAGGGTCTTACAAAAAATGGGTGATTTTTTAAACCCAGAAAATTATTTAAGTATTGCAAGCTTCTATTTTACATTGACAAATGCTACAAGGGCACCAAATATAGGATCTTGCCAAAAATGGGTGTTTTTTTAAACCCAGATTATTATTTCAGTATTTCAAGCTTGTGTGCTGGTGCTCTGAACTTGCACAAAATGGCCGCCACCACCCACCTAACTAACAGATGGATAAAAGTTATTTTTCTGTGTCACAGGGCTCAGGGCAGGATAAAAAGATTGTGCACTGCACCCACAAAACTAAATCTATGTAGATCGCTGAGTTAACAAGTACTTCAGATTAAAGATTCTTTCCTATTCTATCCCTCACAGAAGCAGCATCCTATCCCTACACTAAACACAGCAAAGTGACATGCAGAGCTATTTGACTCCAGGTTATATAGAAGCTGGGTCACATGCTGCACTGGCCCATCACAGCCATGCCATTAGTATTGGACAGGCAGTGTATCTCCACATGTTATCGTATATTTATGTGAGTCAGTTTTAATCCTTTTTGTATTTTAAGTCATGATGTAATAAAGATGATTATATGCTTTAGAATTCAGTGTGGTGTTCTTTTTGAAGGTTGTCGGTTAACAAAGAGGCTAAACATACAGTAAAGAGATTTTTTTCCAGTTACTGACAGATGATGCAAATACATTCTGCAATGCTGTATAGAGGTTATCACCATACAATGCCTCCAATGGGGATAACATCTTAACTACCGGATTTCAAACACCAACAGGCCAAGCTTAGTAGTATCAGCATTTTTGGAACTTGTGAGGCAATCAGCAGAAACCCATCTGAACTATTGACCAAACCCATTGAGAACACACAAACTCCATGAAGATGTTTTCCTTGGTTAAATTCAAAAGTCAGACCCTCTGAGCCGCTATGCTCCCTTAAAGGGAATCTTTCGATAAAAAAAAAAAAAAACTGCTCATAGACCTAGGTAGGAGCAGAAGACAGAAGGTAATAAGTCGGGGCAGGGGACAGAAGGTAGGGTAGGGCAACAGAAGGTTACTTTTAATCAAAGGAGCTACTATGGGCCAGCACTGGGGGTTGGCCCATAGGAGCTCTTTTGATTAAGGCTCAGAGAGTCTGACTTTTGAATTTAACCAAGGAAAACATCTTCATGGAGTTCATTCACTGACCCTGGAAGTGCAGTGGGGATGGACCCACAGGCTGTAGTGCCTCAAGCTCAGTGTATAAGAAGCTCCACATCACCTTACCTCTGCTGTTTCCTGGTTGGATGCTATAGTTGTTTTTCCCAGCATGAGTATGAAAATACAAGTGGAGAGATGGTGGGACAAAGGCCTCCAGCCATCAAGTGTGAAGGGGAAGAAGTTGGCGGCAGATAGAGAATAAAGAGACTATACCATCTTTGTATTACAGTGATACTATTCACTGACAGTGTGCAGAAATCTATAGGGATTTTATGACAGAAAAAAAAAGTCCTGTCGACAGGACTTTTTTCGGCATACATAACAGAACAAGATGGAACCGTTATTTGCGCCCATAAAACTCTATAAGGATGGATCAAAACGAAATGCCTCTAAAGTGTTCCGTTTTGCATTCTGTCCTTAAATTCCATTATAACCCTGTTATGACAGAATGGTATAACGGAATTTACAACGCATATGTGAACCCACCTTTATTTACAGCAGCACACTTTTTTCTTTGCAATACTACCTCAAGTCATGTTTGCAATTCAGAATGCCAAGCCTCAGCAACAGTATTTGGGACAAATGGCAGGAGAGGTTCATTTTTATCCATCTCAATATATTTTTTGTCCCATAGTTAAATATAAAGTTGCAGCTGTTCAGCACTGTATTGAAATCATAAAGAGCAAAGTGTTATTTTTTCTTTGTCAGCTGTGCACTGAGAATCACGTCATGTTTTATCATTAATTACCGTCCCTTTCATCAAGCAATGCAAGCTTTACATTGAAGATCTGGACATACTACACTGTACAGAAAAAAAATCAATACAAGCAATTCAAAATGCCTTTCAAATGGGACAAGTTCATTTTTAACTATACAAGTAAAACCATAAGCAGGCAGAAATGGTTAGTAATCAGAAATTCTAGCAATGTTATAAAAATAACAGAAATTTCACCTCTGAACTCAATTAATTCTCATACAGTCCAGTTATTGTTCTTTTGAGGTGCAGGAAAGAAGTTTCACTTGTGTCACTTTGAGACAAGTTGAGGTAGTCACTTTGTGATGGTTTATGCTGATCAAATGAATACCAAGCAGCAGTAAAGTATTTATATAAAGACTCACAAATAAAGGTTCTATAATAAAACACTATTTACACCAGTCACAAACCACCCTTTTTAAATGTCATTGGATCTAAATTTAGGCGCATTTCTACTCTACCCCCCACCCCCAACCTTCAAGACTGGGAGGGGGGCAGAGTGTGGGCAGAGCTATCAGATCTGGACCATTTACCATGATTTCCACTGCACCTCAGCATAAATTAAGCACATGCTCTGGTGGTACAGCGGTATAGAGATGAGTGAATCAAAGATGATGAAGTGGAATTCGATCTTAATTTCAGGAAAAATTCGGGAAGGCGGGATCACCCAGACTGAGATGCATGCAGCTAATCATCAGCCAGCCAGCCCTGTGATGCAACAGCCCTATAAATACGGCAGCCATCTTAGATTTTGCCATTCACCAGCATACTTAGTGCAGGGAGAGAGGTGTCTGCAGGCGCTAGGGACAGTGATAGGAAAGACTTGATTGTGGTGAAAAAAAAATAAAGATTTACAAGTGCAGGGAAAGATTACTCAAGGTGTATGGAAAGGATGGGGAGGAATCATTACACCAGCATTTCTGTTGAACAGGGTTCAGTCGAGGAGGTGACAGCCTGGGTAATAGGAACAATCCTATTGCACCTTGCTGCACTTACTGGGGATCCAAATTGCCATTATACAGCTCTATAATTCCAGCAAACCGTTCTTATTAGGGTGCAAGTGCTGTTTGATACAGGCATTAACAGGGGTTATTACAAGGAAATATTTCTACACTTTATTTGCCCTTGGGCGGTGGGAAAAAGGGCTTATTAACCATTATGTGGTTAAGTGCGAAAGTTACAGCCCTTTTCTTCATGTATTAGTTGCAAAAGTAAAATATATTTGCCGTTCAGCGGTGCAGTTATCTGTTTCAAAGTCCTTTTTTGCATGTATTAGGCAAAAAATGAAAACGATATTTGCTGCTTAGCGGTGCAGTTATCTGTTTTAAAGTCCTATTTTCCGTGTATTCGTGGAAAAAGAAAAAATATTTGCTGCTCAGCGGTGCAGTTATCTGTTTTAAAGCCCTTTTTTCTGTGTATAAGTGGAAAAAGAAAAAATATCTTTGCAGTGATATATTCTCAAGCCCAGTTTGCCGTGTATTATTGGTGAAATAAAAATATATTCACCATCCAGCATTGCATATATCTGTTAAAAAGCCTGTTGTGTAAAAGTATAAAAGAATGTGGGCCTAATTACCGTTCTGTGGTGCAGTGATATATTCGGAAGCCCAGTTTGCCGTGTATTAGTGGCGAAATAAAAAATATTTGATCTAACACTGGATTATTTTATCTAACAGTACGTCAGACAGAGAAGTGCCAGGCCCTGCACAGAGGAGTGGCAGAGGCCTAAATGTTTATGGCGCAGGCAGAGGTCGCAGCAGAGTAAGGGGGCGTGGCAGAAGGGGTCACAGCGAGAGGCCTGACCTCTACAGTGTCCTCTAGCGGTCGTCTCTTGACCAGCAACACAGCGGTTCTTGAATGGTTTACTCAGTCATCCACTTCGTACCAAGTGACATCATACACCCTCAGCCAAGAGCCTTGGGTTCCTCTGACAGGACGCTTAGTTGGCATGGCCCAGGAGCAGGCCCTGTGCCCTCACCTGTCCTCAACCTGCCTCTGTCCATTTCTGTTCCCTCAGGTAGAGAAGTATTGTATATACTACTATTCAGTGAGGACGAGCTACTAGAAGACAGTCATCAGCTACTGGCAAGCTGCTTCCTCCACTAGGCGGGCAAGTAGTGATGATCAGAGTAGCGTGGGAGCTGGTGTTGTGAGCGGTCAGGCTCCTGACCCAGAGATGGTTGAGGAGGACATCAGTGACGTGCAGACAGTACTCGATGATGATGATGTAGCTGATCGAACTTGGGAGCTGGGTGACGAAGGTACTGGTAGCTGGGTGAGAAGAGACTGGTAGCTTGCTCGTGAGCCAGCAAGTTGCTAGCATGGCCGGGAGTCAGCAGGATGGCAGCAGTGGGAGGTTGGTAGCGAAATGTGCCCGGGATAGACCACCCACTTTGCAGGAGCCTACCTGCCCGGAAAGTAGAAGTGCTCGGGTTCACGGAGGCAGCGCCGGTAGCAGTCACCCAGTGCATAGTGTTGGGGGTAAAATCACCTACTCGGCGGTGTGGCAGTTTTTTGTTAAGCCGCCGGAGGAAGTGAACATGGCCATGTGTAGAATATGTGGGAAGAAGGTGTAGCATGGCCAGGGTGCTAATGTTGGCACCACGGCCCTGCATCAACATATGCAGCGTCACCATAAAGTGGCCTGGGACAATGTGGTGGTCCTGCCTGCCGCAGCAACCGCTGCATCACCCAGTGGCATGCATCCGGTTTCAGGCAGTTAAGGCTCCACCATGTCAGACGAAGGGAGGTGTCTGTCCTTCCCATTATCTGCTGGTCCTGATGCTCCTGCTCATCCTCCTACTGAATGTGCTCCTGTCCAGATTGCTGGTGTTGCAGTCCCTCCCTTTCCAAGTGGTGGACTCTGCACCTTTCAGAGAACTGATGGCTTGTGCCGAGCTGAGATAGAGCGTCCCAGGCCATCATTTCTTTTCAAAAAAGGCAGTACCAGCCCTGCACACACATGTAGAACAGAAGGTGGGCCAGTCCTTGAGCCTATCGGTGTCTGCAGGAAACGACGGCAGCGCCGACGTGTGGAGCTGTAACTACGGGCAGGGACAATATGGCCCACTGGGTGAATGTGGTTCCTGCAAAGCCACACCAGCAACTTGGCCAGGTGATGCCGCTTCCACCTCCACATTGCTTTGCAGTTGGTCCTGCGACAATGTCCGCCTCTGCCTCCCCATTCTCCTCCATGTCCTCAGCCTCCACTGCAGGGACAAATCACAGGGGCCCTCCATCATACCACATGTGCAGGGCATGGTGGTGTCACGCTGTTCTGCACCTCGTCTTCTCTGTGTTCTTCGTCAAGAAATCAAATAATGGCTTTCTCCGCAACAACTCAAAATCGGAACCATGGTGACCAACAATGGGAAGAACATTGTGTCGGCACTGAGTCACAGAGGGCTGAGCCCTGCATGGCACACGTGTTCAATCTGGTTGTCAAGGGGTTCCTGAAGACTTCCACCCATCTGCAAGACATCCTAAAAATGGCCAGAAAACTTTGCATGCACTTCAGCCACTCGTATACTGCAAAGCACACCCTTCTTGAGCTGCTGTGGCAGAACGGCATTCCCCAACATAGACTAATATGCAAAGTTTCCGCCCATTGGAATTCCACCCTCCATATGTTAGACCGACTATACGAACAGAGAAAGACCACAAACGATTTCTTAATGATCCAAGCAGACAGGAGTACTCCCCTGTGTAACTTCGATGTCAGCCAGTGGCAGCTCATGCTTGACACCTGCCGTTTGCTCAGGCCCTTTGAGGAAGCCATGTTATTTGTCAGTCGCCAGGACTATGGGATGAACGACGTCATTCCCCTGCTTCATGTCCTGGAATAGATGCTGGTAAATATGACTAGTTAGGGGACTGGAGACTAGTGTTGAGCGCGAATATTCGAATAGCGAATATTAATCGGAATATCGCAACTTCGTAAATTCGCGAATATAGTGCTATATATTCGTTATATCGAATATTCGTCATTTCGTTCAACGATCAAAAAGGCGTACGCCCACCAAAATAGTACCAATCTAACATTCACCTCATCCCACAAAAAATGAGACCCTACCTAAGATAATCGCCCAAAAACTGAAAAAACTATGGCTCTCAGAATATGTAGACTCTAAAACATCAATTTTTTTTGTTTTAAAAAAGCTGTTATTTTGTAAAACTTACATAAATAAAAAAAAGTATACATATTAGGTATCGCTGCGTCCGTATCGACCGTCTCTATGTATCGACCGTCTCTATAAAAATATCACATGACCTAACCCCTCAGATGAACACCGTAAAAAATAAAATCACAAAAAGTGTAATAGCAAGCGATCAAATAGTCATATGCACCAAAAAATAGCGCCAATCAAACTGTCATCTTGGGGTCACTTTTTTGGGAGTTTATACTCTAGGGGTGCATCAGGGGGGCTTCAAATGGGACATGGTATAAAAAAAAACAGTCCAGCAAAATCTGCTTCCAAAAGCATTCCTTTCCTTCTGCGCCCCACCGTGTGAAGGTTTTAAAAAATTTCTGAGAAATTTCAAGATTTACTTCTAAACTTCTAAGCCTTGTAACGTCCCCCAAAATAAAATGTCTTTCCCAAAATAATCCTAACATAAGTAGACATATGGGGAATGTAAAGTAATAACTATTTTTGTAGGTATTACTATGTATTATAGAAGTAGAGAAATTGAAACTTGGAAATTTGCAAATGTTTCCAAATTTTTGGCAAATTTTGTTTTTTTTATAAATAAAAATCATTATTTTTTACTCCATTTTACTACTGTCATGAAGTACAATATGTGACGAAAAAACTTTCTCAGAATGGCTTGGATAAGTCAAAGTGTTTTAAAGTTATCACCACTTAAAGTGACACTGGTCAGATTTGCAAAAAATGGCCTGGTACTTAACCGCCTCCCGACCATGTAACGCACGGATGCGTCCGGGAGGCGGTTGATTTATTCCTCCTGGACGCATCCGTGCGTCATCTCACAAAATTACAAGCACCATTTCGTCACCAGCCTGCCAGCCAATGATCAAGGCTGGCAGGCTGGCAATTTAAAAAAAATCCAATCAGAAGCCATATAACACATCATATTAGTAAATATGATGTGTTATATGGCTTCCCTGCTCCTCTGCTGGTCCTTTTCGTCGGTTGGTCTCAGCAGAGGAGCAGGCTTTACAGTGAGTACACCAAAACACTACACTTTAGCCCCAGATCACCCCCTGCACCCCAATTAACCCTTTAATCACCCCTTTGATCGCCCCTGTCAATCACTAGTGAAAGGAAAAAAGTGATCAGTGTAAACTGTCACATTTTTTTTTCACTGGTATTGATCGTTAGGTTTTAGGATAGTTTAGGCCCCTTGGTTAGGTAGTTTAGGGATCAGTTAGCGCCCATCCCACCGCACCGCAGTCCCTTATTCGCTGATTAGCGTATCGCTAATCAGCATTTGTACTTTTATAGTTTCTGTAAGTGATCAAAACTGATCACAGTCAGATCTATAATAGTATTAGTGTCACTTTAGTTCGCCCTCCACCCAAAACGCAGTGTTTGCCCGATCAGGCCTGATCGGTCGTCCACACGTGCGTTCCCCCACGCCCGCCCCGCCGCAGTGACAAAAAATTTTTTTTTTTTGATCACTGCACATTCACTTTACACGCGCTGCGGCAATAAAAAAATCTGTTTTGATATTTTTTATCAACCGCAGCGGCCTCCGGTACTTCGCTAGCCTCCCATTTGTAAGACAGGCTTGCTTTTTTTCTTGGGTAATCTCAGGGAATACCCCTAAATTTAGTTGCCCAAATGTCAAACAGGGGGTATTCTTCTGGAGAGGCCTACAGGCTTCTGACCCAGTCGGAGGAGGAATTGGAACCCTCATCTGATGAATCTAGCGGGTCAGAATATGAACCTGTAGAAAACAGTGGCAGTCTGACTCAAAGTTCGGACGAGGAGGCTGAGGTCCCTGATAGCACCAGGTGTACCCGGCCCTGTGTCGCTAGACCACAGGTTGCGCAGGATCCACTTCAAGGGCAGCAGAGTGGGGCTGGCGATGTTGGATTACGTGGTGAGGCATACACCAGCAGCGCAGCCCTTCCTGGACCTAGTACCAGCACTGCCGTACAACATGGTGAAGTAGCGAGCACCAGAAGGGCAGTTGAAGCTGGTACAGTGGCACGTGCAGTAGTTACCCCATCGCAGCCACCGCACAGACAGGCCCATAGAGCTCCTAGAATCCCTGAGGTGCTGGCAAACCCTGATTGGCAGTCCCCAACTTCAGCCGTACCTGTAGTTCCCCCTTTCACCGCCCAGTCTGGAGTTCGGGTTGAGACAGCTCAGATCGGTTCGGCCCTGGGACTTTTTGAGCTGTTCTTGAGCTGTGGCAGAAACAAATCGGTATGCCACACAATTTATAACCGCCAACCCAGAAAGCTTTTATGCCCAGCCTTTCCGGTGGAAACCAGTCCAAGTTTCCGAAATTAAAATTTTTCTGGGCCTTCTCCTCAACATGGGTCTAACTAAAAAGCATGAATTGCGGTCATATTGGTCCACAAACCCAATTCATCACATGCCCAAGTTCTCTGCTGCTATGTCCAGGACACGATTTGAGACCATCCTGCGTTTCCTGCACTTTAGCGACAACAATGGTGAAATGGAGAGACAAGCGTGACGTTTACATGCTCTCCTCCATTCACGCAGACACGACAATCCAAATTGAGCGAGCAACCCGTGTCATTGAAAAGCCCATCTCAGTCCACGACTATAACCGTCACATGGGAGGGGTGGACTTCAATGACCAGATGTTGTCTCTGTATTTAGTGTCCCGCAGAACCAGATGCTGGTATAAGAAGGTGTCTGTATACCTAATTCAATTGGCTCTGTATAATAGTTTTGTTCTCTACAGTAAGGCTGGGAGAACACGATCCTTCCTCAAATTTCAGGAAGAGATCATCAAGAACCTCCTGTACCCAGGAGGTTCCGTGGCCCCATCCACCAGTGTAGTTAGCCGTCTACACGAGCGACATTTCCCCAATGTCGTTGCCGGTACCTCAACCCAACCGTCACCCCGAAAAATATGTCGTGTCTGTAGCAGGAGTGGAATAAGGCGTAACACCCGCTATTTCTGTCCTGACTGCCCTGACCACCCTGCCCTATGCTGAGGGGAGTGTTTCCAGAAGTACCACACACAGGTACACCTAGCATAGGGATCACATCTCACCAGGACAGGCACACAGGGCTATTAGGGCCCATTCACACAGAGCTGCTGCAAACCTCTCCTTTCACCTGGGACAAAGTGCATAACGCACTTCGCCACATCTTTGGGCGATTTGCTCTTTGCACATTGTCCCATGGGGAAGGAGAAGTTTGTCCTATAAAGGTAAAAATAAAAATAAAAATCACCAGTAAGCAAAAAGGTTAATGTTCAGTTCAAAAAGTTAAAGTTTATATCTTCTGTTCAAAAGTTAATAAAAATTATTGCGTTGCGGCCTGGTTTTTTCTTTTTTTCCTTTTTTTTTTTACCTTCCAGGTGGACCAGCTGATCGACTAGCTGCAGCACTGATGTGCATTCTGACAGAAGCATTGCGCTGCTGTCAGATTACACACAAGTCGGTGTATGCGGCGCTGCAAGACGAGATTTCTCCTCTGCAGTAAAAGATACGTTTGCCGAGGCATATGAGCTGAGGAGGAGGCGGTGTTCCTATGCTTTGGCAAACACTTTGTATATAAAAAAATAAATAAAAAATCCCGGCAATGATTTATTCATCCACATCGATTGATGTGAATGGAGAAATCTGGTTTGCCAGGGCATACGAGCTAAGTGGGTATGGATGTTGGGCGGAGCTCCTATGTCCTGGCAGACGCCTTGCCCCTCCTTTTTTTTTTTGGCAGAGATTTTTTCATCCACATTGATCGATGCGAATGAAGAAATCTATGCCGTTCATTTTTTTCTTTCAGCCCAGAGGCTGAACGGAAAAAAAAAAATCTCATTACCTGTATGCTCAATATAAGGAGAATAGCAGAAACTCCTAATGCTGGCCATACATGTAATGATTGCGGACACCCTCAAATACCAGGGCAGTGCAAACACCCCACAAATGACCCCATTTTGGAAAGAAGACACCCCAAGGTATTCGCTGAGGGGCATATTGAGTCCATGAAAGATTGAAATTTTTGTCCCAAGTTAGCGGAAAGTGAGACTTTGTGAGAAAATAAAAATAAAAATCAATTTCCGCTAACTTATGCCCAAAAAATAATAATTCTATGAACTCGCCAGGCCCCTCATTGAATACCTTGGGGTGTCTTCTTTCCAAAGTGGGGTCACATGTGGGGTATTTATACTGCACTGGCTTTTTAGGGGCCCTAAAGCGTGAGAAGAAGTCTGGGATCCAAATGTCTAAAAATGCCCTCCTAAAAGGAATTTGGGCACCTTTGCGCATCTAGGCTGCAAAAAAGTGTCACACATGTGGTATCGCCATACTCAGGAGAAGTTGGGGAATGTGTTTTGGGGTGTCATTTTACATATACCCATGCTGGGTGAGATAAATATCTTGGTCAAATGCCAACTTTGTATAAAAAAATTGTAAAAGTTGTCTTTAGCCAAGATATTTCTCTCACCCAGCATGGGTATATGTAAAATGACACTCCAAAACACATTCCCCAACTCCTCCTGAGTACGGCGATACCAGATGTGTGACACTTTATTGCAGCCTAGGTGGGCAAAGGGGCACACATTCCAAAGAGCACCTTTTGGATTTCACCGGTCATTTTTTACAGATTTTGATTGCAAACTACTTCTCACGCAACTACCCCACAAGTGACCCCATTTTGGAAAGAAGACACCCCAAGTATTTTGTGATGGGCATAGTGAGTTCATGGAAGTGTGAGTTACACACATAGTGAGTTACAACTGAAAGTAAAAAATGTCATTTTTTAAAAAAAAAATCGTTAGATTTCGATTAATAACAAAAAAGTAAAAATGTCAGCAGCAATGAAATACCACCAAATGAAAGCTCTGTTAGTGAGAATAAAAGGAGGTAAAATTAATTTGGGTGGTAAGTTGCATGACCTAGCAATAAACGGTGAAAATAGTGTAGTGCAGAAGTGTAAAAAGTGGCCTGGTCATGAAGGGTGTTTTAGCTAGGGGGGTTGAAGTGGTTAAAGGACTTCTGTCACCCCCCAAAAGTCATTTTTCTTTTTTGGGCTAATTTTTGGGCTAATTAAAATCCTTATAGTTTGATTATTCAATATATAGTGTTCTTGCCTTTTTTGTGGCTTAGTTTCTTTAAAAACTGCACTTTTATAATATGTTAATTACCTGGCTACTAGCAAGTAGGGCGGTTGCTTGCTGATAGCCGTTGCATCCTCCTTTCAAAAAAACACCCCCTCCTCCTGTTGATTGACAGGGCCAGTGAGTGCTCTCCTCCTCCGGCTGGCCCTGTCTGCTTTCCAAATCTCATGCCTTCGCCGTACCGGTCTTCAGTCGGCGCAGGCGCACTGAGAGGAGGACCTCGCTCGGCCGCTCCTTCCTCAGTGCGCCTGTTCGAGGTGTAGATGTGACGTCATCGATGCAGGCGCACTGAGGAAGGAGCGGCCGAGCAAGAGTCCTCCTCTCAGTGCGCCGACTGAAGACCGGTACGGCGCAGGCGCGAGATTTGGAAGGCAGACAGGGCCAGCCGGAGGAGAAGAGCGCTCACTGGCCCTGTCAATCAATAGGAGGAGGAGGTGTTTTTTTTAAAGGAGGATGCGGCGGCTACCAGCAAGCCTGCGCCCTACTTGCTGGTAGCCAGGTAATTAACATATTATAAAAGTGCGGTTTTTAAAGAAACTAAGCCACAGAAAAAGGTAAGAGCACTATATATTGAATAATCGCACTATAAGGATTTTATTAGCCCAAAAATGAAAAATGACTTTTGGGGGGGTGACAGAAGCCCTTTAAGGTGAAATAAGGCTGTGTCCTTAAGGAGTTAATAGTGTACATTTTTTCCAAAACTGAAGTTCAGAAGAGGCAAAAAAAATTGGACTAAAAAAAAAAAGATTATAGCACTATATTAGCTAAAGTACAGTGTATATGTGTATTTTATGAATATTCTCTATATTGCTATAACTTCATTTTTTTGAATATTACGAATATTCTAAGAAACTAAGTTATAGCAATATAGAGAATATTCGTAAAATTCACCATAGCCATAGGAAAGTTGCCTTATACAGTTAAAAGAAAATTCACAATACGTGAATATTTAAATCGCATATTATTTGCGATAAATAGAATAATGATGAATATTCGATTTCGACGAATATAAGACGAATATTCAATCGAATATTCGCAAAATATCACAAAATCGAATATGGCACCTCCTGCTAATCACTACTGGAGACCTGGTGCCTAGATCTCATGAGCCCTGTGGGTACTCAACTGAAGAAGGAGGAGGACATTGGCAGCAGCCTGAGTCTAGAGTTGCCAATGAGCAGGTTTCTTCACCTGCATAGTAAAGAAACTACTCACCAGCAGCAGCAGCTAGACCTGGAGCAGGACCGGAACCAGCAGGTGCTGGCATATTTTGACAGCACCCTGCCACCTCCAGACTCATCATTATGCCACTCTGTGGCCTCCAGATGATGCTGCTGCTGCCACCTCCACACTGTCATTGTGCCACTGTGGCCTCCTCATGCTGCTGCCACCTCACCACTATGTCATAGGGCCACTCTGTGGACTTCTCATTCTGTTCCCATCCTCCCCATTTCATGACTGGGCCACTATTTTGCCTATAGGCCTGGCTGACATCATAATTTATTTGACCCCTCTTCTGATCTGTCAGAAGGAAAGAAAAATGAGACGCACAACGGATCCTGTCTATGTAACAGCTGTAAGGCCTGCATGACATGGTCCCTATTTTGCATCAGAATTTGCTTATGATTTGATAGCCAAAACCAGGAGTGGGTACAAAACACATGCAAATATTCGGTTCACGTGTCATCTCTGTTTTGGATCCACTCCTGTTTTTTTTTTTGGCATTAGCAATACTGATAGATTACTGACCAAATGCTGACCGAGTGACGGCAAAATAATCAGTGACATCAACACAAACTTACTGCTCTCCACTCTGTCGGGGGGGGCTCTACTTTTATAAGTGTTTAATAGAACAGATTCTGTTGACATCTATGTGGAATCAGCTGACGGTGTAAAAGGAGTGCGCTTCTTCTTGGCGCTAACATCGACCTCTAAGGCTGAGTTCAGACTTGAGTTATTTGGTCAGTTTTGGCCCCGTGACTGCCCAAATAAGTGAAGTGCGCAGTGATTCTAAGAGTGACGCATCTTATACGGACTCACAGTATTATTTCACTACCAAAGCAGACTCCATATGTGTGTCACTGCAAGGCACAGTGTTCTACACCCCTATAAAAGCTCTCTGCAGCCAGGAAATAGACGTTTTTTGCGTAATTCGCAGTGAATATATTCGCATCGAACCAATTTTTTCCCGAAAAATTTGACGAACCTGCGAATCGAATTTTTTAAACATTCGCTCATCTCTACAGGGGTATATCAAGACCGGCATAGAAATGCTGGTCTTGATAAATGAGCCCCAAGGTTTTCTATGGTACCCTATTGTAATTTTATATGCCTCTAATTTAATGCAGAGGCGTGCAAAGTTTTTTTTTCTGTCAGATTAATATGAATAAAAAAAATATCATTATCCATTGCAATATTATAGCTTTACATTGCCTTGTAAGTATCCCCCCCCCTAGTGTTTCTTTTTTTGTTTTGTTGCATTAAAAACTTCATTAAAAACACTTTTACTTATCCTTCATGACAGTGGTAAATCTGAGTCGATATAATTCACCTTTATTTTTTATAAAAATCCAAAACTTACCAAACATTTGGAAAAATTCTCAATTTTCAAAAACTTCTATTTCTCTGCTTTTAAGGGCTCAAGCTTAAGCGATCAGTGCCCATGCTCCGGACCGCAATGCATATGCACGACCATGGAGCAGCCACATGCGGATCTGCATCCGACGGTGAATTACTTTTTTTGCGTAACGGAAGCACGGAATGGAACCCCACGGAAGCACTCCATAGTGCTTCCGTTCCGTGGTTCCATTCTGCACCACATCAAGTGAATGGGTCCGCATCCGTGATGCAGAATGCGCACAGCCGGTGCCCCTTGTTTTGAGGACCCGCCGGGGGCAACAGCCGTGGGCATGAACCCTAAGAAAGATAGTGCTCCCTCTTAAATTAGTCATTACTTTACATTTCCCATATGTCTACTTTATGATGGGATCATTTTGTAAATGTAATTTTATTTATTAATTTGTTTGGACATTAGATGGAGTGCAATTTTAGATGCAATTTTTAAAATTTTTAAGAAAATTCCAAAACCTGCTTTTTAACCACTTCCCGACCACCCATTGACTATAAACGTCCTGGGCCGTCGGGTTTATCTCTGAATCGACGTTCTGGAACATCCTTTCAGAGATGGCAGCTGCACGCTAATCGTCAGTGACAGCAGGGCACCCCAGAGAGAAGGCAGGGACCGCTCCTGGGTGTCCCTGCCCTCTAGATCGCTGTATACACAGTGCTCAATGGGGCAGGTCCTCTTGAATAAAGATAGAAGGACCTTAGCAACCATCCATGAAAATCGCATCCGCACTTGCATTCATTTTTTTGGGCCTGCGTTGCGTGAAACACGCTGAATATAGAACATGCTGTGATTTTCACAGCACAAGTGCTACGTGAAAAACAACGCTCATGTACACAGCCCCATTGAAATTAATGGGTCAGGATTCAGTGCGGGTGCAATGCGTTCACCTCAGGGATTAGGATAGGGCTATACCAGGGCCAGTACACAGGGAAAGGTTCCGGACAGGGTTGCCCTTCTAAGGACGAGTGCCCTGTGGTGAGGTTGCTCTGATTTCTAGAAGTTATGGTCAGCTTAGGGTTATATTAGACCCTGTTACACCAAGCAGTCAACGGTCCCACTGAAGAGAATCTACTCCTAGATATCCGGACACGGGCTGTTTCCTGGATCCTGATGACAGATCAGTAGGACTATGGCTGCCTCTTTCTAGTGCCGCCATGCACTTTTATTTCTGTCCACTGATTTTGGTGCCGTGCACTATAGTCTTTACCTACTGCTGCTAAAAGTTTGTGAATATCCTACAACTATTATTCAAGGGCCTATCATTTTAATACTACATGTTTAAAAGTTATGTTTTAACCTAACAACTGATCACTATTTCTGTTTTGGTTTCCTGATTTTTTTGCAGATCTATATAATTGACATCACGTCAGTCCCCTCTTCTCTTTAGTCATAAATGTCAGACTGCTCACAGTGTGAACTTGTATGAAGACAAAACAACGGCTAATAGGACGTACGTATCGATCCTATTAATACACCCCGTAAATGTCTGTAGTATAATGGAACTTTACCGCTGAACAGAAAATAATATTTTTTGCGACTATACACACCAAAAAGGGCTGTAATTTTCTCACTTCACCACACAACGGCTAATAAGCCCCTTTTTTCCCCCCACTAATACACAACAAAAAAGTCTTTAGAATATATTGTGGCCGTGAATGGCAAATAATATATATTTTTTGCCACTAATACACGCCCAAAAAAACTGTAATTTTCTCACTCTACCACACAACAACGGCAAATACTTTTTTTTGTGCCACTTATAAACGCCAAAAAGGGCTTTAGAACATATAACTGCACCGCTGAACGGCAAATATATATATATTTTTTGCCACTAATACATGCCAAAAAGGGCTGGAATTTTCTCACTTCACCACACAACGGCTAATAAGCCTCTTTTTTCCCCACTAATAAAAGCCAAAAAATGCTTTAGAACATATAACTGCACAGCACAAGGGTAAATAAAACATATAAATATTTCCTTGTAATAAATCCTGGTTATGGCTGTATCAAACAGCACTTAACAATATAATAACAACAACAGTTTGCTGGAATTACAGACCAGTATAATGGTAATTTGGGTGCCCAGTCAGTGCAGCAAGGTGTAATAGGATTGTTCCTATCACCCAGGCTGTAAACTCCCCCACTGAACCCTGTTCTGCTTCAATACTGTGGAATGATTCTTCCCTATCCTTTCCCTGAACTTCTATACAGAAAAATACAAGTTTTAAAGTCTTTTCTACTACTGTCCCTACTGCCTACAGTGCTGACGTCTCTCCCTGCACTAAGTGCACTAGTAAGTGGCTGAATCCAAGATGGCTGGGGCTATTTATAGGTCTGTGACATCACAGGGCTGGCTGCTGATTGGCTGCATGCATGGCATTGTGGGTGATCCCTCGTTCCCAGAGTTCCTTGCTCCATGTCCTAACACATGCAGCAGCCATTTTAGGAAAAAATGCGATTCGTTAACACGAAGCGTGAGGGAATTCGGATTTGATGCAAATCAAATTTTTCATGAAATTCGGATCGGATTCCACTTCGTCAACTTCGATTCGCTCGTCTCTATTTATCACATATACTTCTATGGGGTATCTTCAGAAGACACAGCAAACATTTTTATGATGTATATTTATGACTGAGACATTGTTTTGAGGCCATATGTAGAGTTTGTTGCATTCATTTTTAATGCCGCTAAAAAAGACTAAAATTATTGAACAGAAGTTTTCTTCAATTTTTCTGTTTTAGCGGAATTAATACAGTGAGATCCTCTGTTTAGGATAAGAGGTCATCTATCCCTCTGGAAGGTCTATCCTGCAATACACTACAAACTGGTTTATTTGAATAGCCAATGTGTAATGCTTTTTTCACCCGGGGTGGGACTGCAGGGGAATTTTGCACATTCTACTAGGATTCCCTGCAAATTACAGCCGATTGCTGGGGTTCACAGCGGTGGCACAGCTCATTGTCAAGTAACCTTTCTAACAAGTAGGGGTTGTTCAAAGCAGTCAACATCATCAATAGGGATGAGCGAACCCGAACTGTATAGTTCAGGTTCGTACTATAAAAAGTCCGGTTTCGGTGTTCGTCGCTTTCTTGGCCCTTTTTTTATGAAAGGCTGCAAAGCAGCCAATCAACAAGCGTCATACTACTTGCCCCAAGAGGCCGTCACAGCCATGCCTACTATTGGCATGGCTGTGATTGGCCAGAGCACCATGTGACCCAGCCTCTATTTAAGCTGGAGTCACATAGCGCCGCCCGTCACTCTGCTCTGATCAGCATAGGGAGAGGTTGCAGCTGCGACGTTAGGGCGAGATTAGGCAGTGATTAACTCCTCCAAAAGACTTCATTCAGAGATCGATCTGCAGCTGTGGATGATTGAAATGCTGCTATTCAATTGCTCACTGTTTTTAGGCTGCCCAGAGCGTTTTTCAGTCACTTTTTTCTGGGGTGATCGGCGGCCATTTTGTGTCTTGTGGTGTGCAAGCACAAGCTGCCACCAAGTGCATTTAACCCTCAATAGTGTGGTTGTTTTTTGGCTAAATCCTACATCAGGGTCAAGCTGTCACACCAAGTGCATTTAACCATCAATAGTCTGGTTATTTTTTGGCCATATACTACATCAAGGGCAAGCTGTCACCAAGTGCATTTAACCCTTAATGGTGTGGTTGTTTTTTGGCTAAATCCTACATCAGGGTCAAGCTGTCACACCAAGTGCATTTAACCAGCAATAGTGTGGTTATTTTTTGGCCATATACTACATCAGGGGCAAGCTGTCACCAAGTGCAGTTAACCCTCAATGGTGTGGTTGCATTTTGGCTAAATCCTACATCAGGGTCAAGCTGTCACACCAAGTGCATTTAACCATCAATAGTCTGGTTATTTTTTGGCCATATACTACATCAGGGGCAAGCTGTCACCAAGTGCATTTAACCCTCAATGGTGTGGTTGTTTTTTGGCTAAATCCTACATCAGGGTCAAGCTGTCACACCAAGTGCATTTAACCATCAATAGTCTGGTTATTTTTTGGCCATATACTACATCAGGGGCAAGCTGAGCCTGTCACCAAGTGCATTTAACCCTCAGTAGTGTGGTTGGTCAAGCTGTCACACCAAGTGCATTTAACCATCAATAGTTTGGTTAATTTTTGGCCATATCCCAGTCTAATTCTGTCAGTAAACGTATATTAGATTCAAGGTGCACATAGGGTCATTCTGAATAACTTCACACACACGCTACTGTGCATTTCCAAGTCTAATTCTGTCAGTAAACCTATACCTGTCACCCAGCGCCTAAATACTAGGCCTCAAATTTATATTCAGCTAAATCTGTCATTACTGCTGTTGCTGGTCAAGTTATGTAGTGTCCGTCAAAGCACAGTTCTGTTCTGGGCTGAAATACAATTCCCAATTTAGCAATTCTCTAAATTAGTGGTTTCTGCTATATCAGGCCTACTTTAAATGTATCCCTAAAAGGGTATATTAGATTCAAGGTGCACATAGGGTCATTCTCAATAACTTCACACACACGCTACTGTGCATTTCCAAGTCTAATTCTGTCAGTAAACCTATACCTGTCACCCAGCGCCTAAATACCAGGCCTCAAATTTATATCCAGCTAAATCTGTCATTACTGTTGTGGCTGGTCAAGTTATTTAGTGTCCGTCAAAGCACAGTTTTTGTTCTGGGTTGAAATGCAATTCCCAATTTAACAATTTCCTAATTTAGTGGTTTCTGCTGTATCAGAGCTTCTTTAAATCTATCCCTAAAAGGGTATATAAGATTCAAGGTGCACATAGGGTCATTCTGAAAAACTTCACACACACGCTACTGTGCATTTCCAAGTCTAATTTTGTCAGTAAACCTATACCTGTCACCCAGCGCCTAAATACTAGGCCTCAAATTTATATCCAGCTAAATCTGTCGTTACTGCTGTGGCTGGTCAAGTTATTTAGCGTCCGTCAAGCACAGTTTTTGTTCTGGGTTGAAATACAATTCCCAATTTAGCAATTTCCTAATTTTGTGGTTTCTGCTTGTATCAGAGCTACTTTAAATCTATCCCTAAAAGGGTATATAAGATTCAAGGTGCACATAGGGTCATTCTCAATAACTTCAAACACACGCTACTGTGCATTTCCAAGTCTAATTCTGTCAGTAAACCTATACCTGTCACCCAGCGCCTAAATACTAGGCCTCAAATTTATATCCAGCTAAATCTGTCGTTACTGCTGTGGCTGGTCAAGTTATTTAGTGTCCGTCAAAGCACAGTTTTTGTTCTGGGTTGAAATACAATTCCCAATTTAGCAATTCTCTAAATTAGTGGTTTCTGCTGTATCAGGCCTACTTAAAATTTATCCCTAAAAGGGTATATTAGATTCAAGGTGCAGATAGGGTCATTCTTAATAACTTCACACACACGCTACTGTGCATATCCCAGTCTAATTCTGTCTGTAAACGTATACCTGTCACCCAGCGCCTAAATAATAGGCCTCAAATTTATAGTCAGCTAAATCTGTGGTTACTGCTGTGCCTGTATTAGTGTAATACGGTTCCTAAATAGATAGCCAGATAGTGTTAGGTGTCTTTAAAAAAAGGCCTGAATTTGAATTCAATACATTGGGCCAAATAATATTTTTGTTGTTGTGGTGAACGATAACAATGAGGAAAACATCTAGTAAAGGACGCGGACATGGTCGTGGTGGTATTAGTGGACCCTCTGGTGCTGGGAGAGGACGTGGCCGTTCTGCCACAGCCACACGTCCTAGTGTACCAACTACCTCAGGTCCCAGTAGCCGCCATAATTTACAGCAATATTTGGTGGGGCCCAATGCCGTTCTAAGGATGGTAAGGCCTGAGCAGGTACAGGCATTAGTCAATTGGGTGGCCGACAGTGGATCCAGCACGTTCACATTATCTCCCACCCAGTCTTCTGCAGAAAGCGCACAGATGGCGCCTGAAAACCAACCCCATCAGTCTGTCACATCACCCCCATGCATACCAGGGAAACTGTCTGAGCCTCAAGTTATGCAGCAGTCTCTTATGCTGTTTGAAGACTCCGCTGGCAGGGTTTCCCAAGGGCATCCACCCAGCCCTTCCCCAGCGGTGGAAGACATAGAATGCACTGACGCACAACAACTTATGTTTCCTGATGATGAGGACATGGGAATACCACCTCAGCATGTCTCTGATGATGACGAAACACAGGTGCCAACTGCTGCGTCTTTCTGCAGTGTGCAGACTGAACAGGAGGTCAGGGATCAAGACTGGGTGGAAGACGATGCAGGGGACGATGAGGTCCTAGACCCCACATGGAATGAAGGTCGTGCCACTGACTTTCACAGTTCGGAGGAAGAGGCAGTGGTGAGACCGAGCCAACAGCGTAGCAAAAGAGGGAGCAGTGGGCAAAAGCAGAACACCCGCCGCCAAGAGACTCCGCCTGCTACTGACCGCCGCCATCTGGGACCGAGCACCCCCAAGGCAGCTTCAAGGAGTTCCCTGGCATGGCACTTCTTCAAACAATGTGCTGACGACAAGACCCGAGTGGTTTGCACGCTGTGCCATCAGAGCCTGAAGCGAGGCATTAACGTTCTGAACCTTAGCACGACCTGCATGACCAGGCACCTGCATGCAAAGCATGAACTGCAGTGGAGTAAACACCTTAAAACCAAGGAAGTCACTCAGGCTCCCCCTGCTACCTCTTCTGCTGCTGCCGCCTCGGCCTCTTCTGCTGCTGCCGCCTCGGCCTTTTCCTCCGCCTCTGGAGGAACGTTGGCACCTGCCACCCAGCAAACAGGGGATGTACCACCAACACCACCACCTCCGTCACCAAGCATATCAACCATGTCACACGGCAGCGTTCAGCTCTCCATCTCACAAACATTTGAGAGAAAGCGTAAATTCCCACCTAGCCACCCTCGATCCCTGGCCCTGAATGCCAGCATTTCTAAACTACTGGCCTATGAAATGCTGTCATTTAGGCTGGTGGACACAGACAGCTTCAAACAGCTCCTGTCGCTTGCTGTCCCACAGTATGTTGTTCCTAGCCGGCACTACTTCTCCAAGAGAGCCGTGCCTTCCCTGCACAACCAAGTATCCGATAAAATCAAGTGTGCACTGCGCAACGCCATCTGTGGCAAGGTCCACCTAACCACAGATACGTGGACCAGTAAGCACGGCCAGGGACGCTATATCTCCCTAACTGCACACTGGGTAAATGTAGTGGCAGCTGGGCCCCAGGCGGAGAGCTGTTTGGTGCACGTCCTTCCGCCGCCAAGGATCGCAGGGCAACATTCTTTGCCTCCTGTTGCCACCTCCTCCTACTCAGCTTCCTCCTCCTCTTCTTCCACCTGCTCATCCAGTCAGCCACACACCTTCACCACCAACTTCAGCACAGCCTGGGGTAAACGTCAGCAGGCCATTCTGAAACTCATATGTTTGGGGGACAGGCCCCACACCGCACAGGAGTTGTGGCGGGGTATAGAACAACAGACCGACGAGTGGTTGCTGCCGGTGAGCCTCAAGCCCGGCCTGGTGGTGTGCGATAATGGGCGAAATCTCGTTGCAGCTCTGGGACTAGCCGGTTTGACGCACATCCCTTGCTTGGCGCATGTGCTGAATTTGGTGGTGCAGAAGTTCATTCACAACTACCC
The DNA here is from genome assembly GCF_014858855.1 of Bufo gargarizans. Classification (NCBI taxonomy): domain Eukaryota; kingdom Metazoa; phylum Chordata; class Amphibia; order Anura; family Bufonidae; genus Bufo; species Bufo gargarizans. Next base: position 123,195,700 of record NC_058081.1, on the reverse strand, counting down.
CGACATGTCAGAGCTGCTGCATAAAGAGCTGCTGCATAAAGTTCGCGCTTCCGGCGTTCACATCCTGCCGCTGCTCGCCTGTCTGCGCTACAGCGTAACTTCGGCCTTCCCGCTCACCGCCTCATATGCGACGTGCCCACCAGGTGGAACTCCACCTTGCACATGCTGGACAGACTGTGCGAGCAGCAGCAGGCCATAGTGGAGTTTCAGCTGCAGCACGCACGGGTCAGTCGCACTACGGAACAGCACCACTTCACCACCAATGACTGGGCCTCCATGCGAGACCTGTGTGCCCTGTTGCGCTGTTTTGAGTACTCCACCAATATGGCCAGTGGCGATGACGCCGTTATCAGCGTTACAATACCACTTCTATGTCTCCTTGAGAAAACACTTAGGGCGATGATGGAAGAGGAGGTGGCCGAGGAGGAGGAGGAGGAAGAGGGGTAATTTTTAGCACTTTCAGGCCAGTCTCTTCGAAGTGACTCAGAGGGAGGTTTTTTGCAACAGCAGAGGCCAGGTACAAATGTGGCCAGCCAGGGCCCACTACTGGAGGACGAGGATGAGGAGGAGGTGGAGGAGGATGAGGATGAAGCATGGTCACAGCGGGGTGGCACCCAACGCAGCTCGGGCCCATCACTGGTGCGTGGCTGGGGGGAAAGGCAGGACGATGACGATACGCCTCATACAGAGGACAGCTTGTCCTTACCTCTGGGCAGCCTGGCACACATGAGCGACTACATGCTGCAGTGCCTGCGCAACGACAGCAGAGTTGCCCACATTTTAACGTGTGCGGACTACTGGGTTGCCACCCTGCTGCATCCACGCAGCAAAGACAATGTGCCCACCTTACTTCCTGCACTGGAGCGTGATAGGAAGATGCGCGAGTAAAAGCGCACGTTGGTAGACGCGCTACTGAGAGCATTCCCAAATGTCACAGGGGAACAAGTGGAAGCCCAAGGGCAATGCAGAGGAGGAGCAAGAGGTCGCCAAGGCAGCTGTGTCACGGCCAGCTCCTCTGAGGGCAGGGTTAGCATGGCAGAGATGTGGAAAAGTTTTGTCAACACGCCACAGCTAACTGCACCACCACCTGATACGCAACGTGTTAGCAGGAGGCAACATTTCACTAACATGGTGGAACAGTACATGTGCACACCCCTCCACGTACTGATGGTTCGGCCCCATTCAACTTCTGGGTCTCTAAATTGTCCACGTGGCCAGAGCTAGCCTTTTATGCCTTGGAGGTGCTGGCCTGCCCGGCGGCCAGCGTTTTGTCTGAACGTCTATTCAGCACGGCAGGGGGCGTCATTACAGACAAACGCAGCCGCCTGTCTACAGCCAATGTGGACATGCTGACGTTCATAAAAATAAACCAGGCATGGATCCCACAGGACCTGTCCATCCCTTGTGCAGATTAGACATTAACTACCTCCCCTTAACCATATATTATTGTACTCCAGGGCACTTCCTCATTCAATCCTCTTTTTATTTTCATTTTACCATTATATTCCAAAGTTGAATGAACATCTCCTCTGTCTGGGTGCCGGGGCCTAAATATATGCCAATGGACTGTTCCAATGTTGGGTGACGTGAAGCCTGATTCTCTGCTATGACATGCAGACTGATTCTCTGCTGACATGAAGCCAGATTCTCTGTTACGGGACCTCTCTCCTCTGCCTGGGTGCCTGGGCCTAAATATATGACAATGGACTGTTGCAGTGGTGGCTGACGTGAAGCCTGATTCTCTTCTATGACATGCAGACTGATTCTCTGCTGACATGAAGCCAGATTCTCTGTTATGGGACCTCTCTCCTCTGCCTGGGTGCCTGGGCCTAAATATATGACAATGGACTGTTACAGTGGTGGCTGACATGAAGCCTGATTCTCTGCTATGACATGCAGACTGATTCTCTGCTGACATGAAGCCAGATTCTCTGTTACGGGACCTCTCTCCTCTACCTGGGTGCCTGGGCCTAAATATATGACAATGGACTGTTACAGTGGTGGCTGACGTGAAGCCTGATTCTCTGTTATGACATGCAGACTGATTCTCTGCTGACATGAAGCCAGATTCTCAGTTAAGGGACCTCTCTCCTCTGCCTGGGTGCCTGTGCCTAAATATATGACAATGGACTGTTACAGTGGTGGCTGACGTGAAGCCTGATTCTCTGCTATGACATGCAGACTGATTCTCTGCTGACATGAAGCCAGATTCTCTGTTACGGGACCTCTCTCCTCTGCCTGGGTGCCTGGGCCTAAATATATGACAATGGACTGTAGCAGTGGTGGCTGACGTGAAGCCTGATTCTCTTCTATGACATGCAGACTGATTCTCTGCTGACATGAAGCCAGATTCTCTGTTATGGGACCTCTCTCCTCTACCTGGGTGCCTGGGCCTAAATATATGACAATGGACTGTTACAGTGGTGGCTGACGTGAAGCCTAATTCTCTGCTATGACATGCAGACTGATTCTCTGCTGACATGAAGCCAGATTCTCTGTTACGGGACCTCTCTCCTCTGCCTGGGTGCCTGGGCCTAAATATATGACAATGGACTGTTACAGTGGTGGCTGACGTGAAGCCTGATTCTCTGCTATGACATGCAGACTGATTCTCTGCTGACATGAAGCCAGATTCTCTGTTACGGGACCTCTCTCCTCTGCCTGGGTGCCTAGGCCTAAATATATGACAATGGACTGTTGCAGTGGTGGCTGACGTGAAGCCTGATTCTCTTCTATGACATGCAGACTGATTCTCTGCTGACATGAAGCCAGATACTCTGTTACGGGACCTCTCTCCTCTACCTGGGTGCCTGGGCCTAAATATATGCCAATGGACTGTTCCAATGTTGGGTGACGTGAAGCCTGATTCTCTGCTATGACATGCAGACTGATTCTCTGCTGACATGAAGCCAGATTCTCTGTTACGGGACCTCTCTCCTCTGCCTGGGTGCCTGGGCCTAAATATATGACAATGGACTGTTACAGTGGTGGCTGACGTGAAGCCTGATTCTCTTCTATGACATGCAGACAGATTCTCTGCTGACATGAAGCCAGATTCTCTGTTACGGGACCTCTCTCCTCTGCCTGGGTGCCTGGGCCTAAATATATGACAATGGACTGTTACAGTGGTGGCTGACGTGAAGCCTGATTCTCTTCTATGACATGCAGACTGATTCTCTGCTGACATGAAGCCAGATTCTCTGTTACGGGACCTCTCTCCTCTGCCTGGGTGCCTGGGCCTAAATATATGCCAATGGACTGTTCCAATGTTGGGTGATGTGAAGCTTGATTCTCTGCTATGACATGCAGACTGATTCTCTGCTGACATGAAGCCAGATTCTCTGTTACATGACCTCTCTCCTCTGCCTGGGTACCTGGGCCTAAATATATGACAATGGACTGTTGCAGTGGTGGCTGACGTGAAGCCTGATTCTTTTCTATGACATGCAGACTGATTCTCTGCTGACATGAAGCCAGATTCTCTGTTACGGGACCTCTCTCCTCTGGCTGGGTACCTGGGCCTAAATATATGACAATGGACTGTTACAGTGGTGGATGACGTGAAGCCTGATTCTCTGCTATGACATGTAGACTGATTATCTGCTGACATGAAGCCAGATTCTCTGTTACGGGACCTCTCTCCTCTGGCTGGGTGCCTGGGCCTAAATATATGACAATGGACTGTTACAGTGGTGGGTGACGTGAAGCCTGATTCTCTGCTATGACATGCAGACTGATTCTCTGCTGACATGAAGCCAGATTCTCTGTTACGGGACCTCTCTCCTCTGCCTGGGTGCCTGGGCCTAAATATCTGACAATGGACTGTTACAGTGGTGGGTGACGTGAAGCCAGATTCTCTGCTATGGGACCTCTCTCCAATTGATACTGGTAAATTTTTATTTATTTTATTTTTATTTTTATTCATTTCCCTATCCACATTTGTTTGCAGGGGATTTACCTACATGTTGCTGCCTTTTGCAGCCTTCTAGCTCTTTCCTGGGCTGTTTTACAGCCTTTTTAGTGCCGAAAAGTTCGGGTCCCCACTGACTTCAATGGGGTTCGGGTTCGGGACGAAGTTCGGGTCGGGTTCGGATCCCGAACCCGAACATTTCCGGGAAGTTCGACCGAACTTCTCGAACCCGAACATCCAGGTGTCCGCTCAACTCTACTCATCAACTAAATTTAGGTAAATGAATTGTTAATATACCGTAAAATGAGACAGGGGATCTATCCACTGGTTGACAAATCACTATGAAACTAAATAAAGTAGCTTGCAAATAAGAATTATCTGGCCACCCATCATGCACATTAAACTGAGCTTAGCCACGATTAAACATATTCCAAAATCAATTGATATCTCTAAATACATGTGCTATGTTTCAGTCAATGTAATATTTACTTTGGGTTGCCTGCCTGACATATGTACAGCTATATTATTGCTTAAAAAATGACAAATGCAGATTACATGTTTCCTGCATCATTATGTCAACCTTTGACATTTACTTTGTGGCCTTTCTCTGAATGCCAAAGTGCGACTTCCCTCTGTAACGTATGCGTTCCTGACATTTTTATGGCTTTAGCCATTGGGAATTGAATACATAATTTATAAAACTATCCTTAAAATATATAATGGAAAGTCCACCACAGGTATACTGAGTGTCAAGAGAGAAACGTGGGCATATGCTAACGATTGCGCTTTCTTATGTTTGCTAGGTAACTGAAGAAAAAAAAGATACTGCTAAAGATGGGTGGCAACTGAGCTGATTATGTGGCAGGCATTCTTGAAGAAGGTTCTTTATCTGAAAATGTTTTAATATAAATTAGTATGGGAAACAGAACAGCATTTGTATGATGCAACAAATTTTGATGAATTGTGAACAACCTTGCACATATACCATCAAAGTAATCTCATGTGATCAACAAAAATTAAAAAATAATAATTGGTTTTAACCACTTGGCGACAATAGAACACAAAGATAAAAAATACTACTTAATAAACTAACTAAAATGCACTACTAACTTCATTAAAAACTACTGTAAGGGTAATTCATTTTTGCAATATACTTTTTTTTCATGTTTTCCTTTCATGATAGGTACCTCAAGTTCAGGTGCTTCGGAATCCGACATGTCAGCGGTGTGCAGGTGTAGAGATTCCCCTGCGGGGCCACAGTTAAGTATTTACAGGCAGTAGCATATATCCCAGCTCCTGCCTGTGCCAGGTTCGTTCGCTAAAAGCCCTGCACAGCACATCGATGCTGGGGACCTTGTACCAATGTGGTATGCAAGGATTTTAGTAGAGCAGAAAGAGAGCAGGCATGAGATCTGCATAGCACATAACTGCTCCTGCCTGTGGCCACTAGTCCCTAACGTAACATATCAGATGTGCTATGTCAGGCTTGAAGGGGTTTTCCTGCAATAAATATATTTTATGAAATACCTCCAACCTGCTTCCTATAAAAGAAGAATCATACTTACCTGCTCCACGCCGCTCTGGTTCTCCACTGTCTACATCTTCAGGTTCCCGCACTATTTACATAAGGCTGGCCATGGGCATGACTGTGGTATGAAGCGGGTAAGTAAGAATCTTAAGGCGGGTAAGTAAGAATCTTAAGGCTAAATATTACCATTAAAGCACTGGATTTTCCATTTAGTCAAGATCTTCAAGAAGACTTCTTTGCTACCATATATATTTCCTGTGTAGCATTCTGTCCAGACACATTTTGACTCCTCACTATACCATTTGCAGGTCCACGGGGGAGGTGTGAGGATTGAGAAGGTAGTACTGGTGGCTGCAGCAATGAGAATCGTTGTAGTCCTCCCATTGACTAATCCCAGCTCCAGCGCTCTCCTGTATTGTGTGGGCAGTGAATGGAGGAGTTCAATCCTTCTTGCCCTCAGGCTTACCTGGACTTTTGGGGCCTCCTGTCTGGTGGTGGCTAGGGTGTGTAACATCCCAGAGTAGTGTTACCACTCCTGTACCCTGCTAATGTCTTTAATGGTCTAACATAAATGTCATCTGTGTAATTCTGTTCCAGGTTCACCACAATGTGCATCTATAATATTGTTATGCAACTGATATACATGTAATATGCCAGTTGGCAACATCTCTGGCAGAGCTATCTTAGACAGAATGGAACTCACCATTCCATTATTCCCCCTTTTGGGCAGAAGTTGTAGAGGCATGCTTGATACCAGAAGGAGGTGTGGCAGTTCTAGATTATTCCGGTTTAGACTCCATGTTGAAGCTGACAGGACACTAACCTGTTCCTTGGCTGAAACTAATTCAGACTAAAGTGTGGAGTGAAGCATAAAAAAGGAATCAAAGTTACTAAGCTAGCTTGTCAGCAGAGAGAAAGAGATAAAGCAGAGTTTAGTTTTCCTGCCAGTTCATGCTAAAGCCTGCTGGAACCAAGACAAAGCCTGTAAACTGTTTGGAGAATCAATTATTCAAGTAAAGCTGCCTTTGAACTTCATCTCAAGGTCTGGACTCAAGTTATTCTTTCAAATCCCTCAATTATCCCCCCTTTTTATTGCTTTGGAGCCAAAACCTGGGCTCCAGCGGTATCCATGTAGGAGCACCGTGACACACAAAAAAAAGACATTTGGGCCACACACACACCACTCGGCATTCCTACTACACCTGGGGCGTGGTACAGAGAGGCCCTGGGGGGGAGGCATACGTTGCAGGTGCCCTTGATGTCAAGAAGAAATGAGCAGCAGGGTGCAAGGCAGGAGAACAGGATGTGATTATTATGTATATAGACCAATAACCAGACAACCCTTGACTTTATTAAATAAAGTATCTCCTGTACTGAATAGATGATGGGGGTCACAGTACAAAATCTATGCAGTAGGCACAGTCCTCAAGTATTTTACAGAGTAGGCTTTTCCCAAAAGGCTGTGTATAAGAGGTGGCTATTATGAAGGTGATCCACCCCGAGTCTCTCTCCTTATCTTCACTAGAAGTCTCCCCAAAACCAATATTTCTTGGCAGGGTACAGTCTTACATCAAATAGCCAGTCCATCTCAGATGTGTGATGGACACCATATGCAATAAATGCAAACCGCTGGCAGATAAGTCTAAAGCTGTATGAGTCTGTTACCTTTACTGACTCTGTCCAAGCACTCCATGGTCCTCAACCACCTGCGAAACTCAATGCTTCTTTCTCTCAGAGGTTAATGCTTAACAAAGTTGCCTTTTCTAGCAGCTTTAACTTCCAGGGACAGTGTTTTCCTGGAGTAGGGTTTGTCTTAACAGGAGCACACACCAAACAGGACTACGCTCTAGTGTGCTTACTTGTAGATTCCCACTAACCAGGGTAAAATGGAACCAGCCCATAACCCACCAACTAATACTAAGAAACTGCCAGTTAAATGTTTCCTAAATATATACATATCCTTTGGGGTTACATATTGTATAGATCATAGTATCACAGTGAACACTTTGACTATTTTAGTAATAAACCATAACATTAACCATTTAGTAGTGAACCAGGTATTAACCCTTTTCCATGGAATCAGTGAGTCACTGCAACTAAGGCCTCATTCACACGACAGTTGTTTTATTCCGCATCCGTTCCACATTTTTTGTGGCTTAGATGCGGACCCATTCACTTTATTCACTCCGTGTGCCGTCCGCATCCGTTGATCCGTTCCGTTGGCCGCAAAAAAAATATAACATGTCCAATTCTTGTCCGCAAAATACGGATTGCGGACCCATTGAAGTCAATGGGTCTGCATAAAATGCGGATGCACAACGGAAGCCATCCGCATGTCATCAGCATCTGCATTTTTTGCGGATCCGTTGACACCTGTGTCTAAGGGTTTGAGGTTTTATTTAAAAAAAATATATAATTAAATTGGACAGGAAGTTCAAAGGCAGTTTGCCAAGAGATAGGATTTATAAGTAGAGATTGTGTGACACTTGACAAAATAATGCCCCGCTGGGATGTAGAAAAACCTATCCTCCTGGTCCAGGAGCGGCCAGTGCTGTGGGACACAAGGAGCAGTCTGTACAATGACCGCATTAAAAAGGACTGCTCATGGGAAGAAGTGGCAAGACTTTTGAGACCTTCAGAATGGGACTGAGCCAACCAGAGAGGTTGTGTGGCTTTAGGTTAGTGCAATCAATGTCATTTTGTGTCTTGGCCCTGTGTGGTCCCTAATGATTGCCGTACTAGTAGCATAAGTTCAGATTCATGTCCGTTTTGTAGACAGCATTAAATCTGGTGTGGGCTGTGCATGTTTTGTCATAGTTTTCTGTCTTACAATTTTCTCATCACTCCAATGTTTTAATGCATGTCACAACATTTGCTCCAGCACACAGTAGTAATGTCTGCACAGCCTGCGGCCTTTGCGATTTCGGAGTCATGTCGCCCTGTTAGAATAGATCTGGTGACATCTGTCACCTTCCCATAAAATATTATCGAAAAAAGGGGTACCCCAAAGCCTTTTAAACTTCATGCAATTCTCAGTATTCTCACATCAGTAACACCATGTACTGTCCGACATTGCCCTGCTGTGTATTTTGTGTTGTGTTTGCTGATCATGTCAGTTTTGAAATGCTGCTGATACCCACACCTGCCTCGCCATGTTGGACAGGACATTGTTTTGCTGGTGTGTAGTTTGGGCAGGTGAGTTGACAGTGTTTAAACGACGAGCAGAGTAATCCCTGCTAGACAATGTCAAAACGCATTAGCTGTATATACAGAGCTGACTCTCACTGGGCCATGCGTTTGCCGTTTAATTATTGTGGCCTGCTCATGGACCTGTGTGACCTTTCGAATGTGGCCTGTTATTGAGCAATGCCCTACTGTACCATGTGCTGTGGATTCTCCCTTTTGGCAGTCTTTGAAAGCTACGTGGTTATTGTCCTCTTGTGTTTTTTTTTTTTTTTTGGGGGGTGGTTTAAAATTATATTTATCTTGTAATGTTTTATGTTTTCACAGTACAGAAAACAAAAGCTTGATGGAACAATTGCCGCGACCAGTTCCGTCGAGAACTGACGAGGATGGGCAGAAGTGGTGATGGTGCCCCACGAAAATGTCCATACATGTATACCAAGCAGCTGCGTTTTCTGAAGCCAGTCATGGATTTGAGGCCGTAAGTTCATATATTAAAATAAATCATGTTAGACAGTGTGTATTTATATATGTCATTGGGCAATATGATAATATATTGAAGACCTTTCTTCCGGGTTTGGTCTGCAATATATTGTGCTGGAAAGCTTCAAACACCACTCTATCTCCAAAATGTTGAGTTGCTGTTTGCATCCTGTCCTGATCAACAGAAATTGTGGATTTCTATAATGTTACCACAAAAGTTTTATTGCTAGCATTCCTATTTACAACCCTTGAGCGATCTGTGCATGCTCACCTTATTCTGGACTTGCAGCACTATGTTTGCCATACTAGGATTATATATTGTGTATAAATATTTTATGAGAAGTCTAATATGTTTTTTCATATGTTTTCAACCTACAGTACTGTGGACAGTCTTGAAGATCCATACATTGATGAATCACAGCAGTCCGATGGTGAAGGGGCAGGCACCAGTTGTGTTTTCCCCAGAAGCTAGTCCTATATATCAACCCACAGGAGAACATGAGCAGCAGCCGGGGGAACCTGCAAGGCCTGCAGAAGTGTTCACAGAAGAAACCCAAAGGCCACAGACTCGGCTCCTTTGTTGGTCCCAGTAGAGAACCAGGCAATGTGCATGGCGTCCCTGACCCCGGTGTTAGAGATGTATGGCCACTCATACCAGGGGGACATACATACTCTAATCGAACTGGTCAGGCGCCAAGTGGTGTTGTCACAAAATCCACAGCCAACCACCTTCCCACCTCGGCCAACCACAGGCCAAGGACCATCTTGCCCACCCCCAAATGTATATCTGTCCCAAAGCAATAACCAGCCTTTGCCTCAACCCAATTATCCTGCCCCTTATCCAACAGGGGCCCAAGATCCAGGACATGCTCGTCCTTGACCCTCATATGCAGCAGGATCCTTCACCAAGGATCTTTTTGATATATAAATGTTGGATTCTTTGTTTATATTTATTTTTGGTGTAAAATTATGTCATACATGCCTTTTATGTATGTTTTTGCTTTGTTATTTGTGACTATTTTTCAAAGAATTATTTGAAAACTCACTCTTGTATTATTGATTATCCCACCAAAATATGATAGCAGTTCTACGCATTCATATAAAAAATCAAACACACACAATATATCATTCAAGCAGTATAATTTTAATATAATCAACATACTTTTCAAACTATTAATTTGCAAATAAGGTATTAGAAGGTTTTGGGGTCCATAGTGCAAATTGATAAATTATGTTTTTCAAAAACACACTTGCCAAAGTCTGTTTCTTAATTCTCTGAAAATTCAATTTGTAAATTTGCCAAAACCTCAGCCCGCAAGCCCTGGTCAAGGGTCCTCATTATCTTGGAAGTCCCTACACTCAACTAAACCATAATAAATTGACAAATCTGTGAAAAAACAAAAACAAAAAAAACTAACAAGCCCAGAAGAAATCAAATCCCGCCACAAATAGCGTCCCTCTGCCATGGCACAGACCCCTCTGGACTGGAAAAGAAATCTGCATAGAGTTCCCGAACTGCAATGCCTGCAGTTGCAGGTTGTCTATACAGGGTCAGATCCAAACCCAAACCTGATGATGTTGCAAATTCTTCCAGGTCACCAGAAGAGGAAGCCTTGTGAATCCTGGTTGTGTAGAACAACACAAGCTTGAATCACCAGGGTAGCATTCTCCGTATCCATCTGTATGAATGACAAAAACACCCTCCATTTGCCAGAGAGTATTCCAAAGGTGCACTCAACATACCGGCAGGCACGACATCCAAACGGGCAGGCAACCTCCTGACATACAAACACACCTGCAGGCACGCTCCTGACATACAAACCACATTTTGGGAAAGGCTGCATAACATGGGGAGTTAATGAAAACCCTTCATCCGCCATGATGACAAATGGAGCCGGCGGACCAGCATATCCGGGCAGTCTTCTGGGCTCGGGCAAGGCAAGCTGGTTGGCACGAAGCTGCTCATCCATTCTAGAAGCACTAAAGATGCGAGCATCTGAAGTTCAACCATTATAAACCAGTAGTTACTGTCAGCAACAGCCATAAGTAGAGTTGAGCGAACACCTGGATGTTCGGGTTCGAGAAGTTCGGCCGAACATCCCGGGATCCGAACCCGATCCGAACTTCGTCCCGAACCCGAACCCCATTGAAGTCAATGGGGACCCGAACTTTTCGGCACTAAAAAGGCTGTAAAACAGCCCAGGAAAGAGCTAGAGGGCTGCAAAAGGCAGCAACATGTAGGTAAATTCCCTGCAAACAAATGTGGATAGGGAAATGAATTAAAATAAAAATTAAATAAATAAAAATTAACCAAAATCAATTGGAGAGAGGTTCCATAGCAGAGAATCTGGCTTCCCGTCACCCACCACTGGAACAGTCCATTCTCAGATATTTAGGCCCCGGCACCCAGGCAGAGGAGAGAGGTCCCGTAACAGAGAATCTGTCTTCATGTCAGCAGAGAATTAGTCTGCATGTCATAGCAGAGAATGAGGCTTCACGTCAGCCACCACTGCAACAGTCCATTGGCATATATTTAGGCCCAGCACCCAGGCAGAGGAGGGAGGTCCCGTAACAGAGAATCTGTCTTCATGTCAGCAGAGAATCAGTCTGCATGTCATAGCAGAGAATGAGGCTTCACGTCAGCCACCACTGCAACAGTCCATTGGCATATATTTAGGCCCAGCACACACACAGGCAGAGGAGAGAGGTCCCGTAACAGAGAATCTGGCTTCATGTCAGCAGAGAATCAGTCTGCATGTCATAGCAGAGAATGAGGCTTCACGTCAGCCACCACTGCAACAGTCCATTGGCATATATTTAGGCCCAGCACACACACAGGCAGAGGAGAGAGGTCCCGTAACAGAGAATCTGTCTTCATGTCAGCAGAGAATTAGTCTGCATGTCATAGCAGAGAATGAGGCTTCACGTCAGCCACCACTGCAACAGTCCATTGGCATATATTTAGGCCCAGCACACACACAGGCAGAGGAGAGAGGTCCCGTAACAGAGAATCTGGCTTCATGTCAGCAGAGAATCAGTCTGCATGTCATAGCAGAGAATGAGGCTTCACGTCAGCCACCACTGCAACAGTCCATTGGCATATATTTAGGCCCAGCACACACACAGGCAGAGGAGAGAGGTCCCGTAACAGAGAATCTGGCTTCATGTCAGCAGAGAATCAGTCTGCATGTCATAGCAGAGAATGAGGCTTCACGTCAGCCACCACTGCAACAGTCCATTGGCATATATTTAGGCCCAGCACACACACAGGCAGAGGAGAGAGGTCCCGTAACAGAGAATCTGTCTTCATGTCAGCAGAGAATCAGTCTGCATGTCATAGCAGAGAATGAGGCTTCACGTCAGCCACCACTGCAACAGTCCATTGGCATATATTTAGGCCCAGCACCCAGGCAGAGGAGGGAGGTCCCGTAACAGAGAATCTGTCTTCATGTCAGCAGAGAATTAGTCTGCATGTCATAGCAGAGAATGAGGCTTCACGTCAGCCACCACTGCAACAGTCCATTGGCATATATTTAGGCCCAGCACCCAGGCAGAGGAGGGAGGTCCCGTAACAGAGAATCTGTCTTCATGTCAGCAGAGAATTAGTCTGCATGTCATAGCAGAGAATGAGGCTTCACGTCAGCCACCACTGCAACAGTCCATTGGCATATATTTAGGCCCAGCACACACACAGGCAGAGGAGAGAGGTCCCGTAACAGAGAATCTGGCTTCATGTCAGCAGAGAATCAGTCTGCATGTCATAGCAGAGAATGAGGCTTCACGTCAGCCACCACTGCAACAGTCCATTGGCATATATTTAGGCCCAGCACACACACAGGCAGAGGAGAGAGGTCCCGTAACAGAGGATCTGGCTTCATGTCAGCAGAGAATCAGTCTGCATGTCATAGCAGAGAATCAGGCTTCACGTCAGCCACCACTGCAACAGTCCATTGTCATAAATTTAGGCCCAGCACCCAGGCAGAGGAGAGAGGTCCCGTAACAGACAATCTGGCTTCATGTCAGCAGAGAATTAGTCTGCATGTCATAGCAGAGAATGAGGCTTCACGTCAGCCACCACTGCAACAGTCCATTGGCATATATTTAGGCCTAGCACACAGGCAGAGGAGAGAGGTCCCGTAACAGACAATCTGGCTTCATGTCAGCAGAGAATCAGTCTGCATGTCATAGCAGAGAATGAGGCTTCACGTCACCCACCACTGCAACAGTCCATTGGCATATATTTAGGCCTAGCACACAGGCAGAGCAGAGAGGTCCCGTAACAGACAATCTGGCTTCATGACAGCAGAGAATCAGTCTGCATGTCATAGCAGAGAATCAGGCTTCACGTCAGCCACCACTGCAACAGTCCATTGTCATAAATTTAGGCCCAGCACCCAGGCAGAGGAGAGAGGTCCCGTAACAGACAATCTGGCTTCATGGCAGCAGAGAATCAGTCTGCATGTCATAGCAGAGAATCAGGCTTCACGTCAGCCACCACTGCAACAGTCCATTGTCATAAATTTAGGCCCAGCACCCAGGCAGAGGAGAGAGGTCCCGTAACAGACAATCTGGCTTCATGTCAGCAGAGAATTAGTCTGCATGTCATAGCAGAGAATGAGGCTTCACGTCAGCCACCACTGCAACAGTCCATTGGCATATATTTAGGCCCAGCACACACACAGGCAGAGGAGAGAGGTCCCGTAACAGAGAATCTGTCTTCATGTCAGCAGAGAATTAGTCTGCATGTCATAGCAGAGAATGAGGCTTCACGTCAGCCACCACTGCAACAGTCCATTGGCATATATTTAGGCCCAGCACACACACAGGCAGAGGAGAGAGGTCCCGTAACAGAGAATCTGGCTTCATGTCAGCAGAGAATCAGTCTGCATGTCATAGCAGAGAATGAGGCTTCACGTCAGCCACCACTGCAACAGTCCATTGGCATATATTTAGGCCCAGCACACACACAGGCAGAGGAGAGAGGTCCCGTAACAGAGAATCTGGCTTCATGTCAGCAGAGAATCAGTCTGCATGTCATAGCAGAGAATGAGGCTTCACGTCAGCCACCACTGCAACAGTCCATTGGCATATATTTAGGCCCAGCACACACACAGGCAGAGGAGAGAGGTCCCGTAACAGAGAATCTGTCTTCATGTCAGCAGAGAATCAGTCTGCATGTCATAGCAGAGAATGAGGCTTCACGTCAGCCACCACTGCAACAGTCCATTGGCATATATTTAGGCCCAGCACCCAGGCAGAGGAGGGAGGTCCCGTAACAGAGAATCTGTCTTCATGTCAGCAGAGAATTAGTCTGCATGTCATAGCAGAGAATGAGGCTTCACGTCAGCCACCACTGCAACAGTCCATTGGCATATATTTAGGCCCAGCACACACACAGGCAGAGGAGAGAGGTCCCGTAACAGAGAATCTGGCTTCATGTCAGCAGAGAATCAGTCTGCATGTCATAGCAGAGAATGAGGCTTCACGTCAGCCACCACTGCAACAGTCCATTGGCATATATTTAGGCCCAGCACACACACAGGCAGAGGAGAGAGGTCCCGTAACAGAGGATCTGGCTTCATGTCAGCAGAGAATTAGTCTGCATGTCATAGCAGAGAATGAGGCTTCACGTCAGCCACCACTGCAACAGTCCATTGGCATATATTTAGGCCTAGCACACAGGCAGAGGAGAGAGGTCCCGTAACAGACAATCTGGCTTCATGTCAGCAGAGAATCAGTCTGCATGTCATAGCAGAGAATGAGGCTTCACGTCACCCACCACTGCAACAGTCCATTGGCATATATTTAGGCCTAGCACACAGGCAGAGCAGAGAGGTCCCGTAACAGACAATCTGGCTTCATGACAGCAGAGAATCAGTCTGCATGTCATAGCAGAGAATCAGGCTTCACGTCAGCCACCACTGCAACAGTCCATTGTCATAAATTTAGGCCCAGCACCCAGGCAGAGGAGAGAGGTCCCGTAACAGACAATCTGGCTTCATGGCAGCAGAGAATCAGTCTGCATGTCATAGCAGAGAATCAGGCTTCACGTCAGCCACCACTGCAACAGTCCATTGTCATAAATTTAGGCCCAGCACCCAGGCAGAGGAGAGAGGTCCCGTAACAGACAATCTGGCTTCATGTCAGCAGAGAATTAGTCTGCATGTCATAGCAGAGAATGAGGCTTCACGTCAGCCACCACTGCAACAGTCCATTGGCATATATTTAGGCCTAGCACACAGGCAGAGGAGAGAGGTCCCGTAACAGACAATCTGGCTTCATGTCAGCAGAGAATCAGTCTGCATGTCATAGCAGAGAATGAGGCTTCACGTCACCCACCACTGCAACAGTCCATTGGCATATATTTAGGCCTAGCACACAGGCAGAGGAGAGGTTCATTCAACTTTGGGTAGCCTCGCAATATAATGGTAAAATGAAAATAAAAATAGGATTGAATGAGGAAGTGCCCTGGAGTCCAATAATATATGGTTATGGGGAGGTAGTTAATGTCTAATCTGGACAAGGGACGGACAGGTCCTGTGGGATCCATGCCTGGTTAATTTTTATGAACGTCAGCTTGTCCACATTGGCTGTAGACAGGCGGCTGCGTTTGTCTGTAATGACGCCCCCTGCCGTGCTGAATACACGTTCAGACAAAACGCTGGCTGCCGGGCAGGCCAGCACCTCCAAGGCATAAAAGGCTAGCTCTGGCCACGTGGACAATTTAGAGACCCAGAAGTTGAATGGGGCCGAACCATCAGTCAGTACGTGGAGGGGTGTGCACACGTACTGTTCCACCATGTTAGTGAAATGTTGCCTCCTGCTAACACGTTGCGTATCAGGTGGTGGTGCAGTTAGCTGTGGCGTGTTGACAAAAGTTTTCCACATCTCTGCCATGCTAACCCTGCCCTCAGAGGAGCTGGCCGTGACACAGCTGCCTTGGCGACCTCTTGCTCCTCCTCTGCCTTGGCCTTGGGCTTCCACTTGTTCCCCTGTGACATTTGGGAATGCTCTCAGTAGCGCGTCTACCAACGTGCGCTTGTACTCGCGCATCTTCCTATCACGCTCCAGTGCAGGAAGTAAGGTGGGCACATTGTCTTTGTAGCGTGGATCCAGCAGGGTGGCAACCCAGTAGTCCGCACAGGTTAAAATGTGGGCAACTCTGCTGTCGTTGCGCAGGCACTGCAGCATGTAGTCGCTCATGTGTGCCAGGCTGCCCAGGGGTAAGGACAAGCTGTCCTCTGTGGGAGGCGTATCGTCATCGTCCTGCCTTTCCCCCCAGCCACGCACCAGTGATGGACCCGAGCTGCGTTGGGTGCCACCCCGCTGTGACCATGCTTCATCCTCATCCTCCTCCACCTCCTCCTCATCCTCGTCCTCCTCGTCCTCCAGTAGTGGGCCCTGGCTGGCCACATTTGTACCTGGCCTCTGCTGTTGCCAAAAACCTCCCTCTGAGTCACTTCGAAGAGACTGGCCTGAAAGTGCTAAAAATGACCCCTCTTCCTCCTCCTCCTCCTCCTCCTGGGCCACCTCCTCTTCCATCATCGCCCTAAGTGTTTTCTCAAGGAGACATAGAAGTGGTATTGTAACGCTGATAACGGTGTCATCGCCACTGGCCATGTTGGTGGAGTACTCGAAACAGCGCAACAGGGCACACAGGTCTCGCATGGTGGCCCAGTCATTGGTGGTGAAGTGGTGCTGTTCTGTAGTGCGACTGACCCGTGCGTGCTGCAGCTGAAACTCCACTATGGCCTGCTGCTGCTCGCACAGTCTGTCCAGCATGTGCAAGGTGGAGTTCCACCTGGTGGGCACGTCGCATATGAGGCGGTGAGCGGGAAGGCCGAAGTTACGCTGTAGCGCAGACAGGCGAGCAGCAGCAGGATGTGAACGCCGGAAGCGCGAACAGACGGCCCGCACTTTATGCAGCAGCTCTGACATGTCGGGGTAGTTGTGAATGAACTTCTGCACCACCAAATTCAGCACATGCGCCAAGCAAGGGATGTGCGTCAAATTGGCTAGTCCCAGAGCTGCAACGAGATTTCGCCCATTATCACACACCACCAGGCCGGGCTTGAGGCTCACCGGCAGCAACCACTCGTCGGTCTGTTGTTCAATACCCCGCCACAACTCCTGTGCGGTGTGGGGCCTGTCCCCCAAACATATGAGTTTCAGAATGGCCTGCTGACGTTTACCCCGGGCTGTGCTGAAGTTGGTGGTGAAGGTGTGTGGCTGACTGGATGAGCAGGTGGAAGAAGAGGAGGAGGAAGCCGAGAAGGAGGAGGTGGCAACAGGAGGCAAAGAATGTTGCCCTGCGATCCTTGGCGGCGGAAGGACGTGCGCCAAACAGCTCTCCGCCTGGGGCCCAGCTGCCACTACAATTACCCAGTGTGCAGTTAGGGAGATATAGCGTCCCTGGCCGTGCTTACTGGTCCACGTATCTGTGGTTAGGTGGACCTTGCTACAGATGGCGTTGCGCAGTGCACACTTGATTTTATCGGATACTTGGTTGTGCAGGGAAGGCACGGCTCTCTTGGAGAAGTAGTGCCGGCTGGGAACAACATACTGTGGGACAGCAAGCGACATGAGCTGTTTGAAGCTGTCTGTGTCCACCAGCCTAAATGACAGCATTTCATAGGCCAGTAGTTTAGAAATGCTGGCATTCAGGGCCAGGGATCGAGGGTGGCTAGGTGGGAATTTACGCTTTCTCTCAAATGTTTGTGAGATGGAGAGCTGAACGCTGCCGTGTGACATGGTTGAGACGCTTGGTGACGGAGGTGGTGGTGTTGGTGGTACATCCCCTGTTTGCTGGGCGGCAGGTGCCAACGTTCCTCCAGAGGCGGAGGAAGAGGCCGAGGCGGCAGCAGCAGAAGAGGCCGAGGCGGCAGCAGCAGAAGAGGTAGCAGGGGGAGCCTGAGTGACTTCCTTGGTTTTAAGGTGTTTACTCCACTGCAGTTCATGCTTTGCATGCAGGTGCCTGGTCATGCAGGTTGTGCTCAGGTTCAGAACGTTAATGCCTCGCTTAAGGCTCTGATGGCACAGCGTGCAAACCACTCGGGTCTTGTCGTCAGCACATTGTTTGAAGAAGTGCCATGCCAGGGAACTCCTTGAAGCTGCCTTTGGGGTGCTCGGTCCCAGATGGCGGCGGGCAGTAGCAGGTGGAGTCTCTTGGCGGCGGGTGTTCTGCTTTTGCCCACTGCTCCCTCTTTTGCTACGCTGTTGGCTCGGTCTCACCACTGCCTCTTCCTCCGAACTGTGAAAGTCAGTGGCACGACCTTCATTCCATGTGGGGTCTAGGACCTCATCGTCCCCTGCATCGTCTTCCACCCAGTCTTGATCCCTGACCTCCTGTTCAGTCTGCACACTGCAGAAAGACGCAGCAGTTGGCACCTGTGTTTCGTCATCATCAGAGACATGCTGAGGTGGTATTCCCATGTCCTCATCATCAGGAAACATAAGTGGTTGTGCGTCAGTGCATTCTATGTCTTTCACCGCTGGGGAAGGGCTAGGTGGATGCCCTTGGGAAACCCTGCCAGCGGAGTCTTCAAACAGCATAAGAGACTGCTGCATAACTTGAGGCTGAGACAGTTTCCCTGGTATGCATGGGGGTGATGTGACAGACTGATGGGGTTGGTTTTCAGGCGCCATCTGTGCGCTTTCTGCAGAAGACTGGGTGGGAGATAATGTGAACGTGCTGGATCCACTGTCGGCCACCCAATTGACTAATGCCTGTACCTGCTCAGGCCTTACCATCCTTAGAACGGCATTGGGCCCCACCATATATCGCTGTAAATTCTGGCGGCTACTGGGACCTGAGGTAGTTGGTACACTAGGACGTGTGGATGTGGCAGAACGGCCACGTCCTCTCCCAGCACCAGAGGGTCCACTAACACCACCACGACCATGTCCACGTCCGCGTCCCTTACTAGATGTTTTTCTCATTGTTATGGTTCACCACAACAACAAATATATTATTTGGCCCAATGTATTGTATTCAAATTCAGCGGGATATAAATTTGAGGCCTAGTATTTAGGCGCTGGGTGACCGGTATGGATTTAGTGACAGAATTAGACTTGGAAATGCACAGAAGCGTGTGTGTGAAGTTATTCTGAATGACCCTATGTGCACCTTCAATATGATCTACCCTTTTAGGGATAGATTTCAAATAGCTCTGATATAGCAGAAACCACTAAATTATGAAATTGCTAAATTGGGAATTGTATTTCAACCCAGAACAAGAAATGTGCTTGAACGGACACTAAATAACTCGCCCAGCTACAGCACTAGGGACAGATTTAGCGGGATATAAATTTGAGGCCTAGTATTTAGGCGCTGGGTGACAGGTATGGGTTTAGTGCCAGAATTAGACTTGGAAATACACAGTAGCGGGTGTGTGTGAAGTTATTCTGAATGACCCAATGTGCACCTTGAATATTATATACCCTTTTAGGGATAGATTTCAAATAGCTCTGATATAGCAGAAACCACTAAATTATGAAATTGCTAAATTGGGAATTGTATTTCAACCCAGAACAAAAAATGTGCTTGAACGGACACTAAATAACTCGCCCAGCTACAGCACTAAGGACAGATTTAGCGGGATATAAATTTGAGGCCTAGTATTTAGGCGCTGGGTGACAGGTATGGGTTTAGTGCCAGAATTAGACTTGGAAATACACAGTAGCGGGTGTGTGTGAAGTTATTCTGAATGACCCTATGTGCACCTTCAATATGATCTACCCTTTTAGGGATAGATTTCAAATAGCTCTGATATAGCAGAAACCACTAAATTATGAAATTGCTAAATTGGGAATTGTATTTCAACCCAGAACAAAAAATGTGCTTTGACGGACACTAAATAACTTTCCCAGCTACAACAGGACAGCGGTAACGAGAGATTTAGCAGGATATAAATTTGAGGCCTAGTATTTAGGCGCTGGGTGACAGGTATGGGTTTAGTGACAGAATTAGACTTGGAAATACACAGTAGCGGGTGTGTGTGAAGTTATTCTGAATGACCCAATGTGCACCTTGAATATTATATACCCTTTTAGGGATAGATTTCAAATAGCTCTGATATAGCAGAAACCACTAAATTATGAAATTGCTAAATTGGGAATTGTACTTCAACCCAGAACAAAAAATGTGCTTTGACGGACACTAAATAACTTTCCCAGCTACAACAGGACAGCGGTAACGAGAGATTTAGCAGGATATAAATTTGAGGCCTAGTATTTAGGCGCTGGGTGACAGGTATGGGTTTAGTGACAGAATTAGACTTGGAAATACACAGTAGCGGGTGTGTGTGAAGTTATTCTGAATGACCCAATGTGCACCTTGAATATTATATACCCTTTTAGGGATAGATTTCAAATAGCTCTGATATAGCAGAAACCACTAAATTATGAAATTGCTAAATTGGGAATTGTACTTCAACCCAGAACAAAAAATGTGCTTTGACGGACACTAAATAACTTTCCCAGCTACAACAGGACAGCGGTAACGAGAGATTTAGCAGGATATAAATTTGAGGCCTAGTATTTAGGCGCTGGGTGACAGGTATGGGTTTAGTGACAGAATTAGACTTGGAAATACACAGTAGCGGGTGTGTGTGAAGTTATTCTGAATGACCCAATGTGCACCTTGAATATTATATACCCTTTTAGGGATAGATTTCAAATAGCTCTGATATAGCAGAAACCACTAAATTATGAAATTGCTAAATTGGGAATTGTACTTCAACCCAGAACAAAAAATGTGCTTTGACGGACACTAAATAACTTTCCCAGCTACAACAGGACAGCGGTAACGAGAGATTTAGCGGGATATAAATTTGAGGCCTAGTATTTAGGCGCTGGGTGACCGGTATGGATTTAGTGACAGAATTAGACTGGGATATGGCCAAAAAATAACCACACTATTGCTGGTTAAATGCACTTGGTGACGGGCGCAGCTTGCCCCTGATGTAGTATATGGCCAAAAAATGAACAGACTATTGCTGGTTAAATGCACTTGGTGTCACAGCTTGACCAACCACACTACTGAGGGTTAAATGCACTTGGTGACGGGCGCAGCTTGCCCCTGATGTAGTATATGGCCAAAAAATAAACAGACTATTGCTGGTTAAATGCACTTGGTGTGACAGCTTCACCCTGATGTAGGCTTTAGCCAGAAAACAACCACACCATTGAGGGTTAAATGCACTTGGTGACAGGCGCAGCTTGCCCCTGATTTTGTATATGGCCAAAAAATGAACAGACTATTGCTGGTTAAATGCACTTGGTGTGACAGCTTCACCCTGATGTAGGCTTTAGCCAAAAAACAACCACACCATTGAGGGTTAAATGCACTTGGTGACAGGCGCAGCTTGCCCCTGATTTTGTATATGGCCAAAAAATGAACAGACTATTGCTGGTTAAATGCACTTGGTGTGACAGCTTCACCCTGATGTAGGCTTTAGCCAAAAAACAACCACACCATTGAGGGTTAAATGCACTTGGTGACAGGCGCAGCTTGCCCCTGATTTTGTATATGGCCAAAAAATGAACAGACTATTGCTGGTTAAATGCACTTGGTGTGACAGCTTCACCCTGATGTAGGCTTTAGCCAAAAAACAACCACACCATTGAGGGTTAAATGCACTTGGTGACAGGCGCAGCTTGCCCCTGATTTTGTATATGGCCAAAAAATGAACAGACTATTGCTGGTTAAATGCACTTGGTGTGACAGCTTCACCCTGATGTAGGCTTTAGCCAAAAAACAACCACACCATTGAGGGTTAAATGCACTTGGTCGCAGCTTGTGCTGGCGCACCACAAGACACAAAATGGCCGCCGATCACCCCAGAAAAATGTGACTGACAAACGGTCTGGGCAGCCTAAAAACAGTGAGCAATTGAGGATCAGCAGCTCAATGATCCACAGCTGCAGATCGATCAGTTAATCAAGTCCTTTGGAGGAGTTAATCTGCCTAATCTCGCCCTACTGTCGCAGCCGCAACCTCTCCCTACGCTAATCAGAGCAGAGTGACGGGCGGCGCTATGTGACTCCAGCTTAAATAGAGGCTGGGTCACATGGTGCTCTGGCCAATCACAGCCATGCCAATAGTAGGCATGGCTGTGATGGCCTCTTGGGGCAAGTAGTATGACGCTTGTTGATTGGCTGCTTTGCAGCCTTTCAAAAAGCGCCAAGAAAGCGTCACAAAAGCGCCAAGAAAGCGACGAACACCGAACCCGAACCCGGACTTTTACGAAAATGTCCGGGTTCGGGTCCGTGTCACGGACACCCCAAAATTCGGTACGAACCCGAACTATACAGTTCGAGTTCGCTCATCCCTAACTATTGCTGGTTAAATGCACTTGGTGTGATAGCTTGACCAACCACACTACTGAGGGTTAAATGCACTTGGTGACGGGCGCAGCTTGCCCCTGATGTAGTATATGGCCAAAAAATGAACAGACTATTGCTGGTTAAATGCACTTGGTGTCACAGCTTGACGAACCACACTACTGAGGGTTAAATGCACTTGGTGACGGGCGCAGCTTGCCCCTGATGTAGTATATGGCCAAAAAATAAACAGACTATTGCTGGTTAAATGCACTTGGTGTGACAGCTTCACCCTGATGTAGGCTTTAGCCAAAAAACAACCACACCATTGAGGGTTAAATGCACTTGGTGACAGGCGCAGCTTGCCCCTGATTTAGTATATGGCCAAAAAATGAACAGACTATTGCTGGTTAAATGCACTTGGTGTGACAGCTTCACCCTGATGTAGGCTTTAGCCAAAAAACAACCACACCATTGAGGGTTAAATGCACTTGGTCGCAGCTTGGATGCACTTGGTCGCAGCACCGCACAAGACACAAAATGGCCGCCGATCACCCCAGAAAAAAGTGACTGACAAACGGTCTGGGCAGCCTAAAAACAGTGAGTGAGCATTTGAATTTCAGCAGCTCAATGATGCACAGCTGCAGATCGATCGATTAATCAAGTGAAGTCCTTTGGAGGAGTTAATCTGCCTAATCTCGCCCTACTGTCGCATCCGCAACCTCTCCCTACGCTAATCAGAGCAGAGTGACGGGCGGCGCTATGTGACTCCAGCTTAAATAGAGGCTGGGTCACATGGTGCTCTGGCCAATCACAGCCATGCCAATAGTAGGCATGGCTGTGACGGCCTCTTGGGGCAAGTAGTATGATGCTTGTTGATTGGCTGCTTTGCAGCCTTTCAAAAAGCGCCAAGAAAGCGTCACAAAAGCGCCAAGAAAGCGACGAACACCGAACCCGAACCCGGACTTTTACGAAAATGCCCGGGTTCGGGTCCGTGTCACGGACACCCCAAAATTCGGTACGAACCCGAACTATACAGTTCGAGTTCGCTCATCCCTAATAGTGACCCATAAACAATGCTCCCACATGGAATGGTCCCATACAAGGTCCAGTGTCTCGACACAAAGTATAATCCCTGCACAGATAGTGCTTCTAAATGATAGTGTCTCCTAAAATATTCTACAATACCTACCCAACTTAGGGTACTTTCACACTAGCGTTTTTCTTTTCCCGTATTAAGTTCCGTCACAGGGGCTCAATACCGAAAAAAACTGATCAGTTTTATCCTACTGCATTCTGAATGGAGAGCATTCCGTTCAGGATGCAACAGGTCAGTCCCTCTTACATTTTTTGGCCGGAGAAAATACTGCAGCATGCTGCAGTTTTCTCTCAGGCCAAAAATCCTGATCACTTGCCGGATCCGGCATAAATTTCCATTGAAATGCATTAATGTCAGATCCGGACTCAAGTGTTCCAGAAAAACGGATCGGGATTTACGGTCTGCACATGTGGAGACCTTTAAAAATGCTAAGTAAATAAATACCGGATCCGTTTTTCCGTGAGTGATCCTGAATTTCAATGCATTTGTCAGACGGATCTGCATCCGGATCAGTCTGACAAATGCCATCCATTTGCATCCGGATTGCCGTATCCGGCAGCCAGGTCCGGCGACGGAACTACCTGCCGGAATCCTCTGCCGCAAGTGTGAAAGTACCTTTAGTTACAATACGGAATCCAGCACTGCAGATCATATGTCTGCTGTAGCCTCAGCTTGTGCCCCAAAGCACACAGTCAGAACATGCTTGTATTAGCATCTTGCTCCAGTTCCTCCACAGAGCACACCGAAACTAATATGTTCTCTGCTCCAATACAGACTAATGCAATTAACGCATCATGCCATCACTATGGTGAACATAGGTGGAGAGAGTTGAAGATATACTTAAAGGTGGTGATTTTCTAGGATTTCTGGAGACAGAACAAAAGATCCAGGGCTGATGTTGGCACTACATGAATAAGGTTAAAAAAAAAAAATCTATAACCATATTTCTGACACCTTGTCTCTTCTGTCTCTGGCAGAACAGCAATACAATGTAAAGGATTAGAAAATCATTCTTTTCAACAATATAACAGTATATACTTTCATACTCGCGTTTTGGGCGGATCCATCATGGATCTGCAAAAACGGATCCGTTGCAATAATACAACCGCATGCATCCATCATGAACGGATCCGTTTGTATTATCTGTAACATAGCCAAGACGGATCCGTCATGAACTCCATTGAAAGTCAATGGGGGACGGATCCGTTTTCTATTGTGCCAGATTGTGTCAGAGAAAACGGATCTGTCCCCATTGATTTTGCTCAGTTTCATCCAGCCCACAGCAAAACACTGCAGGCAGCATTTGGTTATCCGCCTCCAAAGTGGAATGGAGACTGAACGGAGGCGTTCTGAGCGGATCCTTTTCCATTCAGAATGCATTAGGGCAAAACTGATCCATTTTGGACCGCTTGTGAGAGCCCTGAACGGATCTCGCAAACGGAAAGCCAAAACGCCAGTGTGAAAGTAGCCTTACACGGATATACTTCCGCTCTGAATTACTGGTCTGTATCTTGTTTATTCCTAGTTCCTCCCTTTCCCCACTAGTGAAGCTTCCATCCCTCATTAAGGGTAATGTTGTCATTGTTTTATCACATTAAGATCTCACTCAGTTCTCAACAACACAGACCAGAAAGTCAACACTATGTCTTTACAAGGAAACAACAGATTTGCCTTCAATTAAAAATTCATTAAAATGCAAATGAGTTTATTATTATTTTTGTGACTACTCAATGGCATTCTCATCATCGATGACACTTGCAGGAGATGAACTTGCAGTGGGATGTAATAGAAAATGCAGCTGAGATTAATTTGTAAAAGGATCTGTGCTAGTCAGCTGTCAGTGCGCCTGTAAAGCCGCTAACTTGACAAGTGCAAACAGTACATTCTCTGGATACACATTTGGTTTGAAGATAGTCACTCTGCACAACTAAGCCTTTTATTTGGTGTTACAGATGAGTGAAGGGAACAAAAAATGGATCTCTCTCATGTGAAACTTTGATTTAAAGCCACTTCTGATGCACTGAATATAAATAAGACAAAACAACACGGGAACCATCCCTAAAATGAACCTACACAAAAGAATGCTATGAAATTGATTTTATATATTATCCGTCCCCATACCCGAAATCTGCAGCCACGGGAAAAACCCAGAGCAACCCTAGGAGGAAAAAAAGTGAATAGGATCAAAACAGCCAACTGTAGGACTTCCTTTTCCTATCACTTTAGATTGGGTTGACAAGCTGCTATTTACAGGACATCAAGGTGAGGTTACATAACAAGACGGTAAACTCATTGGAGCAAGTTGTTTTCAATGGGGGTTATGCTCAAGTCAAAATGATGCAGGAATTGGGCATTTGGGGGTTGGTAATAGTAAGGCAGGACACAATAGAATTGGAGCATAAGCAGGGATGAAGATGGTTACAAATAGTTGGACCATTATGGTACCAGAGGGTTGAGCAGGAGAATGGTTATGTAAAAATTTGAGATGGATCTCAATCCAAATTTTCAGTAATTTGATTTGGCCGCATTTTATGTGTGTGTGTGTGTGTGTGTGGGGGGGGGGGGGTGACGGGAGGGGGGAGGGGGGATAGAGGTTGGGTTAGAGAAAGAAGGAAAAAAGAGTCATAGGAGACCTGAGTGTCATACACAAATTTTCAGGCCAATTGGAGCACTTTCGACTTGGATAGTCTCGCGCTTGCTGCCAGAAGATTCCTCCGCCTAGGACTGCCTAGTGTAGAGAGAGAGTTTTTTCTGGTCCGATCGGGGTGCACAGGGAGCCGGCGCATGCGCAGTGGACAAGTGGAAGCCAGTAGTCTGCACGGACGCAGACTACAGTGTCCACTGCGCTTGTGCGAGACTACAGAGCAGAGATTACATGATGTCCGGATAGTGCAGTGAATAAATTAAGTAGTAGGCGGTGCTGGGATCCGGATCCATGGGCGTGGCTGGGACAACCCCTTGGGCTCCTGACAGGGGAGATTTATATATGAATAAGATCGCTTTTTATAAGAATATAAGGCACACAGAGCATAAAGAGAGGGATCATTGTAAACACTGCATGAAGACTAATGGGCACATATAAATTTCTACATATCGTTAATCCTGGTGACAGAATCCCTTTAAGGCAGTATTGGGAGTTGCTATTGGAGATATAAAGCATCGCAGAAGAGCGGTCGGGTACGTTTCTTACATCACACTTTTCAAAAGGTGAGCGGATACTTTGTCACCAGATAATTCTAAGTGAACATTAGGATATGTCATCTATATTTAAGTCCTAAAACTCATTTAACCAACTTATTTCTGAAAAGAGATGTTACATGTGAAATACAATTTATTCATTTATTTGAAACTCAAAAAACTCTTACTGTTTCCTAAGATTGATCAGTCATTGTCATGATGATGATAACGGATAGATATGAGATACATAAATAGAAGATAGATAGATATTGAGAAAGGCTCTAAAGTTGAGCCAAAACATCGCTTTTCTACATGTGTGAATAGCATTTTTTTAGCATTTTTATTGAATTTTGTGTGCTGCCTTTTTGCTGTTTTGTATGCTAGGCAATAGTCTAGTCCCTTTTTGGCATGCACCCCTTTTGTTAATTTCATTTATTGACTCTAGTGCTGCCATCTATTTTCTTATTATTTTTTTTTTAAATAGATAGATAGACATAGAGATAGACAGACATAGATAACCCCACATTGGGGTTGACAACCAGTGATGGCCAGTTTGCACTGTTCGCGGGCTGCCATCTTTTTTCACAAGTCTGGCGAGGCACATTTAAGCCCTTACCTGTGCCTGTGCACGAGCCGGTCTGAAAACAAGTGCGGTCAGCGGGAGAGGCAGTTCCAAGAACAGCCACCGGGGGCCTTCTTTGGGCTGTTCTCAGAACTGCCTGTTCCCGGTGACTGCATTTGTTTTCAGACCGGCTCGCGGCGCAGGCACAGGCAAGGTCTTACCTGTGCCTCGCCGGACTTGTGAAAAAAGATGGCAGCCCGTATATGTTCACGGGCGAACAATGCGAACTGGCCATCACTGTTGACAACTTCTTTATCATTCTACAGAGTTTCTCTATCATGGACCATGCAGTTTATGATCTGTTATCATTTTATGACTTGCAATTTTGTAATCTGCATATTAACAAATCATTAAAGTGTATCATTTTAGATTAGATGTATTTCAGAAAAAAATTGCCTTTTAGCCATATCTGCCACCAAACAAGGTCACTGCAGAGTATCAATGTAGGGGATGCTTATCGTAGAAAAGCATAATATACAAATAAATAACATTTACTAAGCAATTATTTTAACATCAATGTTCAAATTTAACCATTTGATGTAAAAAAAAAAATCACTGTGATTGTATCTGGGGTGCAGGATCATAAAATGTAATCAGATGTGACTTACTGACAATGGAGGTAAGGTATACACAGGCAGACCACAGGTTTTATTTTTTACTAATTGACTTTTATCAGCATGGTCTCAGTTTAAGCTGCTTAATCCTTATCAGTCTGAATATTCCTTGGGGGCTTTACATTTTCTTATTTCTTTTCAGTCTTGGCCTCCAGCGCTTCAGGTTTTCAGTTATATTAAGTCAGCCTGAAAGATCAGAATTTCTTAACAATGTTTTTATCTTAGGGGAGCTTCTGTCACATATTAATAGCTAATCTTATCATTAAAATTCATGCCGCAGCAACTCCTTTAAGCCGTCTTTGGGGTTTCTAAACACCTTAAAAGTAAAAGGACAGTTTTCTTTCAACTAGTCAGCAAAGTGATTTATGTTTTGATTTAATGAATTTTATGCACTTCAATAAAAGGCATATATTATAAAAATCAAACCTTGTTACCAGTAGTCATCTCTGAGACTGGGGTTTGAGCTCAGCAACATGTTTAAACATAATGTAAAATATGAAAATTGGAAATCTATGTAAAAATGATACAATGAATAAATCTTTGTGACCTCTAACTGTGAATGTCTCACCCATCATCTCTCAGTATCGCACATACTGATGGCCTTGCGGTTCGCCCAGCAGTCGGTTCGCGGCGAACTTTGCTCGTTTGCGATTCGCCGAACATGCGAACATATGGCAATATTCGCACCCGCCATATTTTTTTTACATTGTGAAGAACTTTGAACCCATGACACATCCATCAGGTTGTACAGGACAGCCAATTGAAAAGTTTCAGCACATGGACGTACCCCCTACCTTATAAATAGACCCGATCTGGCCGCCATTTTACATTCAGTTTTTTGTCAGTGTAGTGAGAGGTTGCTGTGTGGAGCAGGGACAGGCATGCGCGTACGCGAAAATTATATTGCCGATATTTCGCATTGAAAAAAATTAGGAATGGAGATCGCAAAATCAAATAATACATCTGGTATGTCACTGTCCATGTGGTGGGACTATTTGTGCACTTCTAGTAATTATTTCTCGGCTGCAAATATGAGCTGAAGGTTTTTCAGTTTTGCCTGCCATTAAAATGAATGGGACCCGCCAGGAACTTGCGGTTTGCGAACCGTCCCGGCAGATGTTCGTCCATCACTACCCAAATATATTCCAGCTTATGACCATAAATGGCAAATAGATTATTTCTAACCTACAAAATAACCACTAATATTCTAGAATATTAACTAATTCTGCATGACTTTTGTTGTGATAGAATAATGTTCACATGTGATGGCTTGCATGAATTGAAAAAAAAAAATAAAATTAGACTGCAATTGCTTTAATTATACCCCAAAAAGAACATTATACTGTTATACTGGCAGTCCATGCCCCCTGCGATCCTACTCTCCCCTGCAGGTTTACCAGTCTGACCAGTTCTGTTCTGCTGCAGGCTGCTGGCGTCCTCTGCAGGATGCAGCCTGCATGCTTCTTCTTGTGCCATCCTGTAATGGTTTTCTTAAAAGTCCAGCGTGCGTCCAGACTCTTCTCCAGCCAAGCTGGGCATCACTGGGTATTTTAGACACCCTCTCCAGTTGCAGTGTGCCTAAGCTTCAGGTTTCATAGTCTCTAGAAAATAGCAAATGTGTTATCCTATCTGAATACCCATGTACCGTACTCCAGGCTGACTACCAACTCTGTCTTCTAGTCACCTGCACTGACCTTAGTCTGTTTCTTAGATTGCCCTACTCCCGCCTGGCCTCAGACTTGTCTTACAGATATGCTAGTATGCTACCTGCCCTGACTTTGGCCCATCTTCACACTATGCTTATTGTCTGATCCTTTTGTGCTTCACACTAATGTTGTCATGAGGGTGTCACGACCTATCGCAGAACCTGTTGTGCCTGGGGTCAGAAGGTCGCAGCGGGTGGCTACTCGCTCGGTTTAAAGAAATCGCTCCATGACCTAGTGGTGGGAATGGATTCTGGTCCAGGTTTTCCTGCTTAGGTTTGCGATCCTTTTTGTCCCATTTAGGAATCTGTAGTTTTTCCTTTCAGCTGTTCTCTGTCAGCCACTCCCAGCTACTATATATTTCCCTTTATGCTTCAGTTGTTGCAAGATATAGACCCTCTTTGCAGATCTTCTCCACCTCTGGTGGAGTTGGAGTTGCTGTGGAGCTGTTGGACCTGGTGCTTTCAGATCTCCGATTCTCTCCTGTTTGTTGTCTCCCTTCTGGGATTGTTTATGGTGCTTGTGTTGCTTGTCCTTTCCCTGTTGTTACCCTAGGTGTCAGTGGTGAGGACTAGTGCTACCACCACCCTATTCATTACCTAGGGCTTATTTCAGGGAAAGCCAGGGACGAGGCACTTGATCAGCATACAGATTAGCAGCCCATCTAGGGACGTCAGGTCAGCCAAGTGCCAGTGCTAGGTCAGTTAGGGGTCAACACTCCTTCTCCCTAGTGAAAGGGTACTCCCCTTCCCCTTCCAGATAAGTGTCTTTGGTCCCGTGGGTCAGCCGCCAACCACACAAAACTATCTCAAGAGGTTATGGTCTGGTGGTTTCTCCACAGTGAAATCCAGATTCCTGTATAGGAGTTAAGAGGCTAACACTGGAAAACTGCAAGAATCATGCCCTTAGAGTTAGTCCAAAGCCTGAGTGGTTGGTTGATAAAGTAAGTCCACACCCACAGTCTGTAACATACAAACCGGATTCCAAAAAAGTTGGGAAACTAAACAAATTGTGAATAAAAACTGAATGCAATGATGTGGAGATGGCAAATGTCAATATTTTATTTGTAATAGAACGTAGATGACAGATCAAACGTTTAATCCGAGTAAATGTATCATTTTAAAGGAAAAATACGTTGATTCAAATTTTCACGGTGTCAACAAATCCCCAAAAAGTTGGGACAAGTAGCAATAAGAGGCTGGAAAAAGTAAATTTGAGCATAACGAAGAGCTGGAAGACCAATTAACACTAATTAGGTCAATTGGCAACATGATTGGGTATAAAAAGAGCTTCTCAGAGTGGCAGTGTCTCTCAGAAGCCAAGATGGGTAGAGGATCACCAATTCCCACAATGTTGCTCAGAAAGATAGTGGAGCAATATCAGAAATGTGTTACCCAGCGAAAAATTGCAAAGACTTTGCATCTATCATCATCAACTGTGCATAACATCATCCGAAGATTCAGAGACTCTGGAACAATCTCTGTGCGTAAGGGTCAAGGCCGTAAAACCATACTGGATGCCCGTGATCTCCGGGCCCTTAAACGACACTGCACCACAAACAGGAATGCTACTGTAAAGGAAATCACAGAATGGGCTCAGGAATACTTCCAGAAACCATTGTCAGTGAACACAATCCACCGTGCCATCCGCCGTTGCCAGCTGAAACTCTACAGTGCAAAGAAGAAGCCATTTCTAAGCAAGATCCACAAGCTCAGGCGTTTTCACTGGGCCAGGGATTATTTAAAATGGAGTGTGGCAAAATGGAAGACTGTTCTGTGGTCAGACGAGTCACGATTCGAAGTTCTTTTTGGAAATCTGGGATGCCATGTCATCCGGACCAAAGAGGACAAGGACAACCCAAGTTGTTATCAGCGCTCAGTTCAGAAGCCTGCATCTCTGATGGTATGGGGTTGCATGAGTGCGTGTGGCATGGGCAGCTTGCATGTCTGGAAAGGCACCATCAATGCAGAAAAATATATTCAGGTTCTAGAACAACATATGCTCCCATCCAGACGTCATCTCTTTCAGGGAAGACTCTGCATTTTTCAACAAGATAATGCCAGACCACATTCTGCATCAATCACAACATCATGGCTGCGTAGGAGAAGGATCCGAGTACTGAAATGGCCAGTCTGCAGTCCAGATCATTCACCTATAGAGAACATTTGGCGCATAATAAAGAGGAAGGTGCAACAAAGAAGGCCCAAGATGATTGAACAGTTAGAGGCCTGTATTAGACAAGAATAGGAGAGCATTTCTATTTCTAAGGCTGAATGCACACGGCCGTTGTTCACGGCCGTGAGCGGTCTGTGGAACCGCGGCCTGGATTCCTGCTGAGTGCAGGAGCGCACGGCGTCATGGGTTGCTATGACGCTGTGCGCTCCCTGCTGCCGCCGCAGTACAGTAATACCCATGACGCTGTGCGCTCCTGCACTCAGCAGGAATCCAGGCCGGGGTTCCACGGACCGCTAACGCCCGTGAACAACGGCCGTGTGCATTCGGCCTTAACTTGAGAAACTGGTCTCCTCGGTCCCCAGACGTCTGTTAAGTGTTGTAAGAAGAAGGGGAGATGCCACATAGTGGTGAAAATGGGCTTGTCCCAACTTTTGGGGGATTTGTTGACACCATGAAATTCTGATTCAACATATTTTTCCCTTAAAATGGTACATTGTCTCAGTTTAAACTTTTGTTCCGTGATTTATGTTCTATTCGGAATAAAATATTAGAAGTTGGCACCTCCACATCATTGCATTCAGTTTTTATTCACGATTTGTATAGTGTCCCAACTTTTTTGGAATCCGGTTTGTA
Organism: Bufo gargarizans; assembly: GCF_014858855.1. NCBI lineage: Eukaryota > Metazoa > Chordata > Amphibia > Anura > Bufonidae > Bufo > Bufo gargarizans. The sequence goes on along the minus strand of NC_058081.1, from coordinate 123,163,250 downwards.
TATTCCACAAGCCCCGTAGGAGTGGGGGATGGAAGTAGTGGTGTTTGTGGCTGCAATACATTTTCACAATAGTAATCTTCACACCAATGCTTCATAGGCCCAGGGCAATGATATGAGGGTGCAATCTTTGTTCCCTCAGGGCACACCCTGATGTTGGGGCTCCTGCCTAATGGTAGTTGGGGTGCCCTTGGTGTTAATATTTTGCATTGGTGCAAGGCAGGGTATGTAGAGGCAGTGACTATCTAGTGATGAGCGGCAGGTGCTATATTCGATTTTGACGAAATTCGTTTTATATTCGTCGAAATCGAATATTCGTCATTATTCTTGTTATCGCGATTAATATGCGATTTACATAATCGCGTATTGCGATTGTAACTTAAAGGCTACTCTCCTATTGAAATAGCAATGCGATTAATTCAAGTTATAATAATCGAATTTTGATTTTAACTTAAAGGCTACTCTCCTATTGAAATAGCAATGCGATTAATTCAAGTTATAAAAATCGAATTTTGATTTTAACTTAACACTGCTATATTCTATATTAGGCTAGAATTAACGAATATGGAATATAGCAGTGCTAAGTTAAAATCGAAATTTGATTATTATAACTTGAATTAATCGAATTGCGATTTCAACTTGGACCTGGTTTACTATGGTTGGCTTGGTAGAATTAGTGAATATGACGAATATATTCGTTATATTCCACAAAACGAATATAACGAATGTATTCGTCATATTCCACAAAACGAAGATAACGAATGTATTCTGCATCTTCGTTTTAGCTACCTATTCATCAACTTTGCTAATTCTAGCAATCATATAGGAAAGTTGACTATACAGACAGCTAAGTTTAATTCGCTATGCGATTATATTACTTTGCTTTTTTTTTAAATAAATAGAATAATTATAATACCTGCTAATTATTATAATTATTCTATTTATAAAAAAAAAAAGCAGTCATATAATCGCATAGCGAATTAAACTTGTCTCTATAGTAAACTTTCCTATATGATTGCTAGAATTAGCGAAGTTGACGAATAGGTAGCTAAAACGAAGATGCAGAATACTTCGTTATCTTCGTTTTGTGGAATATGGCGAATATATTCGTCATATTCGCTAATTCTACTAAGCCAACCATAGTAAACCAGGTCCAAGTTGAAATCGCAATTCGATTAATTCAAGTTATAATAATCGAATTTCGATTTTAACTTAGCACTGCTATATTCCATATTCGTTAATTCTAGCCTAATATGAACTATCGAAATTCGATTTTTATAACTTGAATTAAGAGTAGCCTTTAAGTTAAAATCGAAATTCGATTATTATAACTTGAAATAATCGAATTGCGATTTCAACGTAATTCTCAAATCCGACAGTACATTCTAGTATATGGAGACGTTCCCATGGTGATGGGGACGCTCCATGAGCATGGAAGTCGGCAGAAGCGGCAATGGGCACTGACTGGAGCAGCTAGGAAGCCAGGACTGCAAAGGACAGGTAAGAACAACTTTAGGGAAGTGGGAAAGAAAAAAATATAACAATTAAAAAAAAAACAAAAAAAAAAAAAGAATATTCGAAATATCGAATTTATATCACTATATTCGAAATATTTTCCCGAATTAGCGAAGTGCCGATATTCACGAAAAAAAATTGATATTTGAATATTCGCGCTCAACACTATGACTATCATGGTGCTGTGGTCAGTGACTAGGTCAATTGCAGAAAATAAATGTCTCTCTTTACTAAAGTGCAAAATGGGAGTTGTAGTACATCAAACTGTATCAAAATACTTTTGCAAGGCAAGTCAGAGTTCAGTCTCTTCCCAATAGCTGTATATAGGCAAACAGCAATAATGATGATAATATGAGTAGCAGTCCCTGTTCTCCTTCTAAAGTCTTTGCAACCTTTCCAAGATGATCACAGGCATTCAAAAGATGTTACAAAAGTGTGAAAGGTGTCGTTACCTGTTAATCCTTGCACAAAATCTATAGCCATAAACAGTGAATACTTTGCTAGTAAACACATTCTTGTGATTTCAAAGCGCTGTGGAATATAGCAGCACTATATAAGTGAAAAAAATAATAACTTACAGGCAGACTTTGGATATCTGTTCTGTCCTGGCACATTTGCTGTTATCTTTCCTTGCTTTCAGCTTCAGAAAGCTGGCTGTCTCCCTAGCAACAGCCAAACAAGAGTTCAACCAGGCTCTGAGAATGTTGCTTCTCACAAACAGACTCAGAATGGAATGGCTGCCACCTTTCTCTCTCTGCCTAAGCTAATACTGAACTTCCTGATGCAATACTGGCTAGAAAGCTCCTCCTTCAGAGGGAAAAGCTAAATCCCTCTGCTGAGTAATGGTATAATCACTAAATAGTGCCACCTATTGACAGATTTTGGGAATACATACAAAGCATTCTGCAAAGCAAGAATAGATTAATAACATAAAATAAAGAACAATTTGCAAGTACCATGTACTGGGGTAGTCTATATACGATAATGCATATGTACTGCTTGCCGACCGCCCATTGACTATATATTTCTGGGTGATTGGCACTTATCTCTGCAAAGACATTTCTGAACTTCCTTGCAAAATTCATAGGTGCACTTTATGGGAGTAGGGAGCCTGCTGTCAACAACAGCAAGGTCCCCATAAAGAAGGCAAGGAATTTTTTTTTTACCATCCCTGCATTCCCTATTGATTTATACGCAGGGCTCAATGAACTCTGTATATACAGATCAGGAAATTCAGTCTTAGTAATCATGCTATCCCTCGGGGCTCTTGGGGGAGTGGGGGTTGTATTTCCAATGTAAGGCTACTTTCACACTAGCGTTCAGAGCGGATCCGTTCTGAACGGATCCGCTCATATAATGCAGATGGTGGCTCCGTTCAGAACGGATCCGTCTGCATTATATTGTATAAAATTTTCTAAGTGTGAAAGTAGCCTGAGCGGATCAATGGTGGACGGATCCGTTTGAAGATTGAGCCACAGTGTGTCATCTTCAAACGGATCCGTCCCCATTGACTTACATTGTAAGTCTGGATGGATCCGCTTGCCTCCGCACGGCCAGGCGGACACCCGAACGCTGAAAGCAGCGTTCAGGTGTCCGCCTGCTGAGCAGAGCGGAGGCTGAACGCCACCAGACTGATGCATTATGAGCAGATCCGCGTCCACTCAGAATGCATTAGGGCTTTCACCACAAATAACTGCAACAGTGAAATGCATATATATTTTTTCTTTTTGTACTGAAAAAGGCCACTAAACGCTTCCAACACATAAAACTGCAGAAGTAAACTGAGAATATCTTTTTCTTTATAACTAGAACAGTGAAATACGTATATATATTTTTTTTACTGAAAGAGGCCACTAAGAACTTTCACCACAAATAACTGCAACAGTGAAGTGCATATATATTTTTCTTTCTGTACTGAAATAGGCCACTAAACACTTTTACCACAAATAACTGCAGCAGTGAATTGCGTATTTTTTTATTTTTGTAATGAAATAGGCCACTAAACACTTTTGTCACAAATAACTGCAACAGTGAAGTTCGTACATATTTTTCTTTTTGTACTGAAAAAGGCCACTAAACGCTTCCAACACATAAAACTGCAGAAGTAAACTGAGAATATATTTTTCTTTATGTACTGAATTAGGCCGCTTTATGCAATTCACCACAAATATCTGCAACAGTGAAGTGCGTATATATGTTTCTTTCTATACTGAAAGATGCCACTAAATGCTTTCAACACAAATTACTGCAAAAGTAAAGTTTGTAAATATTTTTCTTTTTGTACTGAAATAGGCCACTAAACACTTTTACCACAAATAACTGCAACAGTGAAGTGCATATATATTTTTCTTTCTGTACTTAAATAGGCCACTAAATGCTTTAAACACATATAACTGAAGAAGTGAACTGAGAATATATTTTTATTTTTGTACTGAAATAGGCCACTAAATGTTTTTACCACAAATAACAGTGAAATGCTTATATATTTTTCTTTTATTACTGAAAAAGTCCACTAAATACTTTCGTCACAAATAACTGCAATAGTGAAGTGCATATGTATTTTTCTTTTTGTGATGAAATAGGCCACTAAACTCTTCCAACACATAAAACTGCAGAAGTGAACTGGGAATGTATTTTTCTTTTTGTGCTGAAATAGGCCACTAAACTCCGCCAACACATATAACGGCAGAAGTGAACTGAGAATGTATTTTTCTTTCTGTACTGAAATAGGACACTAAACGCTTTCCCCACAAATAACTGCAACAGTGAAGTGCTTATACGTTTTTCTTTCTGTGCAGAAATAGGCCACTAAACACTTTCACCACAAATAACTAGAACATTGAAATGCGTATATATATACAGTACAGACCAAAAGTTTGGACACACCTTCTCATTCAAAGAGCTTTCTTTATTTTCATGACTATGAAAATTGTAGATTCACACTGAAGGCATCAAAACTATGAATTAACACATGTGGAATTATATACATAACAAAAAAATGTGAAACAACTGAAAATATGTCATATTCTAGCTTCTTCAAAGTATCTACCTTTTGCTTTGATTACTGCTTTGCACACTCTTGGCATTCTTTTGATGAGCTTCAAGAGATAGTCACCTGAAATGGTTTTCCGACAGTCTTGAAGGAGTTCCCAGAGATGCTTAGCACTTGTTGGCCCTTCTGCCTTCACTCTGCGGTCCAGCTTACCCCAAACCATCTCGATTGGGTTCAGATCCAGTGACTGTGGAGGCCAGGTCATCTGGTGCAGCACCCCATCACTCTCCTTCATGGTCAAATAGCCCTTACACAGCCTGGAGGTGTGTTTGGGGTCATTGTCCTGTTGAAAAAAATAAATGATGGTCCAACTAAACGCAAACCGGATGGAATAGCATGCCGCTGCAAGATGCTGTGGTAGCCATGCTGGTTCAGTATGCCTTAAATTTTGAATAAATCCCCAACAGTGTCACGAGCAAAACATCCCCACACCATCACACCTCCTCCTCCATGCTTCACAGTGGGAATGTCACGGACGGTGTACAGGAAACAAATAAAAGCAACATGCATATATGACTCACTGGATCCAAAGCTAAGGAACCAAAAGGGAGACCCCTGCACAAGACACCTAGCACTTTCCCTGGCTGCTCAGCCTATGCAAAGATCCCAAAGGTGGATGGTTGCATATCCACGTACCTCGACTATATAACCCCTGAACACCCTACAATAGTGAGGGGACACGACCACCGGCTCCCTACACCAGACACGGAGGGAGTCAGGGTCACCTGGGATCCAGCAAACAGAAAATAACAGATAAATGTACAGCACTTAACTTTGTAGCAGACTGGGAAACAGGATCAGCATGCACACACACTCCAGGAAGAAGTATAAGCCGCCCAGTAAAGCATTATGGGGAGGAATTTAAAGGGAAGCAATCAGTCCAACTACATGACAGCTGAGAGAGGCTAACGAGATGAGGAACTGAATACCACAACAAAGAAAACTCAAGGAGGAGGTTCTGAAAGGCCTCTGTCAGAGCTTCTCAGCTGTCTGGTTGTGACAGGGAACCAGGCACGCAGAGTCCATCCGTTCACCTTTTCTGCGTCGCACAAAGACACGGTGGTTGGAACCAAAGAGCTCAAATTTGGACTCATCAGACCAAAGCACAGATTTCCACTGGTCTTTCACACTTTTTTGTTATGTATATAATTCCAGATGTGTTAATTTATAGTTTTGATGCCTTCAGTGTGAATCTACAATTTTCATAGTCATGAAAATAAAGAAAACTCTTTGAATGAGAAGGTGTGTCCAAACTTTTGGTCTGTACTCTATATATTTTTTGTACTGACAGAGGCTACAAAACACTTTTACCACAAATAACTGCAACAGTGAAGTGCGTATATATTTTTCTTTATGTACTAAAATAGGCCACAAAACGCTTTCAGCACAAATTACTGCAACATTAAAATGCTTTAATATTTTTCTTTTTGTACTGAAATGGGCCACTAAATGCTTTCACCACAAATAACTGCAAGCGTGAAAAGCGTATATATATTTTTTTTTCTGTACTGAAATTGGCCACTAAACGCTTTTACCAAAAATAACTGCAACAATGAACTGAGAATATATTTTTATTTTTGTACAGAAATGGGCCACTAAACACTTGTACTACAAAAAACTGCAACAGTGAAGTGTTTATATATTTTTTCTTTCTGTAAACTGAAATAGGCCACTAAACACTTTCACCACAAATAACTGCAACATTAAAATGCATTTATATTTTTCTTTTTGTACTGAAATGGGCCACTAAATGCTTTCACCACTAATAACTGCAACAGTGAAGTGCTTACTGTATATATTTTTTCTTACTGTACTGAAATAGGCCATTAAACGCTTTCACCACAAATAACTACAACATTAAATTCTGTTTATATTTTTATTTTTGTACTGAAATAGGCCACTAAATGCTTTCACCAGAAATAACTGCAAGAGTGAAGTGCGTATATATTTTTATTTCTGTACTGAAATAGGCCACTAAACGCTTTCAACATATATAACTGCAGAAGTGAACTGAGAATAAATTTTTGTACAGAAATAGGCCACTAAACGTTTTTACCACAAATAACTACAAAAGTGAAGTGCGTATATATTTTTCTTTCTGTACTGAAATAGGCTACTTACTGCTTTTGCCACAAATAACTGCAACAGTAAGGTGCTTATATATTTTACTTTTAGTACTGAAATAGGCCACTAAACGCTTTCATCACATATAACTGCAGAAGTGAACTGAGAAAATATTTTTCTTTTTGTACTGAAATGGGCCACTAAACGCTTTCACCACAAATAACTGCATCAGTGACATGCATATATATTTTTCTTGTTGTACTGAAATAGGCCACTAAATTCTTTCACCACAAATAACTGCAACAGTGAAGTGAGTAAATATTTTTCTTTCTGTACTGAAATACGCCACTAAATGCTTTCACCACAAATTACTGCAACAGTTAAGTGCGTATATATTTTTCTTTTTGTACAGAAATAGGCTACTAAACAAGTTCAACACATATAACTGCAAAAGTGAACTGAGAATATATATATTTTCTTTACTGAAATAGGCCACTAAACGCTTTCACCACAAATAACTGCAACAGTGAAGTGCGTATATTTTTTCTTCTTGTACTGAAATAGGCTACTAAACTCTTTCAACACATATAACTGCAGAAGTGAACTGAGAATATATATATATATATATATATATATATATATACAGTACAGACCAAAAGTTTGGACACACCTTCTCATTCAAAGAGTTTTCTTTATTTTCATGACTATGAAAATTGTAGATTCACACTGAAGGCATCAAAACTATGAATTAACACATGTGGAATTATATACATAACAAAAAAGTGTGAAACCACTGAAAATATGTCATATTCTAGGTTCTTCAAAGTAGCCACCTTTTGCTTTGATTACTGCTTTGCACACTCTTGGCATTCTCTTGATGAGCTTCAAGAGGTAGTCACCTGAAATGGTTTTCACTTCACAGGTGTGCCCTGTAAGGTTTAATAGTGGGATTTCTTGCTTATAAATGGGGTTGGGACCATCAGTTGCGTTGTGGAGAAGTCAGGTGGATACACAGCTAATAGTCCTACTGAATAGACTGTTCAAATTTGTATATGGCAAGAAAAAATCAACTAAGTAAAGAAAAACGAGTGGCCATCATTACTTTAAGAAATAAAGGACAGTCAGTCCGAAAAATTGGGAAAACTTTAAAAGTGTCCCCAAGTGCAGTCATATAATGTATATAATGTATATAATTCCACATGTGTTAATTCATAGTTTTGATGCCTTCAGTGTGAATCTACAATTTTCATAGTCATGAAAATAAAGAAAACTCTTTGAATGAGAAGGTGTGTCCAAACTTTTGGTCTGTACTGTATATTTTTCTTTCTGTACTGAAATAGGCCTGGGCCATATCAGTCAGTCTTGAGTGGGACTTGCAGACTCCTCTCTCCTCCTATTGCAAGCATGGCTACATACTGGAGGTAACTGGTGATTTATAGAAACATAAAAACATAGAATGTGTCGACAGATAAGAACCATTTGGCCCATCTAGTCTGCCCAATATACTAAATACTATGGATAGCCCCTGGCCCCATCATATATGAAGGATGGCCTTATGCCTATCCCATGCATGCTTAAACTCCTCCACTGTATTTGCAGCTACCACTTCTGCAGGAAGGCTATTCCATGCATCCACTACTCTCTCAATAAGTAAATCAGGTTTAGTATGTTTCTGCCCGGTTTTGAAACGGGGACCTTTTGCGTGTTAGGCGAACGTGATAACCACTACACTACAGAAACAGCCATGTTTGGCTATGAGTCAGACCTTATGCTCCAGGAATTTGCCTACTGGCTCCTGGTATTGCCCATACGGCACAGTTAAGTGAGTGTTAGGTCCTGAGCTATTTCAGAAACCTTGGTGCGGTGCTCGGGCTCAGACTTGTCCTCCACATTAGGATATGTTGGCTAATCTCTCAATTTTAACATCAGTATGAGGGTTTAGTAAGACAGCAGAGTGCATCTGTCTTTGCAAATGTTATTATATTGTTATATTGGTTATCACTAGAGTTGAGCGAACACCTGGATGTTCGGGTTCGAGAAGTTCGGCCGAACATCCCGGAAATGTTCGGGTTCGGGATCCGAACCCGATCCGAACTTCGTCCCGAACCCGAACCCCATTGAAGTCAATGGGGACCCGAACTTTTCGGCACTAAAACGGCTGTAAAACAGCCCAGGAAAGGGCTAGAGGGCTGCAAAAGGCAGCAACATGTAGGTAAATCCCCTGCAAACAAATGTGGATAGGGAAATTAATTAAAATAAAAATTAAATAAATAAAAATTAACCAAAATCAATTGGAGAGAGGTTCCATAGCAGAGAATCTGGCTTCCCGTCACCCACCACTGGAACAGTCCATTCTCAGATATTTAGGCCCCGGCACCCAGGCAGAGGAGAGAGGTCCCGTAACAGACAATCTGGCTTCATGTCAGCAGAGAATCAGTCTTCATGTCATAGCAGAGAATCAGGCTTCACGTCACCCACCACTGTAAGAGTCCATTTTCATAAATTTAGGCCCAGCACCCAGGCAGAGGAGAGAGGTCCCGTAACAGAGGATCTGGCTTCATGTCAGCAGAGAATCAGTCTGCATGTCATAGCAGAGAATCAGGCTTCACGTCAGCCACCACTGCAACAGTCCATTGTCATAAATTTAGGCCCAGCACCCAGGCAGAGGAGAGAGGTCCCGTAACAGAGGATCTGGCTTCATGTCAGCAGAGAATCAGTCTGCATGTCATAGCAGAGAATCAGGCTTCACGTCAGCCACCACTGCAACAGTCCATTGTCATAAATTTAGGCCCAGCACCCAGGCAGAGGAGAGAGGTCCCGTAACAGACAATCTGGCTTCATGTCAGCAGAGAATTAGTCTGCATGTCATAGCAGAGAATGAGGCTTCACGTCAGCCACCACTGCAACAGTCCATTGGCATATATTTAGGCCTAGCACACAGGCAGAGGAGAGAGGTCCCGTAACAGACAATCTGGCTTCATGTCAGCAGAGAATCAGTCTGCATGTCATAGCAGAGAATGAGGCTTCACGTCACCCACCACTGCAACAGTCCATTGGCATATATTTAGGCCTAGCACACAGGCAGAGCAGAGAGGTCCCGTAACAGACAATCTGGCTTCATGACAGCAGAGAATCAGTCTGCATGTCATAGCAGAGAATGAGGCTTCACGTCACCCACCACTGCAACAGTCCATTGGCATATATTTAGGCCTAGCACACAGGCAGAGCAGAGAGGTCCCGTAACAGACAATCTGGCTTCATGTCAGCAGAGAATCAGTCTGCATGTCATAGCAGAGAATGAGGCTTCACGTCACCCACCACTGCAACAGTCCATTGGCATATATTTAGGCCTAGCACACAGGCAGAGCAGAGAGGTCCCGTAACAGACGATCTGGCTTCATGTCAGCAGAGAATCAGTCTGCATGTCATAGCAGAGAATGAGGCTTCACGTCACCCACCACTGCAACAGTCCATTGGCATATATTTAGGCCTAGCACACAGGCAGAGCAGAGAGGTCCCGTAACAGACAATCTGGCTTCATGACAGCAGAGAATCAGTCTGCATGTCATAGCAGAGAATGAGGCTTCACGTCACCCACCACTGCAACAGTCCATTGGCATATATTTAGGCCTAGCACACAGGCAGAGCAGAGAGGTCCCGTAACAGACAATCTGGCTTCATGTCAGCAGAGAATCAGTCTGCATGTCATAGCAGAGAATGAGGCTTCACGTCACCCACCACTGCAACAGTCCATTGGCATATATTTAGGCCTAGCACACAGGCAGAGCAGAGAGGTCCCGTAACAGACGATCTGGCTTCATGTCAGCAGAGAATCAGTCTGCATGTCATAGCAGAGAATGAGGCTTCACGTCACCCACCACTGCAACAGTCCATTGGCATATATTTAGGCCTAGCACACAGGCAGAGCAGAGAGGTCCCGTAACAGACAATCTGGCTTCATGACAGCAGAGAATCAGTCTGCATGTCATAGCAGAGAATGAGGCTTCACGTCACCCACCACTGCAACAGTCCATTGGCATATATTTAGGCCTAGCACACAGGCAGAGCAGAGAGGTCCCGTAACAGACAATCTGGCTTCATGTCAGCAGAGAATAATCAGTCTGCATGTCATAGCAGAGAATGAGGCTTCACGTCACCCACCACTGCAACAGTCCATTGGCATATATTTAGGCCTAGCACACAGGCAGAGCAGAGAGGTCCCGTAACAGACAATCTGGCTTCATGACAGCAGAGAATCAGTCTGCATGTCATAGCAGAGAATGAGGCTTCACGTCACCCACCACTGCAACAGTCAATTGGCATATATTTAGGCCTAGCACACAGGCAGAGCAGAGAGGTCCCGTAACAGACAATCTGGCTTCATGTCAGCAGAGAATCAGTCTGCATGTCATAGCAGAGAATGAGGCTTCACGTCACCCACTACTGCAACAGTCCATTGGCATATATTTAGGCCTAGCACACAGGCAGAGCAAAGAGGTCCCGTAACAGACGATCTGGCTTCATGTCAGCAGAGAATCAGTCTGCATGTCATAGCAGAGAATGAGGCTTCACGTCACCCACCACTGCAACAGTCCATTGGCATATATTTAGGCCTAGCACACAGGCAGAGCAGAGAGGTCCCGTAACAGACAATCTGGCTTCATGTCAGCAGAGAATCAGTCTGCATGTCATAGCAGAGAATCAGGCTTCACGTCAGCCACCACTGCAACAGTCCATTGTCATAAATTTAGGCCCAGCACCCAGGCAGAGGAGAGAGGTCCCGTAACAGACAATCTGGCTTCATGTCAGCAGAGAATTAGTCTGCATGTCATAGCAGAGAATCAGGCTTCATGTCAGCCACCACTGCAACAGTCCATTGGCATATATTTAGGCCTAGCACACAGGCAGAGGAGAGGTTCATTCAACTTTGGGTAGCCTCGCAATATAATGGTAAAATGAAAATAAAAATAGGATTGAATGAGGAAGTGCCCTGGAGTCCAATAATATATGGTTATGGGGAGGTAGTTAATGTCTAATCTGGACAAGGGACGGACAGGTCCTGTGGGATCCATGCCTGGTTCATTTTTATGAACGTCAGCTTGTCCACATTGGCTGTAGACAGGCGGCTGCGTTTGTCTGTAATGACGCCCCCTGCCGTGCTGAATACACGTTCAGACAAAACGCTGGCTGCCGGGCAGGCCAGCACCTCCAAGGCATAAAAGGCTAGCTCTGGCCACGTGGACAATTTAGAGACCCAGAAGTTGAATGGGGCCGAACCATCAGTCAGTACGTGGAGGGGTGTGCACACGTACTGTTCCACCATGTTAGTGAAATGTTGCCTCCTGCTAACACGTTGCGTATCAGGTGGTGGTGCAGTTAGCTGTGGCGTGTTGACAAAAGTTTTCCACATCTCTGCCATGCTAACCCTGCCCTCAGAGGAGCTGGCCGTGACACAGCTGCCTTGGCGACCTCTTGCTCCTCCTCTGCCTTGGCCTTGGGCTTCCACTTGTTCCCCTGTGACATTTGGGAATGCTCTCAGTAGCGCGTCTACCAACGTGCGCTTGTACTCGCGCATCTTCCTATCACGCTCCAGTGCAGGAAGTAAGGTGGGCACATTGTCTTTGTAGCGTGGATCTAGCAGGGTGGCAACCCAGTAGTCCGCACAGGTTAAAATGTGGGCAACTCTGCTGTCGTTGCTGTCAAGGAACCATGAACCAGACGTACAACAAGAGATAAGTGGAAAATAAGAAGGTTTTATTGAAGAGCAAGCCGTAAGCAAAGTCCGAACGGATGCTAAACCGAAGCAGGGTCTTGCGGAGACAGAGGTCAGGAACCAGAAGGGTAGTCAGACGAAGCCAGGAACAGGAACCAACGGGGTAGTCAGACGAAGCCGGAATCAGGAACCAACGGGGTAGTCAGACGAAGCCGGAATCAGGAACCAACGGGGTAGTCAGACGAGGCCAGGATCAGGAACCAGAAGCAGCAGCAGTCTTGGAAGCATGTGAACACAGGAGGACCAAGCAAGGAACTGAAGCCACAGACCTCCTATATATATGAGCTGGGCATCCAGCTCCTCCCAGTGGGAAGGAGGAGCCGCAGGGTGGGAGGCTACAAGAAAACCCAGAAACCAAGATGGCCGCCAGCACATGTCAAACGAAGGGAACAGCAAGGAGGTAAGACCATGACAGTACCTCCCCCTCAAGGGCCCCTCCTCCGCGGAGTAAGGAACGGTTTCTGAGGGAAGCGTGCGTGGAAGGCTCGGAGCAAAGCAGGAGCATGGACATCTGCGGAGGGAACCCAGGAACGCTCCTCTGGACCATAACCACGCCAATGGACCAAAAACTGCACCCGGCCGCGGACCAGGCGTGAGTCCAGGATATTGCTCACCTCATACTCCTCACGATTGCCCACTTGGACCGGACGAGGCCGAGGAATCGAGGAAGTGAAACTATTACACACCAGTGGCTTCAACAGGGAGACATGAAACACGTTGGAGATCCGCATGCCAGGAGGAAGCGCAAGGGCATAGGCTACCGGGTTTACCCTGCGAAGCACTCGGAAGGGACCAACAAAGCGAGGCGCCAGCTTGGGAGTGGGCACTCGAAGGTTGAGGTTGCGGGTGGACAACCATACGCGGTCTCCGACCTGGTAGGAAGGAGCGGGCGCTCGTCTGCGATCAGCCTGGAGTTTCTGGCGCTGCGCAGAGACCTCAAGGGACCTCTGGATCTGTACCCAAGAAGCACGTAGGACGGAAAGGTGATCCTCCACAGCCGGAATATCCTGGGGAGAGAATACCTCCGGTAACACGGCAGGTTGGAACCCATAATTGGCCATGAAGGGAGACGTCCCAGAGGAAGAGTTCACCGCCGTGTTCCTGGCAAACTCAGCCCAAGGCAGGAGGTCAACCCAATTGTCTTGGTGATCGGAGACATAGCAACGAAGGAATTGCTCCAAGGCCTGATTGGATCGTTCTGCGGCCCCATTGGACTGAGGGTGGTAGGCCGAGGAGAAAGAGAGATGAATCCCCAACTGGGAGCAAAAGGCGCGCCAGAACCTGGACACAAACTGACTCCCCCGATCCGACACAATCTCCTTGGGCAAACCGTGCAACCGGAAGACCTCCCTGGCAAAAATCGAGGCCAACTCTTGTGCAGAGGGTAACTTCTTGAGAGGAACACAGTGGCACATTTTGGAAAACCGATCCACAATCATGAGAATGACCGTATGGCCTCGGGATGCAGGGAGGTCCACAATGAAATCCATCCCCAGGTGTGACCATGGACGCTCCCCGGTGGCTATGGGTTGCAAAAGGCCCAACGGAAGGTGCCGAGGGGACTTACTCTGGGCACAAACGGAGCATGCCGCTACATATGCGGCGATGTCAGAACGTAGAGAAGGCCACCAGAAAAGACGTGAAACCGCCCAGGACAGCTGATTCTTTCCAGGGTGCCCCGCGGCCTTGGAGTTATGGTAGGTTCGCAACAACCGAGTGCGCAACTCCTCAGGCACAAAACATCTGCCGTTGGGTCTCCCAGAGGGAGCACCAGATTGAGCCGCCAAAATCTGCTCACCCAGAGGAGAAGTCAGGCTGGTGCGAATAGCGGCCAGGATCTGATTCGGGGGTATGACCGTAGTCGGAATCGACTCCTCCCCGGACAGCTCGGAGTACTGCCGTGATAAGGCATCCGCTCTGATGTTCTTGGAGCCGGGTAGGTAGGAGACCACGTAATTAAAACGTGACAAGAACAGAGCCCATCTGGCCTGACGTGGTGTCAATCTCTTGGCCTCAGAGAGGTAGGTCAGATTCTTGTGGTCCGTCAGGATGAGAACCGGAACCACCGAGCCCTCGAGCAAGTGCCTCCATTCTTTAAGGGCCTGCACGATGGCCAATAACTCCCTGTCACCAATCTGATAGTTGCACTCCGCGGAAGACAGTTTCCGGGAGTAAAACCCACAAGGAAGCAGAGGACCCTCTGGTGTTCTACGCTGAGACAGGAGGGCGCCTACTCCCGTCTCAGACGCGTCCACCTCGAGGACAAAAGGCAACCCAGGGTTGGGATGCGACAGAATCGGAGCCGACACAAAGGCGGACTTTAGAGCCTCAAAAGCTCGGATGGCCTCGAGCGGCCAGACCTGAGGATTACTGCCCTTCCTGGTCAGATCCGTGAGAGGCTTGGCTAGCATGGAAAAGTCCTTGATGAACTTCCGATAATAATTGGCGAAGCCCAAAAAGCGCTGCAGGGCACGAAGCCCACTGGGCTGGGGCCACTGTAAGACAGCCGAAACCTTCTCAGGATCCATGGAGAACCCCTCAGCGGAAATGATGTAACCTAAGAAGGTTACCTGGGATCGGTGAAATTCGCATTTCTCAAGCTTACCGAACAGCTTGTTCTCTCGTAAGCGTTGCAACACTCGTCTGACATCCAGAATGTGGGCCTCCATGGATGCAGAATATACCAAGATGTCATCCAAATAGACCACCACACACTGCTGCAACAGGTCACGGAAAACATCGTTGATGAATTCCTGGAAGACTGCGGCGCATTGCACAACCCAAAGGGCATAACCAAGGATTCATAATGACCGGTCCTGGTGTTAAACGCGGTCTTCCACTCATCGCCCGCCTTGATCCTTACCAGGTTATATGCCGCCCTCAGGTCGAGTTTGGTAAAGACCGTGGCCCCTTTGAGGCGATCGAACAGCTCGGAAATCAAGGGTATCGGGTAAGCGTTCTTGATCGTGATGCGATTGAGACCCCTGTAATCGATGCAAGGCCTCAACTCGCCGCCCTTCTTTTTCACAAAGAAAAATCCAGCCCCTGCCGGGGACGAGGATTTGCGAATGTGTCCGCGTGAAAGCGCCTCCCTCACGTACTCCTCCATGGCCTCATTCTCCGCTACCGACAGTGGATAGACTTTGCCACGAGGAGGAACGGCACCGGATTGTAACTCTATGGCACAATCGTATGGGCGGTGCGGAGGTAGGGCAACCGCGCGCACCTTATCGAATACATCCCGGTACTCTTCGTATTCAGGAGGCAACAGAGAGTCCGAGGAAGTACACAGCAACTTGACAGGCCCATGGATGCAACTAGCCCCACACTGCGGTGACCACGAGAGGATCTCGACCGATCTCCAATCGAAAGTCGGATTATGCTTCTGGAGCCAGGGGTACCCCAAGACCACCGAGTAGTGTGGAGACGAAATAACCTGGAGACAGACCGACTCTCTGTGAACGGCACCAATGGCTATCCCCACTGGAAGGGTCTCATGAGTCACGTGTGGCGGCAGAAGGGGTCTGCCGTCTATCGCCTCAAGAGCCAGTGGGGAACCTCGAGGCTGCAGAGGAATGGAATTGGCGGCAATGAACACTCTATCAATGAACAAACCACCAGCACCAGAGTCCACCAACGCCTGGGTCGTCACCGAGCCCCCGACCCAGGAGAGGACAACAGTGATCAGTGGTTTGTCAACACGAGAAACCGGGGACGAGGAGACTCCACCCAAGATCTGCCCCCGACAGGACCTCAGGTGCGAGCGTTCTCCCGGACGGTTCGGACATGCCAACCGAAAATGCCCACCGAGACCACAGTACATGCATCGGCCCTCGCGTCTCCGGAGTACCCTCTCCCCCTCAGACAGGCGAGCAAACCCCCGCTGCATGGGTTCACCCCCAGACAAGTCATCCCCAGGAGGCGTGGGAGGAGAGGGAGGCACGGGTGGGACAGCAAACGTAGGCGCCAATCTGTTAGGAGACCTCCGCAGGCTCTCCTTAAAGGAAGGTCTCTCCCTGAGTCTGGTGTCAATCAAAATCAGGAAAGAAATAAGAGACTCGAGCTCCACTGGTAGGTCCTTAGCTGCAACCTCATCCTTCAAGGCATCCGAGAGACCATGAGAGAAAGCAGCGACCAGAGCCTCATTATTCCAGCCCACCTCTGCTGCCAGGGTACGAAACTCTATGGCGTATTCAGCTACGGATCGTGAACCCTGTCTGATGGACATAAGGAGCTTCGCAGCAGAGGCAGCACGAGCCGGCACATCGAATACCTTCCGAAGAGAAGCAACAAAACCGGAAAACTCGGCAACCACCGGATTGTTGTTCTCCCATAAAGGGCTGGCCCAGGCCAAGGCCTTGTCCGAGAGCAGCGAGATCAAGAAGCCCACCCTTGATCTCTCAGTAGGAAAGGCATGTGGCAGCAACTCGAAGTAAATGCCCACCTGGTTAAGGAAACCTCGGCACTGAGTTGGCTCTCCCCCAAAGCGCTGTGGAAGGGGGGCAGAACCGATCATACCCTGAAACACCACAGGCGCAGCAACAGGTGTCAGGGTAGACTCTGGCGCAACAACCGGAGCGGCAGTAGGAGCGGGCCCAGGAGCGACAACCGACCCATCGGCAACGGAAGCTAAATGAGCCGTGCGTTCAAGCAGGGTTTGCAACGCCACAGCGAACCGACCCAACAGGTGATCCTGCTGATCAAGTCTGGCAACCAGCGTAGGTAGCGAGGGTGGCCCTGTACCGTCAGAATTCATGGCTTGGTCCTAATGTCAAGGAACCATGAACCAGACGTACAACAAGAGATAAGTGGAAAATAAGAAGGTTTTATTGAAGAGCAAGCCGTAAGCAAAGTCCGAACGGATGCTAAACCGAAGCAGGGTCTTGCGGAGACAGAGGTCAGGAACCAGAAGGGTAGTCAGACGAAGCCAGGAACAGGAACCAACGGGGTAGTCAGACGAAGCCGGAATCAGGAACCAACGGGGTAGTCAGACGAAGCCGGAATCAGGAACCAACGGGGTAGTCAGACGAGGCCAGGATCAGGAACCAGAAGCAGCAGCAGTCTTGGAAGCATGTGAACACAGGAGGACCAAGCAAGGAACTGAAGCCACAGACCTCCTATATATATGAGCTGGGCATCCAGCTCCTCCCAGTGGGAAGGAGGAGCCGCAGGGTGGGAGGCTACAAGAAAACCCAGAAACCAAGATGGCCGCCAGCACATGTCAAACGAAGGGAACAGCAAGGAGGTAAGACCATGACAGTTGCGCAGGCACTGCAGCATGTAGTCGCTCATGTGTGCCAGGCTGCCCAGGGGTAAGGACAAGCTGTCCTCTGTGGGAGGCGTATCGTCATCGTCCTGCCTTTCCCCCCAGCCACGCACCAGTGATGGACCCGAGCTGCGTTGGGTGCCACCCCGCTGTGACCATGCTTCATCCTCATCCTCCTCCACCTCCTCCTCATCCTCGTCCTCCTCGTCCTCCAGTAGTGGGCCCTGGCTGGCCACATTTGTACCTGGCCTCTGCTGTTGCCAAAAACCTCCCTCTGAGTCACTTCGAAGAGACTGGCCTGAAAGTGCTAAAAATGACCCCTCTTCCTCCTCCTCCTCCTCCTGGGCCACCTCCTCTTCCATCATCGCCCTAAGTGTTTTCTCAAGGAGACATAGAAGTGGTATTGTAACGCTGATAACGGTGTCATCGCCACTGGCCATGTTGGTGGAGTACTCGAAACAGCGCAACAGGGCACACAGGTCTCGCATGGAGGCCCAGTCATTGGTGGTGAAGTGGTGCTGTTCTGTAGTGCGACTGACCCGTGCGTGCTGCAGCTGAAACTCCACTATGGCCTGCTGCTGCTCGCACAGTCTGTCCAGCATGTGCAAGGTGGAGTTCCACCTGGTGGGCACGTCGCATATGAGGCGGTGAGCGGGAAGGCCGAAGTTACGCTGTAGCGCAGACAGGCGAGCAGCAGCAGGATGTGAACGCCGGAAGCGCGAACAGACGGCCCGCACTTTATGCAGCAGCTCTGACATGTCGGGGTAGTTGTGAATGAACTTCTGCACCACCAAATTCAGCACATGCGCCAAGCAAGGGATGTGCGTCAAATTGGCTAGTCCCAGAGCTGCAACGAGATTTCGCCCATTATCACACACCACCAGGCCGGGCTTGAGGCTCACCGGCAGCAACCACTCGTCGGTCTGTTGTTCAATACCCCGCCACAACTCCTGTGCGGTGTGGGGCCTGTCCCCCAAACATATGAGTTTCAGAATGGCCTGCTGACGTTTACCCCGGGCTGTGCTGAAGTTGGTGGTGAAGGTGTGTGGCTGACTGGATGAGCAGGTGGAAGAAGAGGAGGAGGAAGCCGAGAAGGAGGAGGTGGCAACAGGAGGCAAAGAATGTTGCCCTGCGATCCTTGGCGGCGGAAGGACGTGCGCCAAACAGCTCTCCGCCTGGGGCCCAGCTGCCACTACATTTACCCAGTGTGCAGTTAGGGAGATATAGCGTCCCTGGCCGTGCTTACTGGTCCACGTATCTGTGGTTAGGTGGACCTTGCTACAGATGGCGTTGCGCAGTGCACACTTGATTTTATCGGATACTTGGTTGTGCAGGGAAGGCACGGCTCTCTTGGAGAAGTAGTGCCGGCTGGGAACAACATACTGTGTGACAGCAAGCGACATGAGCTGTTTGAAGCTGTCTGTGTCCACCAGCCTAAATGACAGCATTTCATAGGCCAGTAGTTTAGAAATGCTGGCATTCAGGGCCAGGGATCGAGGGTGGCTAGGTGGGAATTTACGCTTTCTATCAAATGTTTGTGAGATGGAGAGCTGAACGCTGGCGTGTGACATGGTTGAGACGCTTGGTGACGGAGGTGGTGGTGGTGGTGTTGGTGGTACATCCCCTGTTTGCTGGGCGGCAGGTGCCAACGTTCCTCCAGAGGCGGAGGAAGAGGCCGAGGCGGCAGCAGCAGAATAGGCCGAGGCGGCAGCAGCAGAAGAGGTAGCAGGGGGAGCCTGAGTGACTTCCTTGGTTTTAAGGTGTTTACTCCACTGCAGTTCATGCTTTGCATGCAGGTGCCTGGTCATGCAGGTTGTGCTCAGGTTCAGAACGTTAATGCCTCGCTTCAGGCTCTGATGGCACAGCGTGCAAACCACTCGGGTCTTGTCGTCAGCACATTGTTTGAAGAAGTGCCATGCCAGGGAACTCCTTGAAGCTGCCTTTGGGGTGCTCGGTCCCAGATGGCGGCGGTCAGTAGCAGGCGGAGTCTCTTGGCGGCGGGTGTTCTGCTTTTGCCCACTGCTCCCTCTTTTGCTACGCTGTTGGCTCGGTCTCACCACTGCCTCTTCCTCCGAACTGTGAAAGTCAGTGGCACGACCTTCATTCCATGTGGGGTCTAGGACCTCATCGTCCCCTGCATCGTCTTCCACCCAGTCTTGATCCCTGACCTCCTGTTCAGTCTGCACACTGCAGAAAGACGCAGCAGTTGGCACCTGTGTTTCGTCATCATCAGAGACATGCTGAGGTGGTATTCCCATGTCCTCATCATCAGGAAACATAAGTGGTTGTGCGTCAGTGCATTCTATGTCTTTCACCGCTGGGGAAGGGCTAGGTGGATGCCCTTGGGAAACCCTGCCAGCGGAGTCTTCAAACAGCATAAGAGACTGCTGCATAACTTGAGGGTGAGACAGTTTCCCTGGTATGCATGGGGTGATGTGACAGACTGATGGGGTTGGTTTTCAGGCGCCATCTGTGCGCTTTCTGCAGAAGACTGGGTGGGAGATAATGTGAACGTGCTGGATCCACTGTCGGCCACCCAATTGACTAATGCCTGTACCTGCTCAGGCCTTACCATCCTTAGAACGGCATTGGGCCCCACCATATATCGCTGTAAATTCTGGTGGCTACTGGGACCTGAGGTAGTTGGTACACTAGGACGTGTGGATGTGGCAGAACGGCCACGTCTTCTCCCAGCACCAGAGGGTCCACTAACACCACCACGACCATGTCCACGTCCGCGTCCCTTACTAGATGTTTTTCTCATTGTTATGGTTCACCACAACAACAAATATATTATTTGGCCCAATGTATTGTATTCTAATTCAGCGGGATATAAATTTGAGGCCTAGTATTTAGGCGCTGGGTGACCGGTATGGATTTAGTGACAGAATTAGACTTGGAAATGCACAGAAGCGTGTGTGTGTGAAGTTATTCTGAATGACCCAATGTGCACCTTGAATATTATATACCCTTTTAGGGATAGATTTCAAATAGCTCTGATATAGCAGAAACCACTAAATTATGAAATTGTTAAATTGGGAATTGTATTTAAACCCAGAACAAAAAATGTGCTTTGACGGACACTAAATAACTTTCCCAGCCACAACAGGACAGCGTTAACGAGAGATTTAGCAGGATATAAATTTGAGGCCTAGTATTTAGGCGCTGGGTGACAGGTATGGGTTTAGTGACAGAATTAGACTTGGAAATACACAGTAGCGGGTGTGTGTGAAGTTATTCTGAATGACCCAATGTGCACCTTGAATATTATATACCCTTTTAGGGATAGATTTCAAATAGCTCTGATATAGCAGAAACCACTAAATTATGAAATTGTTAAATTGGGAATTGTATTTAAACCCAGAACAAAAAATGTGCTTTGACGGACACTAAATAACTTTCCCAGCCACAACAGGACAGCGTTAACGAGAGATTTAGCAGGATATAAATTTGAGGCCTAGTATTTAGGCGCTGGGTGACAGGTATGGGTTTAGTGACAGAATTAGACTTAGAAATACACAGTAGCGGGTGTGTGTGAAGTTATTCTGAATGACCCAATGTGCACCTTGAATATTATATACCCTTTTAGGGATAGATTTCAAATAGCTCTGATATAGCAGAAACCACTAAATTATGAAATTGTTAAATTGGGAATTGTATTTAAACCCAGAACAAAAAATGTGCTTTGACGGACACTAAATAACTTTCCCAGCCACAACAGGACAGCGTTAACGAGAGATTTAGCAGGATATAAATTTGAGGCCTAGTATTTAGGCGCTGGGTGACAGGTATGGGTTTAGTGACAGAATTAGACTTAGAAATACACAGTAGCGGGTGTGTGTGAAGTTATTCTGAATGACCCAATGTGCACCTTGAATATTATATACCCTTTTAGGGATAGATTTCAAATAGCTCTGATATAGCAGAAACCACTAAATTATGAAATTGCTAAATTGGGAATTGTATTTCAACCCAGAACAAAAAATGTGCTTTGACGGACACTAAATAACTTTCCCAGCCACAACAGGACAGCGTTAACGAGAGATTTAGCAGGATATAAATTTGAGGCCTAGTATTTAGGCGCTGGGTGACAGGTATGGGTTTAGTGACAGAATTAGACTTAGAAATACACAGTAGCGGGTGTGTGTGAAGTTATTCTGAATGACCCAATGTGCACCTTGAATATTATATACCCTTTTAGGGATAGATTTCAAATAGCTCTGATATAGCAGAAACCACTAAATTATGAAATTGCTAAATTGGGAATTGTATTTCAACCCAGAACAAAAAATGTGCTTTGACGGACACTAAATAACTTTCCCAGCCACAACAGGACAGCGTTAACGAGAGATTTAGCAGGATATAAATTTGAGGCCTAGTATTTAGGCGCTGGGTGACAGGTATGGGTTTAGTGACAGAATTAGACTTGGAAATACACAGTAGCGGGTGTGTGTGAAGTTATTCTGAATGACCCAATGTGCACCTTGAATATTATATACCCTTTTAGGGATAGATTTCAAATAGCTCTGATATAGCAGAAACCACTAAATTATGAAATTGTTAAATTGGGAATTGTATTTAAACCCAGAACAAAAAATGTGCTTTGACGGACACTAAATAACTTTCCCAGCCACAACAGGACAGCGTTAACGAGAGATTTAGCAGGATATAAATTTGAGGCCTAGTATTTAGGCGCTGGGTGACAGGTATGGGTTTAGTGACAGAATTAGACTTAGAAATACACAGTAGCGGGTGTGTGTGAAGTTATTCTGAATGACCCAATGTGCACCTTGAATATTATATACCCTTTTAGGGATAGATTTCAAATAGCTCTGATATAGCAGAAACCACTAAATTATGAAATTGCTAAATTGGGAATTGTATTTCAACCCAGAACAAAAAATGTGCTTTGACGGACACTAAATAACTTTCCCAGCCACAACAGGACAGCGTTAACGAGAGATTTAGCAGGATATAAATTTGAGGCCTAGTATTTAGGCGCTGGGTGACAGGTATGGGTTTAGTGACAGAATTAGACTTGGAAATACACAGTAGCGGGTGTGTGTGAAGTTATTCTGAATGACCCAATGTGCACCTTGAATATTATATACCCTTTTAGGGATAGATTTCAAATAGCTCTGATATAGCAGAAACCACTAAATTATGAAATTGTTAAATTGGGAATTGTATTTAAACCCAGAACAAAAAATGTGCTTTGACGGACAATAAATAACTTTCCCAGCCACAACAGGACAGCGTTAACGAGAGATTTAGCAGGATATAAATTTGAGGCCTAGTATTTAGGCGCTGGGTGACAGGTATGGGTTTAGTGACAGAATTAGACTTAGAAATACACAGTAGCGGGTGTGTGTGAAGTTATTCTGAATGACCCAATGTGCACCTTGAATATTATATACCCTTTTAGGGATAGATTTCAAATAGCTCTGATATAGCAGAAACCACTAAATTATGAAATTGCTAAATTGGGAATTGTATTTCAACCCAGAACAAAAAATGTGCTTTGACGGACACTAAATAACTTTCCCAGCCACAACAGGACAGCGGTAACGAGAGATTTAGCAGGATATAAATTTGAGGCCTAGTATTTAGGCGCTGGGTGACAGGTATGGGTTTAGTGACAGAATTAGACTTGGAAATACACAGTAGCGGGTGTGTGTGAAGTTATTCTGAATGACCCAATGTGCACCTTGAATATTATATACCCTTTTAGGGATAGATTTCAAATAGCTCTGATATAGCAGGAACCACTAAATTATGAAATTGCTAAATTGGGAATTGTATTTCAACCCAGAACAAAAAATGTGCTTTGACGGACACTAAATAACTTTCCCAGCCACAACAGGACAGCGGTAACGAGAGATTTAGCAGGATATAAATTTGAGGCCTAGTATTTAGGCGCTGGGTGACAGGTATGGGTTTAGTGACAGAATTAGACTTGGAAATACACAGTAGCGGGTGTGTGTGAAGTTATTCTGAATGACCCAATGTGCACCTTGAATATTATATACCCTTTTAGGGATAGATTTCAAATAGCTCTGATATAGCAGGAACCACTAAATTATGAAATTGCTAAATTGGGAATTGTACTTCAACCCAGAACAAAAAATGTGCTTTGACGGACACTAAATAACTTTCCCAGCCACAACAGGACAGCGGTAACGAGAGATTTAGCGGGATATAAATTTGAGGCCTAGTATTTAGGCGCTGGGTGACCGGTATGGATTTAGTGACAGAATTAGACTGGGATATGGCCAAAAAATAACCACACTATTGCTGGTTAAATGCACTTGGTGACGGGCGCAGCTTGCCCCTGATTTAGTATATGGCCAAAAAATGAACAGACTATTGCTGGTTAAATGCACTTGGTGTCACAGCTTGACGCACCACACTACTGAGGGTTAAATGCACTTGGTGACGGGCGCAGCTTGCCCCTGATGTAGTATATGGCCAAAAAATGAACAGACTATTGCTGGTTAAATGCACTTGGTGTGACAGCTTCACCCTGATGTAGGCTTTAGCCAAAAAACAGCCACACCATTGAGGGTTAAATGCACTTGGTGACAGGCGCAGCTTGCCCCTGATTTAGTATATGGCCAAAAAAATGAACAGACTATTGCTGGTTAAATGCACTTGGTGTGACAGCTTCACCCTGATGTAGGCTTTAGCCAAAAAACAACCACACCATTGAGGGTTAAATGCACTTGGTCGCAGCTTGGATGCACTTGGTCGCAGCACCGCACAAGACACAAAATGGCCGCCGATCACCCCAGAAAAAAGTGACTGACAAACGGTCTGGGCAGCCTAAAAACAGTGAGTGAGCATTTGAATTTCAGCAGCTCAATGATGCACAGCTGCAGATCGATCGATTAATCAAGTGAAGTCCTTTGGAGGAGTTAATCTGCCTAATCTCGCCCTACTGTCGCATCCGCAACCTCTCCCTACGCTAATCAGAGCAGAGTTACGGGCGGCGCTATGTGACTCCAGCTTAAATAGAGGCTGGGTCACATGGTGCTCTGGCCAATCACAGCCATGCCAATAGTAGGCATGGCTGTGACGGCCTCTTGGGGCAAGTAGTATGACGCTTGTTGATTGGCTGCTTTGCAGCCTTTCAAAAAGCGCCAAGAAAGCGTCACAAAAGCGCCAAGAAAGCGACGAACACCGAACCCGAACCCGGACTTTTACGAAAATGTCCGGGTTCGGGTCCGTGTCACGGACACCCCAAAATTCGGTACGAACCCGAACTATACAGTTCGAGTTCGCTCATCCCTAGTTATCACATCCACATAATTGCTATCTTGTGTAGGATGTCTATTGTAGTACTTGTGGTCCGCTGTGGGCATTCTCCACTGTACGCATTTTTGCTGGGGATCGCAATTAGCAATGAGCTACAAGTGCAGGATTTGCTCCTCTGTATACACATGCACAACTGCATATGGGTTTGAGCACTTCCTGATTGTTTAACATGCCATTTTTTCAGTTGGTTTGTACTGAAATAGGGCATTAAATGCTTTTGCCACAAATAACTGCAACATTGAAGTGCGTATATATATATATTATTTTTTTTTTGTACTGAAATAGGCCACTAAACACTTTCAACACATATAACTGCTGAAGGGAACTGAGAATATATTTTTCTTTTTGTACTGATTAGGCCACTAAACGCTTTCACCACAAATAACTGCAACAGCAAAATGCGTATATATTTTTCTTTCTGTACTGATATAGTCCACTTAACGCTTTCACCACATAGAACTGCAGAAGTGAACTGAGAATATCTTCTTCTTTTTGTACTGAAATAGGCCACTACATGCTTTTAGCGCAAATAACTGCAACAGTGAACTGCGTGTATATCTTTTTGTGCTGAAATACTTCACTAAACGCTTTCACCGCATAGAACTGCAGAAGTGAACTGCATATATATATTTATTTTTCCCACAGATATAAGCCACTAAAAGGCTTTTCAACATAGCACTTGCACCCCAAGAACAAATTGCTGGAATGAAAGAGCTGTATAATGGCTATTTGGATCCCCAAATAATCTTTCCCTGCACTTGTAAATCACTTTTCTAGCACTGTCCCTAGCGCCTTCTGAAATCTCTCCTTGCACTAATATGCTGTGAAAGGATTCCTCCCTATCCTTTCCCTGCACTTATAAATTGTTATGTTTTTCAGTTTTTTTGTCACAATAAGATTTTTCCTATTGCTGTCCCTAGCGCCTTCTCATGTGTGTTCCTGCACTCCGAATGCTGGAAAATGTCTGAATCCCAGATGGCCGCCGTATTTATAGGGCTGTGACGTCACAGGCTGGCTGGCAGATGATTGGCTGCATGCATGGCATTATGGGTCATCCCGCCTTACCAGAGTTCCTTGCCCCATGTCTTTACCTGTGTAGCCGCCGTATGAGCCGCCATTTTAGGAAAAATTGCGATTCGTTACCACGAAGCGCAAGGAAATTTGCATTTATTGAGTATTGAATATTTCCTGAAATTCGGATCGAATTTCACTTCGTCAGCTTCGATTCGCTAATTTCTAATTATAATCGGTACTGTGACATTACTGTATTTATTATCTCTGTACTGTGACATCACTGTGTCCATTTTCTTTGTACTGTGACATCATTGTATCCTATTACCCCGGTACTATGGCATAATTGTTTTTATTGTCCCTGATTTTGCTGTATTTATTCTTCTTCTACTGTAACATCACTGGGTTTATTATGTCTATACAGTGACATCACGATTTATTATGTCTATACTGTGACATCACAGTTTATTATCTCTGTACTATAACATTGTTATGTTTATTGTCCTTGTTGACAGGACTTTTTTTCCATCCAAAATTACAGAAACCAGATGGAATGCTGCTTCCCATTATTTATTCTTCATTGAACTATATGAGGATGGATTAAGACAGAAAGGTTTCCGGTATATCAAATCTGTTATTTTCCATTATAAACATGTTATAACAGAAAGCTATAAAGGAATTAAAAAAGCCTATGTGAACCCCCATAACTGGTCATTTCAAAATCAACTCTGCAGGTGGGATTGAATTGGCCCCAAAAAATATTTCCGGGTATGCAAGCATTTCTTTGGCACCGAAATGCATGTAAAAAAACAATCTGTTGACTTAAATTTGAATTCACAATGTACGGAATGGTCCAAAAGTATGCAGACACCTGAAATAATGGCTCTGAACATGCTACAAATCAGGCAAGAAGACCTAAACTGCGCTTGTCCAAATGCGATACTACAGGCAGCTATGATGACCACTGAGACCTGTCACATCTACATTTACTAATCAATATCATAGTGCTAAATTTCTGTTCCCTTCCTTTTAAGAAACTGTAACATAGAGTAGCTAACATCTCTACCAATATTCTGTAGTCCTCTAGAGTAGAGTGTCAGTGGTCTTAGCTTGGAATCCACATTTCTAGCATCATCCTGACACATTTGATAAGAAAAGACCTGGATTGTTTTGAGGGTGATTTTTTCTTTGGAAAAAAATACCATGCAATTTTCACTGTTTTCATGTTTTTGCTTCATTCTTTGCAGTATTTTAGTTTTTAACATGTTTTAGACTGAATACTTAGAACAGTCAATTTTTAGGCAACTTCCTTAGAGATTATTGAGGGAAAAATGCCTCAAAAAAGCCATACCTTAGGGAAGATCTAATAACTATGTATAAATATATTAAGGGCTGGCGCCACTCATAAGCAAGGTACGCCACCGCGTAAAGCACACTCTTCCTGGAGGCATCGGCCCCCGACCCGCTAATTTATTCACTTTACTTGCCTCTGTGTAATCTCGCACAGGCACACTGGCAGAGGCATCGTCGAGCGAAGTGCGCATGCACCATTTTCCAGCGCACCAGGTTCGACGATGCCTCTGCCAGTGCGTCTGTGCGAGATTACACAGAGGCAAGTGAAGTGAATAAATTAGCTAGGAAGAGGTGCTGGGCGGGGAGGGGATCTGTGGATGACACTTGTGGGGATCTGTGGATGACACTTGTGGGGATCTGTGGGTGACACTTATGGGAATTTGTAGATGACATGGTATGTAGCTGGAGGGAGAAAGCGTGGCCTTACCACAATGAAGGGTACAGTCTGTATAAATAGGTGGGCGACAAAAAAGGGGCAGGCCAAAGGGTGTGGCGAATAGGCGGAGTCAAGGGGGCGGCAAAATTAGCTTTTGCCTAGGGTGGCAAAAATCCTTGCACCAGTCCTGAATATATTAGGGGTCAGTACAGAGATCTCTCCCATCAACTATTCATCCCCAGGACTGTGACGAGGGGACATCCTCTGCATCTGGAGGAAAGAAGGTTTGTACACAAACATAGAAGAGGATTCTTTCCAGTAAGAGCAGTGAGACTATGGAACTCTGCCTGAGGAGGTGGTCATGGAGATGTATTTCTGGAGTA
The DNA here is from genome assembly GCF_014858855.1 of Bufo gargarizans. Classification (NCBI taxonomy): domain Eukaryota; kingdom Metazoa; phylum Chordata; class Amphibia; order Anura; family Bufonidae; genus Bufo; species Bufo gargarizans. The sequence goes on along the minus strand of NC_058081.1, from coordinate 123,135,146 downwards.
TTGCCTGATTGGAGTCAGGAATAAAAAATAAAAAAATCCACTAAAAACAGGTGTGGATGGACAGGTGTCTTTTTTCAGCCTTATAAAGTATGCTACTATTTTGTGATTTTGTGCTATCTAGAGAATGCTGTGTTTTCACAAAACATACCAAAAAAAAAAACAAGCCTTACAATTCTGAGCACTGTAGGGTGGTTATTAGTGTTGAGGAAACAAAGTTAACAAACTGGAATGCGATCCGAATTTCAGGAAAAAAATTATTTCCCACAAATCCGAATTTCTCGGTGCTTCGTGGTAAAAAATCTATTTTCCCTGAAATGGCAGTAAAAAAACAAAAAAATACATACTCGCCTCATCCATTTGATTGCGGAGAGGCTGTAGTGGCCATCTTAATTAAAGAAAACACACCAATTCTTGTGCGCACTGACGTGTGACGTCACCCCCCTCCCTCAGCGAGATGACATCATCAAATAAGCTCACGAGAGAATTGGGGAGTTTTCTTTAATCCAGGTGACCGCGACGGCCTCTCTGTGATCAAATGAATGAGGTGAGTATGTATTTTTTTGTTTTAACCCCGAGTAACACTCTGATAGGCTGAATGTGACTCTCAGATGCCATTATCAGCATTAAGGGGTTAAATGACAGGGGCAGCGCGATTGCCATTCCCCGTCATTGCGCCAAACAATGGAATGCGATTCGTTACATAGTAACTCATAACGCATGCCATTTCTTGTCGAAGTTTGAACTTCGCTCATCACTAGTGGTGATAGATGTGGTGGACTCATAAAATGAAATGTATGCCCCTGGTGCCCGGTAGCAACATCATTAGTTCAAAAATGAGTTTATATGAGTACTACAGAGATCAAGGTAAGATTGTGGACCAGTAGTAATGATTGCCACCCAGAAAAGCTACAACTATATCTTCCAAACTGAATGGAATTGCTACATTCTACCAATATTTATGTAGAATCAATTCTAGACAGTACAGTTTCCTTCCCGCTCCCCATTACAATAATATTACATATTTTAATGATAATAATGCCAGAAGTAATAATTATAATGAATTGGGAAATAATATGTGGCCAAACAACATAAGTTGTGTACTTTTAAAATGTGGGCACAAAATAGATCTTCAGAATATCTGGTTAGAGTAAATTTCAGAGTGCAACATGATCTTCTTTGTATCCACTGTAATATTTCACATACAGCTATTAATGACAGAAGAGTATATATCAAAATGAGTTGTCAGCAATGGCACCAGAATGCACACTGTATTACTGTTAGAGCTTATGGGCACCTTTGGGGGCATTTGATTCCATTGTACTTATTTTGAGCCTAAAAAAATCAATAAGACTTTACTGCCATTTGTCCTCTGTAGAATGCATCCTTTTACATGTATTACAGCCTGCTTTGTCCCTTTCACAGTAAAAAATTCCCACATCACATGTCAAAATCCCATAACAGGGCAGCCCAGAAGAGTGGAAGCTGTTTTAGCTGCACAGTGGGACCGACTCCATATTAATACCTATGGCTTTAACAAGGGATGTCATAAAAACGACTTTAGGTGTAATGTGTAGGTGTTCCAATGCTTTCTCCCATATGGTGTATTTCCATTATACCTTTTTTCTGTCGGTTCTACTGCTGGTTTTGACTTATAAATACTGATAAAATACTGACTTCATGAAAGTGGCCTTAAACTGAGTTCTTAAAACCACAGTGATAAGATTTTAGCTGTCAGCAGATTTGTACCTATGACACTGGCTGACCTGTTACATGTGCACTTGGCAGCTGAAGGCATCTGTGCTGGTCCCATGTTCATGTGTGCCCACATTGCTGAGAAAAATGACGTTTTCATGTATGCAGATAATCCTCTAGGAGCAATGGGGGCGTGGCCTTTACACCTAGAGGTTCTGCTATCTATGCAACTTCTCCACTTTGATTGAAAAAAAAAAAAAAAAAAAAAAAAAGGCCTTGCAGAGTTCCAGCAAAGTGCGTGAGATTACACTAATGTATACTTTACGGATTGTTTCTGTGCGGAAACTGACCTGTAGTGCTGATTTACAAATCCTCAGCATGTCAATTGCGTTTGCAGTTTTAGCTACGGATTTCACTCTATTCAATGTAAGTGTAAAATCTGCACCAAAATCCGCAATTAGAAATTGCAGATTTTGGTGTGGATATGCTGCAGAAATGCACAATTTCAAAATAAGCGTAGCATTAGCAGCAGGATATTTTCTATTACTATGGCATTATTGTACTTTATTTGTTTTTCAGAGTGCTGTTGCATTGTGTTTTTTTCTTTGTATTTCTAGCCATGGCAGCGTGCACCTGCACATTGGGATGTGCTGACTGACCATATTTTTCTTTGCAGCAGAAACGCACATAAATCCACATGGAAATTCGTGCCGATTCGCGCGTTCACCCTCACTCATATACAGGTGGCTTAATACATGCGTTTTTTTTTGTTGTTTTTTTTTTGCTGAGATGCAGCAAAAACTGAGGCACATTTTTACTCTGAATTTGCAATCACTTGTGAACCCAGCCTAAGGGATGCATGGCAAGCAGGATAGTATTTTCCACCAGGCATCAAATAAATCCACATCAACATAGACCGAATGCTCAGATGTCAGAAATATGTGAGATGATGAGGATAAAAGTGGTGCAGTATCTGTCTGCTTCTACCGTATCTGCAGTCTTCTCTGGATAGTGATCTGATAAACTTGCCAGCAGTTGCTTACTCTTTGAAATGATGCCTTTTAAATTTATGGATTCAAGACTCATCGGGGAATGCAAAGCACTGTGTATGCAGAGCCTCACTGGACCATCCCCACCACCTGGCATTATTTTCCTAGCTCGGCTATGCCATCATTTACAGGGACATGATAATGTATGAAAAATAAGGTTTGTCCTCTCTGTTTTAGCTGCATGTCCCCATAATAGACAATACTGTATATTTTGAACTAAAGTAGCATTATATTTTCCTAGTGGATACTGAACCATAAGTGAGGATTCAAAAAAATATGCAAACTGTCAGAGTTCTGTTGATTTAAACAGACCTGTTGAGAAATTCTCATGCTTTAGCAAAAGTCACAGAATCCACAGAGAAGAGGGTCACTTACTAACAGATATACGCCACTTTTTGGCATATATCTGTTGCATATTGTTGTGCTAAGGTTATTTCCGCCACAATCTGCTAATTTTCCACACTTTAAAAAACAAGGTGTGACATGTGCAGGAAAAGAGGCGGTCAGGTCTGTTTTAGACAGGCAGTGGATAAGCCAAAGTTATGTAGAGATCGCCGCCTCTACATAAATTTGGCGCATCTACCTCCAGCTAAAGGAGTATTAAGACCAGCGTCTAAAACGCTGGTCTTAATAAATGACTCTCAGGGTTTTTGCATCAAGATCAAGAATTCACCCTTCTGTTACTGTTCTGCTCCCTTACATCCATTCCTCCATGCCAATATTTAGAAAGATGTTATTATTTCATATAAGAGTTTTTCCCATAAATGTTGTGATGGGTTAATCATACACTGACCAAAAATATAAACGCAACACTTTTGGTTTTGCTCCCATTTTGCATAAGCTGAAAGATCTGAAACATTTTCTACATACACAAAAGACCCATTACTCTCAAATATTGTTCACAAATCTGTCTAAATCTGTGTTAGTGAGCACTTCTCCGTTTGCCGAGATAATCCATCCCACCTCACAGGTGTGGCATATTAAGGTGCTGATTAGACAGCATGAATATTGCACAGGTGCCCCTTAGACTGCCCACAATAAAATGCCACTCTGAAATGTGCCGTTTGATCACACAGGACAATGCCACAGATGTTGCAACATTTCAGGAAGCGCACAATTGGAATGCTGACTGCAGGAATGTCTACCAGAGCTGTTGCCCGTGCAATAAATGTTCATTTCTCTACCAAAAGCCGTCTCCAAAGGCATTTCAGAGAATTTGGCAGTACATCCAACTGGCCTCACAACTGCAGACCATGTGTAACCACATCAGCCCAGGACCTCCACATCCAGCATGTTCACCTCCATGATCGACTGAGACCAGCCACCCGGACAGCTGCAGCAACAATCCGTTTGCATAGCCAAACTGTCAGAAACTGTCTCAAGGAAGCTCATTCACATGCTCGTCGTCCTCATCGGGGTTTGGACCTGACTGCAGTTCGTCGTCATAAAGACTTGAGTGGGCAAATGCTTACATTCAATGGCGTCTGGCACGTTGGCGAGGCGTTCTGTTCATGAATGAGTCCCGGTTTTCATTGTTCAGGGCAGATGGCAGACAGTGTGTGTGGCGTCGTGTGGGTGCGTGGTTTGCTGACGACAACGTTGTGGATCGAGTGGCCACTGAGCTTAGAGTGTCAGAGTGTCATCGGCAGGTTGCAACAGAGATACAGAGAGACTGGAAGAGTCACAGAAAGGCATAGAAGTTGATGTTCTTTGGCCACATCCCACACTGATGACCGCTTCATTGTGAACAATGCCCTGCAGAACCAGATGATGAATGCCACACAACTCTATGCACATTTAGAGAGAGGTGAGGTGAGAGGCACCCAAATGTCATGTTAGACCATTAGAAACCATTTACATCAGCATAGTCTGCATGCTATACCACCTGCAAGGGTACCTGACCACACCACCAGGCACAGGCGTCATCGTCTTGCATCGGCCAGAGAGCATCTATGCTGGATAAGGGACCATTAAGCCTCAGTGCTGTGTTCACTTATGAAAATCAATTTATGCTGAGCAGAATTGATGGCCGCCAATGATGTTGGAGACATCAAGGAGAGCGCAATGCATCAGCCACTGTTGTCACCAGACAAGCCTTTGGTGGTGGTGGTGTTACAGCGTGGGCAGGTGTGTCTAGTCAATACAGAACTTCTCTACACTTTGTGAGTGGTGCAGTGACAAGCCCATACTACTTCATTTATCTAGTCATTGTGCCTCTGCATGAACAACACAGGCCTAATGTCATCTTCATGGACGACAATGTGCCAGCTCATTGAGGTTGCATCATTAGGGAACTGCTGCTGGAAATTGGGGTATCTCAAATGGAGTGGCCTGCACTATCTCCAGACCAAATTCCCATTGAAAACCTATGGGATCAGCTAAGTCACTGTGTAGAGGCTCGTAACTCTGCACCCCAGAACCTCAATTACCTGAGGGCCACCCTTCAAGGAGAATGGGAAGTCGCGCCTCGGCAGACAATAGGTCAACATGTTAACAGCATGAGATGTAGTTGTCAAGCTGGAATTGGTGCTCGAGGCCACATGACAAGTTGACATTGACATTTTTTGTTAGGGTATACCCACCACTGTTGTTGGCTTTGGTTTCTATATATTGTTGGAGATGAGGAAATCACCATTGCATGTGTCTACTTAAATGCCCTACTTTCATGATAACATCATTGTAGTGTGAACCTTTTACATTTTCCATAAATTTCACCTGAAAGCCAAATATCCCTAACCTTTTGTGAGTATTGTATATATATATATTAGCCTTTTTACAAAACAATACTGCCTTAAGGACCCAATTTTTATATCTTTATCTACTATGTAAATATAAAGGGACCATGATTTAAGTTTGTTTCATTCTTCCTAACCAAATCTATTTTCCATCATTCCACACAGCCGGTTGACCTCTATATAGATGTTGACCTCTTTAACATATATACCTCTAGACATCAACTTTAAAGAGGTTATCCCATGACTATTGAAAATCAGAGATCATATAACCCCTGACAATCTCTTTGTAACAAAGCTAGAACCGTCCCTGTACCTCACATGGATCCAGAGATCTCCCCTCTGCTCTGCTAGATTTATATTGCCATTGCAGCCCAAGGGGAGTGTCTTCTCTGCTGCAGCTAAGGGAGCATGTCTCAGCTCTCCCTATCACAGCTCAGGAGGAAGTTGAAGGATGAAACTAAACATGTGCGGCCTTCTCAGTGAGCAGGACAAAGAAATAAGAAAAAACAAACAGCAGGTGGCGCTATACAGATAGATTTTATTGAATAACTCAATGGCTATGCAATTTTTTTTTATTACATGCAATTACAAAAGTATTCAGATACAGGTGCTAGTTTGAAAACTGTAGAATATTTATTTTCGTGGGACAACCCCTTTAACTATATTAAACCATTAGTCATATGTCTAAACATGAAAGGCAACACGCCAAATTGATGCAGACAATAATCAACTTTTGCAATACTGTATGACAGATTTTAGTTACTTTTATTATAGAATTGATAGATAGCGGCTCACCCCACTCGACTTGCTACCGAATACAATAATGTATTCGGTATTGTATTCAGTAGCAAAAGTTCCTCAGGGATAACGCAATCGGCCAGATGCGTTTCGAAGCTGGCTGCTTCTTCATCAGTGGCTCATAACATAAGCTTATGTTAGGAGCCACTGATGAAGAAGCAGCCAGCTTTGAAACGCGTCTTACAGATTGCGTTATCCCTGAGGAACTTTTGCTACCGAATACATTATTGCACACACAAGCCGGTAACAGCCCGCTGAAATTCCGGCACAAAACCTTTCACGTGGGACGCCACGTGACCCGCTGGATCACACGTGACCGACAATGTGGAAGTAACTCGCAGTCTGCGAGACAAGTCTATGACTCAGAGAGCGGAGATCTCCACAGCACGCCGATCCAGGATGGCAGGAGCAGACACAGAGGACACGGTAAACTCACACTAACTTTTTTTACCGTTTTTGAACTTTCCAGGTAAAGGAGAAATATTTGTTGAACCTTGTACCATACCTACCAGAGGTGTCCAAAAGCCTATGGTAACACCCTAATAGATCCATCCAACATATTGAATCGCAACAGACATATTAACCCCATACCAGCTTGGACATCTGAAAGCTTGACTCATCCAAATTTCCGCTTTTAAAACTAAGTGGCTCAACAAAACCTCCACATGAAGGAGGCATGTTGGGGTACAATAGAGAAATTGAACCGATATTCTCACTAATATCCCATGCTCCCAGGAGTTTGATAGGAATACACAATCCTGTAGTCCCATTTGAACTATCTTTCTACAGCTTACCTGAAATATTTATAATTTCCTACAGCTTTCTCAGATTTTATATTTATTTAATTTTTACATATTTTTTTCCTCCTTCATATGTGTTTTAATATTTGTTTTAGTATCTGTGTGCACACGTTTGCTATATCCAAACAGACCAACCGATTGCTCTCACATATGCAGCCCTCTGCAGGTGTCTGTTGGGATATACCGGACACCAATTAGACAGGTCCTATATGATATAGGTATAAGAGGTTTTGTATACACGGTTTTATATATATATATATATATATACCTGCTCTTATTTCATATAGGTCTCTGCTTTTATACTTTCTATTACGTATTGACAACTAATAAATAACAACTTTCAACTAACAGTTCCGGGTGATAGAGTGCCTGTTCCACTACAAAAATATCCAACTTTTATTATAGAAATTGTATTTCTTTGAAATGTGCTCATTCCCATAATGAATGGATTTATTAATAGTATTGCCAGGGAAACAAATATAAAATGTATACATATTTAATGAAGTTTATCAAAACTGCCTCAAAGGAAAAGTGGAGAAGTTGATCCTATGAATCACATTCTACATCTTATTTTTCAGAAGCCCTTTTGTAAATAAAAGCAGAATCAGATTACTTACTGTGGACAACTACTCCACAGTAAATAATCCCTTAATAATTTATACTCCTTCAAGCCTTTTTCCACTGAACTAATGAGACCTAGAAGACCTGAAACAGCAGTATACACTGCAGGTAATAGATGCACAGCTGACCAGAAAGGAATACTATGCATGTGTCTCTCTATTCAGTTAGACATATTTATGCCATAAATTTAATTTTTGCTCTTTGTATTTGGCCATGAGCAGAAATTCTTTAAGACAGACTCATTACCTGCTGCCTGTAGTTGATGGACAGCGTATCTCTAAAGAAGTCTTCTCAATGTAACTATTTATCTACGTAACGCTATTTACCAGAAAATGGGCAGGCACTGTGCATCAGTAAAAGGGAAACAAGCATGGTAGCAGTCAAGAGGTGCGCCTACTGGCTAGTGGCTAGGCCTCCACTCATACCGTTACAGGGTGTCACTCACTCAAATACCTTGCAGATATAAAAAATTATATTTAAAATTTTTCTGTGATATAATCACATTTGCAAGCCCATGTGTAAGGCCCACACAGACTGTATTGTGGCCACTGGCTAGTGGCTAGGCCTCCACTCATACCGTTACAGGGTGTCACTCACTCAAATACCTTGCAGATAAAAAAAATGATATTTAATATTTTTCAGTGATATAATCACAGTTGCAAGCCAGTGTGTGTCAGGCCCACACAGACTGTATTGTGGCCACTGGCTAGGCCTCCACTCATACCGTTACAGGGTGTCACTCACTCAAATACCTTGCAGATAAAAAAAATCTATTTAAAATTTTTCTGTGATATAATCACATTTGCAAGCCCGTGTGTGTCAGGCCCACACAGACTATATTGTGGCCACTGGCTAGTGGCTAGGCCTCCACTCATACCATTACAGGGTGTCATTTACTCAAATACCTTGAAAAAAAAAAAATATATATTTAATATTTTTCAGTGATATAATCATAGTTGCAAGCCAGTGTGTGTCAGGCCCACACAGACTGTATTGTGGCCACTGGCTAGTGGCTAGGCCTCCACTCATACCGTTACAGGGTGTCACTCACTCAAATACCTTGCAAATAAAAAAATATATTAAATATTTTCCTGTGATATAATCACAGTTGCAAGCCCGTGTGTGTCAGGCCCACACAGACTGTACTGTGCCAACTGCCCACCACTTATATAGGGTGGCACAGTACCTTGCATGCATAGTACCACTTATCTAAAAAAAAATGACAGGCAGAGACAGGCCACCCCGCAGGGGCCATCGTGGTCGTGGTGCTGTGATTTCCACGGGTCCTGGAATAATGCCCAGTGTTCAGAGGCCACGTACCCTGAACCCCAAAAATTCGGAGAAAATAGTTGACTGGCTTACACAGGACACCCAATCTTCAACAGCTTCCGCTAAGAACCTTGGCGCATCATCCTCCTCCAGCTCAGCTTTGGTCACCTGCTTTCAAGTTACTACTCTCCCGCTCGCCGCCGCCACCACCACCACTACCACCACAGCCACCACAGCCGCTTCACTTGATCCCTCAGAGGAGTTATTTACACATCAGTTGGATGAAATTACTGATGTGCAACCATTATTGCCAGAGGATGTAGATAACAGGGATATGTCTCAGTCAGGCAGCATTACACACATGGACGTACAGTGTGATGATGATGATGATGCTGTACCCGCTGCTGCTTCCTTTGCTGAGGTGTCAGATACAAGTGAAGTGGTTGATGATGACGATGTGTCCGTTAAGGCCACGTGGGTACCTGCTCAAAGAGAAGAAGAGGGGGAAAGTTCAGAAGGGGAGACAGAGAGAAGGAGGAGACGAGTTGGAAGCAGGGGAAGGTCGTCGCAAGGAGCTAGTGGCACAGTCAGACAGCATTTATCGGCACCCGGGGTCAGCAAGACAGCACGCCAATCGACGCATGCTGTTGCCACCACCAGAATGCCGTCATTGCAAAGCTCAGCAGTGTGGCATTTTTTGTGTGTGTCTGCCTCTGACAACAGCGATGCCATTTGCAACCTGTGCCAAAAGAAACTGAGTCGTGGGAAATCCAACACCCACCTAGGTACAACTGCTTTGCGAAGGCACATGATCGCACATCACAAACGCCTATGGGATCAACACATGATGACGAGTAGAAGCAGCACACAAGCTCAAAGCCACCATCCTCCTCCTGGTCCAGCATCTTCAGCCACGTCCACCACTGCTGTCCTCTTTGCCCCCTCTCAACCACCCGCCACTCCGCCTCTCACCTTCAGCAGTTCCATCTCATCTGCTCACAGTCAGGTGTCTGTAAAGGAAATGTTTGAGCGTAAGAAGCCAATGTCACAGAGTCACCCCCTTGCCCGGCGTCTGACAGCTGGCTTGACGGAACTCTTAGCCCGCCAGCTTTTACCATACCAGCTGGTGGAGTCTGAGGCCTTCAAAAAATTAGTCGCTATTGGGACACCACAGTGGAAGGTACACGGACAATTTTTTTTTTCAAAAAAGGCAATCCAAAACCTCTACTCAGTGATTGAAAAGGAAGTCATGGCATCTCTGGCATACAGTGTTGGGGCAAGGGTCCATCTGACCACTGATACCTGGTCTGCAAAGCACGGTCAGGGCAGTTATATCACCTACACTGCGCATTGGGTCAACCTGCTGACGGCTGCCAAGCATGGAATGCGTGCCTCTGCAGCGGAGTTGGTGACACCACCACGAATTGTCAGCAGGCAGGCCTACTGCCACCTCCTCTACTCCTCCTACTCCATCCTCTTCCATAACCTCATCGGCTGAGTCCTCTTCTGCTGCGGCATCTGGCTGCACATCAACTGAATCCCCCCAGCTCCCCAGGGGCTATTCCACATCCCGGATACAACAGTGTCACGCTGTCTTGGGGTTGACTTGCCTGAAAGCAGAGAGCCACACCGGACCAGCACTCCTGTCCACCCTGAATGCACAGGTGGATCAGTGGCTGACCCCACACCAACTGGAGATCGGCAAAGTGGTGTGTGACAATGGAAGCAATTTGTTGGCGGCATTGAATTTGGGCAAGTTGTCACATGTGCCGTGCATGGCACTTGTGTTGAATCTCATCGTACAACCCTTTGTGTCTAAGTACCCAGGCTTACAGGACGCCCTCAAGCAGGCCAGGAAGGTGTGTGGCCATTTCAGGCGTTCCTGCACGGCCATGGCGCACTTTTCAGACATTCAGCGCCGAAACAACATGCCAGTGAGGCGCTTGATTTGCGATAGCCCGACACGTTGGAATTCAACACTCCTAATGTTCGACCGCCTGCTCCAACAAGAAAAAGCCGTCAACGAGTATTTGTATGACTGGGGTGCTAGGACAGCCTCTGCGGAGCTGGGAATTTTTTTGCCACGTTACTACAATGCCTGAAGGCTCATGCATCCTTTTGAGGAGGTGACAAACCTAATCAGTCGCACCGAAGGCACCATCAGCGACCTCATCCCATTTGTTTTCTTCCTGGAGCGTGCCCTGCGAAGAGTGCTGGATAAGGCTGTAGATGAGCGTGAAGAGGAAGAGTTGTGGTCACCATCACCACCAGAAACAGCCTTGTCATCATCGCTTGCCGGACCTGCGGCAACGCTGCAAGAGGAGTATGAGGAAGAGGAGTCAGAGGAGGAATGTGGCTTTGAGGAGGAGGAAGACTAACCACAGCAGGCATCCCAGGGTGCTCGTTGTTGTAACCTATCTGGGACCCGTGATGTTGTACGTGGCTGGGGGGAAGAACAGACCGTCAATGACATCAGTGAGGACGAGGAACGGGAAATGAGTAGCTCGGCATCCAACCATGCTGTCATGTCTGTTGAAGGACCCTTGTATAAAAAGTATAAAGGAGAACGACCTGTACTGGGTGGCCACGCTACTAGACCCCCGGTATAAGCAGAAAGTGGAGGAAATGTTACCAAATTACCGAAAGTCAGAAAGGATGCAGCAGTTCAAAACCAAACTAAAAAATATGCTTTACACAGTTTATAATGGGGATGTCACAGCACAACGGGAATCTAACAGGGGAAGAGGTGAAAGTAATCCTCCTCCTACCACGACCACGGCGGCAAGGACAGGACGCTTTACAGATGTGTTGTTGATGGAGGACATGCAGAGCTTTTTCAGTCCTACACATCACCACAGCCCTTCGGGATCCAGCCTTAGAGAACGACTCGACCGACAGGTAGCAGACTACCTCGCCTTAACTGCAGATATCGACACTCTGAGGAGCGATGAACCCCTTGACTACTGGGTGTGCAGGCTTGACCTGTGGCCTGAACTATCCTAGTTGGCGATAGAACTTCTGGCCTGCCCCGCTTCAAGTGTCCTGTCAGAAAGGACCTTCAGTGCAGCAGTAGGCATTGTCACTGACAAAAGAAGTCGCCTCAGTCAAAAAAGTGTTGATTACCTCACCTTTATTAAGATGAATGAGGCATGGATCCCGAAGGGACTGACAGTGGGGGATACGTTTGACTAACAAAAGGCCTGATGACATGCCTTGGCCTCAAAATGGTCCCCACGCTGATGTATTTAATGTCTGCATACCGGATGACTTTCGTGAATTCTCCGCCACCAACTAGGGTTCAAGCCGCAATGTTTTAGTCACCTTTCTGCCTGGAAAACATCAATTTTTCCGGACGCTGCTACAGCAGCGGCTGCAACAATACCTGATTTTTCAGGCATGTGCACATGCCTAATTTTTCTGGCCTCTAGTGCTGCACTGTGGCTGCAAAAACAAAACAAAAAAAAGGCACATGCATGTGTCAATTCCCCTTCGTGATCGGTACCTTGTTGTGGTGAAGGGGCTTGCGTATCACAATGAAGCGATCATCACCTCTATGAGTGTGTTGGCAATGTTGCCACACCCCAGATAAGGCCGTTGCTTCATTATGATCAGACTAAAAGCGATCGGCTGGATAATATTTCATAGAAAAAACATTATTTTTTGTATTGGTTTTTAATACATAAAATAAAAAAATCATAATAAAGTCTCTTAATAGTTTATTAGAAATAATGCAGACAATTTAAAAAATCCCCATCAATTACAATACAAAGCAAGTACAGAGCTCAGAACAAAATTATTTCAGGATGTCGTTTATTCGACAATGATTCATTAATTTGACACACGTCCCCGGATAGGGGACGTAACAGGGATTAAACTGATAGGAATAGTACTAGTTAAGACACCAGTCATATAGGGTGTCACAGCACATTGCTCCGTGCACGCGCAGTACCCCAACTTGGGAGTGAGAGGACCGACCAAGCTGCTTTTTCCATCTCCCAGTTCCTAAAATCAATTCAGTTTGGTGTATCAGAGTTTGGTCTGTCACTGTGAAGGCAGTCGAAGGTACCCGGCCTAAATTTTTTTTCACAAAAGGTAATCCCTGATATGGGACGTAACAGGGATTAACCTGATGAGAATAGTACTACAAAAAATACCACTAATATCAAAAAATACCACTAATATCGCGTGTGACAGTAAATTGCACGTCGCAGACGCAGTGACCGTGGCGTGGATTCAAACAAAGGGGAGGGTGCCAGTGTTTTTTTAACCATCTCCCCGTTTGAAAAATCAATTTAATAAATGGACCCCAGATTGGGGACGTCACATAACAGGGATTAAACTGATGAGAATAGTACTACAGAAAATACCACTCATATCGGGTGTGACAGTAAATTGCACGGCGCAGACGCAGTGACTGTGGCGTGGATTCAAACAAAGGGGAGGGAGCCAGCGTTTTATTAACCATCTCCCCGTTCGAAAAATCAATTCAATTCACCTTTCGGGGACCCTTGGTGTTGTACGTGGCTGGGTGGAGGAAGAAACCTTCAATGACATCAACAGGACATGGCTAGCTTGGTATCCAACCTTGTGCAAATGGGAAGTTTGCGGTTGGGCAAATGGACTGTTTGCGGTGCATTAAAAGGGGAGTTTGGTCTGTCAATGTCTGTGAAGCGGGCGTAACCCTTACACTACCTGATCGATACAACATCATACCTGATCGTATACACACACTGGATGTTTTAAACCACGTTGTTCAAAAAAGATTTAGGATTGTTAGCTGATTTATGCCCTTTATGGATTAAAATCCAACTCTGCGTCAACTATGTAATTTTCCATGGGAGTTTTTCCATGGATCCCCCTCCGGCATGCCACAGTCCAGGTGTTAGTCCTCTTGAAACAACTTTTCCATCACTACTGTGGCTAGAAAGAGTCCCTGTGGGTTTTAAAATTTGCCTGCCTATTGAAGTCAATGGCGGTTCGCCCGTTCGCGAACAGAAAATTTTATGTTCGCGACATCTCTATCCAGAGGCTGGTGCACTCACGTACACCTGCACCCTAGCAAGAAGTTATAACACAATAGTGAAGTTCCACCAGGTAATTTCGCATAAAGAAGTTTATTCTACTTACAAAAAGGACATAAAAATTCAGCAATTGCCCCTGACAAAGCTGGACTGGCGAAACCCGGGTGGACTTTTTGTGATGAGAATACATAGATTTTAGAAGGCTGAATTTTTATGTCCTTTTTGTAAGTAGAATAAACTGCTTTATGTGGAATTACCTGGTGGAACTTCACTATTGTGTTATAACTTCTCTTTAGGGTGCAGGTGTACGTGAGTGCACCAGCCTCTGGAAACCGATTGTTTGGCTACAATGTGAAACAACTGCGCATTTGGGAAAAGAATCTGGGATTGGAATTCTCCACTTATAGGCAGCGCGATCAACACCTCAGTTTTGACTAAGCTTAGTCCTGTCTTCTCAACATATCCTTCTGCCTACCACCTTAGGACTACCTCCCATGATGACCAGGAGCAAGAGGGCTTATAAATCGCAAGGTAAACTGGACTTTTATTTTTATTCAGACCAGGATCATAATTTCTCAACCTCAGAAAGAGGCTTGCGCTCACCAACTTCCCCGCTGTCGTCTTCTCCTCTTGAGCCGACTGCAGTGACGGAGCATGGGCAACAAGGACCGGGTGGCCTTACCTCCCATCAGCAAACCCCCTCTGCACAAACCCCGGGATCCTAATACTCCCCGCTGGCTCAGAAGTTTGAGGGCACCATCTTCCCCATCGGATAGTCCCGCCAAGCAGCAGTCAAGTGTGGAAGCCAGTGTCAAATGCGGAGGTAAGCCCATCTCAAGGAATCCTTGCAACAAGCTCACCCAACTTCCTTACTGTGCCTCCAACCAGACCTCTGATAAGCCAGCGTCATTAGGGGTATTTTTTTTTAGAAAATTTGGAAGTAGGTTTAAAGGGGAAAGAAAAAGCAATTTTCAGATCTCATGTCTAAAATCCAGTGCATTGAGACCCTTAATAAAAGATCTATTTCCCATACTCTGAGGAATTGCATCTACTACTCACTCAACTTACTGAAGGCTTGCTACTCAATTATGAAAAATGCATGAAATCCCTTAACGTACAATAAAGCTAGTAAGCTATTTTCTCATAATCTAAAAACTAGAACAGCTAAAGCAAAAATTCCCTATCTTCTGAACTCAGTGACTGCAAATAAAATGTATGATCCTAAGGCTATAGCCAATAGATTTAGAGATTATTACTCTTTCCTATATAAACTAGCCACACCTATAGATTCCCCGTCCTCCCAATTGGACATTAACGCTTTCTTAGACTCTTTATCTTTGCCCCCGATTGTCTTCAGAACATCTGACCCTTTTAAATGCCTCATTTTCAATTGAAGCGCTATGTAAGAATTTGATCCCTCCCGTCGTGTATGGCCCCTGGCCCTGATGGCCTAACTAATCTATATTATAAATCATTCATGGAGGATTTGTTGCCCCAGGATGCCTCGGCTCATCGGAGCTCTTCCTAAGAAAATATTATCATCTACCACAGTTACCCTACCCAAACTGGGCAAATCTGATTCTCTCCTAAATTCCCTTCTTATCTCATTCTTAAATACCAATAATAAAACTATATGCTAAATTACTAGACAACCGATGGCTTCAATTGTTCCTCATCTAGGATGCAATAGATCAGCAGCTTCCTTTAGACTTTCTGCAGCTGAATCTAGAAGATTTAGATATGAACACCTGGAAACAATGGGGATTGTGCGCAACATCATAAATGTTTCATGAAAGACACATGCAGTCTTTTATGCAACTGTACCAAAAGTATTGTATTCCCTATTGTGACTTTTATAAATACCTAAGCATTCGACAGTTCCTATCTTCTGGAGACCCATATACAGTAATAGGGGATTTGCAGGAGTTCAGATTGTGATGTCAGATATCTCCTACTAAACAAAGCATTAGGCCTTAGTATACATCCCCGGGCAGGAAAGATAGCTTCATAAAGTCCATTCCTTTTCAGTCATGGGAATTGGAACTGAAACAGTCCTTTATACCAGTCCAATGGTCACAGGCTCTCTCACATGTGGCTAAATGTTTTAAATGCACATAACATATGAATTGTATATGAAAACTGTCTTACAATGGTACTTTCCCCTGGAAAAGCCCAGTAGGATCTGTGGTTATAAAGGTACGATGACACATATTTTTTTGGAGCTGCCTAATTCTTGCCAATTTATGGCATCATATCTTTGACATTGTTTCTGTAAATCTTTCATACCTTTCATTCTACTGGCAACATAACTGACTATTGCCAGCCACTGGAAATCAACTACTATTCCTATGTACGATACATAAAACATACTCCTATGAAAGTGTCCTTTCATACCGAATCGCTTCCTCTCTCAAGTTTAGTAAAGTGTGGCAGGTGTGGAAGGAATACAGGAACTCCTTCTCCATGTATATCATAGCAACTCTATCTTAATACGTCCTATTTGGAGCCCAGGTTTCGTAAGAGATGATAAAAACTTCTGCTCTGCTTTTTTGAGATGGAAATGTACCTTTGATTTAACTGATTTAGTTCTTTATTTGTATTATTTTACTTATACCCAGTCTTTATTTAAATTTATCTCTCAACTGCTTCTTATTGGATAACAAAAGCTTCAATCTGAGTAGTGCTTCAATGTGATATCCTTGGTCATCTCCCACAATTGTCTTGGATTGTCACATATGAAACAATGATAATTGACTGTTTTTTTCTACTCCATGGCTGCTCCCAGAGCCTGTCGACAAACGATACACCATGTTTACAGCGTTGTATAGCTGGCAGTGAAAGTCTGTAGACTGTAGACAGGCTGCTGGGAAGCTGCCAAAGGTTTGCATTCCCCACAGCTTTCCGTGTTACCGTTCAGATCACTTTAGTTTACAGTAAGAGCGACTGCAATACACTAAATATATAAGATAACTATATAAAGAAGTTGTTATATATTCTTATTTAGATCCTCTTACAGTGGCAGCCGTTGTGCCCCTCTAACCTGTGTCATCCACAATTTTCCCATGATGTGCCAAACACAATTGGGGTCATTTATCAAACCCATGGCAACCAATCAGAATTTACCTTTAATTTTTGGCAGCTCCTTGGGAAAATTAAAAGTGGAATCTGATTTGTTGCTATGGGCAACTAAGCCAGTTTTAATTTACACAATTTTAATAAATGACCCCAAATGTGTACTATAACAATATGAGATACAGATGCCCCAATAGTGTCAGCTACAAGGACCCTATAGAATGCCAGCCACAAATGACCCTAAACAGTGTCAACCACCAATTGCCACAATCTTCCTGCACAATGCCAGCCAAAGTGACACCCTAAACTTTGCCAACTACAATGGGGATTATTTATTCTGACCCCTACACCATGAGTTTGCAACTTTTTAAATCATATTGCACCTAATTTTAAGTGTGGCCTCGTCATAAATTAAGCACATCCTCCTGTGACATCGGGGATATCAAGACCAGTGTAGCAGGTCTTTGACAAATGAGCCTCAATGACTCCATACAGTGCAAGATACAATGTAAGCCCATATTGTGCCAACTATAGTACCCTCAAACAGCCTGTCAAAATAGTGCCAGCAGTAAATATCACTCATGCTATGCTAACCACAGTGCCTCTTATACAGTGCCAGATACCCATATAAGCCACCAATAGTCCATAGAGTACCAGCCAGAATTGACCACTTATCCATTGCCTCATCTGTCCTACAGAATTTACACATATGACTGTTTAGAGCCTGTAATTTCTGTATAATTGCCACAAGCTGACATCAGAATGTAACTATTAATGCTTTAAGTGTTTACATACAGATTTGTGAAGAAACTCTATTCATTTGTACAAGATAAAAGTCAAATCTTTATTTCCAACCACTTGAACTGCTTACAGAAATCGTCACATCTGAGCAGTTATTTGTTTAGCTATATGTATCCTACGTAAAGTCATAGATCACGATCAATGACAACAGTTCAAAAGAAGCGTTTGTTGCTGTTTGCTGAGAGTTACATTGTTGCTGCAGCAATTATAGTCAAATTAAAGTCAAAGGAGTCAGTGTAGAGAGTATTTTAGTAATACAAAAGTACCTGTGCATCTATGACCTTCAAATGAAATATACAAATTATACAGAGATGTTTCAATAATTGCCTGCATTATAGAAATCAGGAGCTTATAAAATAGCACAAAGAGAACTTTTAAAAAGTCAGTACTGAGTAATCCTCTTGAATTGGCTGGAGATTTGCAAGGATATATTTTCTCATTAGAGTAAAGCACTAAAAGAAAACACTAGACAATGCTTATGTTATTTGTATTTCCATTACTGTCTGCTATTCTAGAATGAAGCCAGTACCTAAAAGGACGTATTCATCAAAATGCGCAATGCTGCAAGACAACTCAAGGTACCAATATGTTCTTCCAACTATAAAGGTGAACTTGACACATAATATCAAGCAATGACTAATGCATCTTTTAACATGAAGCTGAGATTTTAGCGGTTGGCTTTTAATGGAACTGTACGTTGTTGGTGCAGAAACATCATAAGATGTTCTGCATTTTGTAGAGACAACTGCACATGAGTGAATCAATTCAGCATGAATCAGATTCATTATTAAATTACCGAAAGTTTTGGATTTTAGTGAATCCCATACTTTTCAGACTCGTCCGAAGTCGTTCAAAATGGCCACTTCGATCCTTGCATGATTGTCCTTACTTCATGATCTGTAATACCACTTTAGTAATGTACCTGAGAAAGAAGTAACTTTCTCATACTGTGTTAATGACTCTTAACAGTTATTTCTGTACTGTCATAATTTTCTACAATAAAGAATTGAAAATTAATTAATTTTCAGAGAAGAAGAATCACATGAGGTGGTGGCCCAGCAGATTTCCCCATAATGCCTTGCAGGCATCCCTCCCTCAGCGAGTGATGAGAGACTAAAGTTGTGAGTCACTGAAGACTTAGTGGACGAATTATCGCCTCTATAAAACAGTCCAACCAGGAAATGCTGCTGCTTTGTGGGGATTACAGTTGAGTGAATTGAATCCAACAAAGTGCAATTCGATCCGAATTTCAAATTCTATTTGCCGCAAAGCCGAATTTCATTGTGCGTTGTGGTAGCATCTCGATTTAACCTGAAATAGTGTAAAAACAAAAAAAAAATCATACTTACCTCCTCCATTTTCTCACAATGGGATGGCCCCCACCATCTTGATTGAAGATCTAGGCCGAAATCCCATGCGTGGTGTGACAAAGTCATCTCGGGCCACGCAAGATTTCATGCCAGATCTTCAAGCAAGATGGCAGCGGACGGCCTGGCAAATGGAGGTGGTATGATTAAAAAAAATTCTGTACATTTTTCACTGTTTTTACTCTCAAATGTCGCAATCATGTATAAAAGTGGCATCTGAGGGGTACAATGATGGGAAGTGGTGCTATCGCAGCTCCCTGTCATTGCAGCCACCACTTACAAAAAAAATTTGCTTTGTGACAAAGTAATTTGTCATGAAGCAAATTTTTGGAAAAATTCCATGAAGCAGCAGAATCGAATCGAGTTGATACCAGTGGATATGCATAGGATAGAGAAGACATCAGAGAATGAGCATCAGTAAAACACAGAATACAGATAGATAGTGGGCCAGTATCAGTGAGTGTGTTATAGTGAGGAGAAAAGATGGTTTAAAAGTGCAATACATTTATAGAGATTTTAGAGAGAGATAGGCGTCCTACTTTGACTGTCAGTGTCAATGTGGCAAGCAGGCAGAGGAGACACTCCTGTAGTTACACAATCTGGTTTCTTACATTCATTTTTGAATCAACAATCTTCATCACATCTTTCACAAATGTTCTTCAATAATATTAAACCTGGTGCTAATAGCATGCTGTAGTAATGAAAAAAAAAATACTATAAATTACTATAAATTAAAGTATAAACAGTATAAAAAGTATAACAAATTCAACAGTGCAGTTTGTTATTAAACAGGCTGTTTGTTAGCAAACAACATAGCACCATTTTACTGCACATGCTGGCGGACAAAACCATGGTGGAGAAAGATGAAGGATGCTCACATGACCCTGGGAGGAAGTGGAGGGAAGGCTTGCCCTGATTGGTTCACAGGCTTTCAGACAGCCTGGATGAGCCAGCCAGTGGGGCAGCAGGCAGGGAGGTGTCCTTGCACAATGAGTAGAATGTCATTCTGTGTTGAGCTGTTAAGGAGGGTGGATGAGTGTATGCAGTGTCTGACAAAAAATGATCTTAGTATACAGAGTCACAAGCAAACATCTCTTCTAGTGTAGCAATGTAGGGAAATAATAGCAACAAATAATTGAGGGACTTTGGTCAGGGAAAGCAGTTTGAGGTAGTGAGGGGCTGGGATACAGTGCTTAATAATACAGAAGCTGCAGAACCTCATTCTTGCTATTCTGTGCTACAAAACCAGCCTCATGCAAGAAACAATGACAGCTGTTTTTTTTTACATGCAGTTAGGTCCATATATATTTGGAGAGAGGCAACATTTTTCTAATTTTTGTTCTGTATATTACCACAATGAACAAAACTATTCAGATGCAGTTGAAGTTCATACTTTCATCTTTAATTTAGTGGGTTAAATAAAATTGATTGCATAAAAATTTGAGCATTTTTAAAACTCAATCCCTTCATTTCAGGGGCTCCAAAGTATTTGGACAAATTAAATAATTGTAAATAAAATGTTAATTTCTAATACTTGGTTGAAAATCCCTTGTTGCCGATGACTGCCTGAAGTCTTGTACTCATGGATATCACCAGACGCTGCATTTACTTATTTTTAATGCTCTGCAGTTGCTGTTTGTGGGCCTTTCTGTCTGAAGTTTATTTTTATTTTTTATATTAATAATTTTTATTTCCATAAAGAGCATATATGAAAAAACAAGGAACAATACAGGTATAGATATCACAAGTATTGCATAGACATATACATGGTAGAGCGTAATTATTATGACTATTACAAGTTGTAAAAGATACAGGTACAAGACTTGTATACATTATTGCGTCAAGTAAAACAGTGGAGGGTAGACATTAAGAGGGGAGAGGGAAGGGGTTAGTAGGTAAGGTAGGGAATTATGCTGTTTACTTAAGAAGATCAGGGATAACCTCTGAACCTCTTCCAGGGGCTCCAAATATTGAGAAAGACAGATCTCGTTCTTAGTTCCCAGTGGGAAATTTCCTCCATCCTATAAATCTGGTCTATCTTGGCATACCAGTTCTCGAGACTAGGGATGTCAGAGGAGAGCCAGAATCTCGGAAGGAGTAGCCTGGCAGCTCCCAACATAAGGGAAAAAAGCTAGGCTTTATTTTTAGGGATTTTCTGGAGCCCCAGAGAGAGGAGAACTAACTCCGGTGAACAAGTAATGGTAGTTTGACAGATTTAGTTTATACTTTTCACTATCTCCTCCCACCATGGTTTGATCAAGCTTCAGGACCACCAGATGTGTAAATAGGAGCCTTCTGCTGTTTTACATCTCCAACAAAGATTTGGGGAGTTTTTGTTGTAGAGACACGTTTTATCTAGTGTTTTGTACCAGCGAGACAGGATCTTGTAACTGTTCTCCTGTGTTCGGGCACATCTGGAGATCCTGTGCGAAGCAATCATCATGGAGGAGATTTCCGAGTCAGAAAGGGACCGTTGTAGATCCTACTATTGCAGGTTTGGGTACAGAAGCTGCGGACTTCAGATTCCTGTAAATTGTGGAGATGAGTTTGGAAGGATATAAAGTGGTGCTCAGCAATTTTTCGAACCAGTGGAGTTCTTTGGGGGATGGGGAGTTTTTAAGGGAGGAAAGGGTTTCTGATTTGAATTTCAGTGGGATGGGATTACATTGTTTTATTTGGAGAAGTTCGAGTAGTTTTTGGTCTGTAAATAATGTCCCATCTGGGTTTATTAGCTTCTCCAAAGGGATGGAAGAAGAACATAGAGAGAGAGGAAAGCTATCTCTAAGCGCTCTAGGGGCTAGGGAGATAATGTCTTTAGTAAGCAATAAAGGGGAAGGGAGGGATATGGAAGTTTCCCTGGATGAAAACCACTTTCAGGTATTGAAGGTGTTGTTGATCATCGAGTTAGGAATAGTATAAAGGTAGGGTGCTTACCCGACAGAAGTAGGGCCCAGAGGGGAGTATTCAAAAAGGAGTTTTCCAGAGTGATCCACGTCTTGGTGGAGGGAGACCTAATCCAGTCAACTATCCTGGATAGGAGAATGGACCTCATGTATGCTTCAGGGTCAGGTAATCCTATCCCACCAATCTTCTTTGGCTTAGATAAAGTAGAAAAGGAGATGTGAGGGGCTTTACTCTGCCAAATTAATTTACGGATATGTTTATTTAAAAGGCTGAAAAAGGAGTTAGGCAGTTCTATAGGAAGAGTCATTAGGTACATGAGTCTCTGCATAACCAGGGACATAAGCAAATTTTTCCTTCCAAAC
This sequence comes from Bufo gargarizans, assembly GCF_014858855.1. Lineage (NCBI taxonomy): Eukaryota > Metazoa > Chordata > Amphibia > Anura > Bufonidae > Bufo > Bufo gargarizans. The sequence goes on along the minus strand of NC_058081.1, from coordinate 123,112,655 downwards.
CAGGATAAAAAGGGGAAATTTAGTGAGTCCAATTGGGCAATAATGGAAGACAAAAGGGGTTTATAGTTTAAGGCGTAAAGGTCAGAGAGAAAGGGAGTAAGCTTAACACCCAAGTATGTCAATTGTTGGGTGTCCCAGTTAAAAGGGGTGGAAGCCTTGAGAGAGGCAAGGGTTGAGTGTGGGAGTCCCATATGTAAAACCTGAGATTTGGTGGGATTAACTTTAAAATTAGATAAGGCTCCAAATTGGTTCAATAGTGAGAGGATGATGGGCATGGATTTATAGGGGTTAGACGTGATTATTAGGAGGTCGTATGCAAAAGCAGCTAGTTTAAATTCTATACCCTCTACTCGTAAGCCCTGTATATTTTCCTCCTGCCTCAATGCTTGTAAGAGGGTCTCCATAACGAGAACAAAAATAAGGGGGGAAATGGGGCAGCCCTGTCTGGTCCCGTTTCTGATTGGGAAGCTAGCTGAAAGGATCCTATTAACTGACACGGACGCTGAGGATTGGGCATACATTGAGAAGATTGATTTGATGAAAGGGTCTGGGATCTGGAATTTTTGTAAGGTATAGTGGATGTACGACCAATCAATTCTGTCAAATGCTTTCTCAGCGTCCGTGCCAATAGGGGTCATGGGGGTATGTTTGTGGTAGGCATAGTAAAGGGAATTTAGGACTTTAGTGGTATTGTCTTTACCTTCCCTTCCCTTTGAAAAGCCCACTTGGTCCGGGTGGATTAGAGTAGGAAGGAGTGTATTCAGGTGGAGGGCGAGCATTTTGGCAAGGGGTTTTAGGTCAACGTTGAGCAGGGAAATGGGGCGATAATTGGAGCAAGAAGTGGGGTCCTTCCAGAGAAGAGTTATAAATTGGGAGTAAATAGGGGGTAAGAATATTCTCAAAGGAGGAATAATAAAGAATCGGGAGGCCATCTGGGCCTGGGCATTTCCCTGTAGGGGTTGTTTTTATGGCCGCTTCAAATTCCTGGGAAGAAAAAGGTCTGGCAAGGAGCTTTTTCTGGGAAGGGGTTTGGGAGGGGAGTGAACGGGAATCTAGGAAGCTTTTGGTTCGAGGCTCTTTTTCCTCAGAGGAGTATTTAAGTTCATGAGGGGGAAGATCATATAAGAACTTGTAAAAAAGTTTAAATTGCTCGGCAATGTCGTCTGATTTAAAAAGGGAGGTACCTTGTGGGGATTTGATGCTTTAGACATGTCGGGACTCCCTCCTCTGTTTTATCTTCCGGATCATAAACTTAGAGGCTTTATTGCCATGGGCATAAAACTTCTGTTGAGATGACAAGAAGTATTTTGCTGAACGCTCGTTCGGGAGTTTTTTTTATTCTGATCTGAGGTTTAGGAGTTCCGACAGGTGCAGAGCAAGGTGGGAATGTTTATGTTGTTTCTCAAGGGAGTGTATCCTTGAAAGAAGGTGATTCAGCTTTTTCTCTGATTCCTTTTTAAGAAAAGAACAGAGGCTTATGAGTTTACCTCTAATATAGGGTTTATGGGCATCCCATAGTGTTTGGGGAGAAATGTCTGGGGTGTTATTAAGAGAAAAATATTCTTCAAGATGGGAGGCTATCTGAGACTTATGACAAGTTTTGCCTAATAGGGACTCATTGAGGCGCCAATTATGAGCTCTATGGGGGGACAACAATAATTGTAGTTCACATGTTATAGGGGCATGATCGGAAAGTGTGATATGACCAATTTTTGCTAATTTACAAAGTAGCAATTTGTCTTTAGGGATAAATAGATAATCAATCCTAGTATAGGTGTCATTAACCAGTGAGTAATAGGAAAAGTCCAACTCATCCGGGTGTAAACACCTCCATACGTCTACCAGGCCCAAGTTAAACAGCTTGACCTGGAGAGCTTTGAGGCCTCTGGTAGAGATTGATGATTTTTTGGAGGATGAATCTAATAGCGGATTGAGGGTTAGGTTACCTCCTAATATTAATTAAGTCACCTCCTAATATTAATGTGCCTTCTACATGTTCCTCTAGTAGATTCAGGAGGGAGAGAAACCAATCTATCTGGCCGGAGTTGGGGGCGTACACATTTACTAGTGTGAAAATCTGCTGGCCTATCAGACCTTTTAGGATGAGGTATCTGCCCTCTGGGTCTGGAATTTGGGTTTGGAAAGTGAAGGGAAAATCTTTGCAAAATCTTATACTCACGCCCCTTGAGGCAGCGCCACCAGCTCCACAGTGATACCACGTGGGGAATTTAGCGTATGATAGATTGGGGTAATGACTGTGTTTGAAATGGGTTTCCTGAAGGAATATCACAGAATTATTTTCCTTACTCAGCAGTGAAAAGATTCTGCACCTTTTAGAAGGTGATCTTAGCCCTTTAACGTTGTAGGAGACCAGGTGCACATCCGCCATCATTTAATGTCAATTGAGAAAAGCAAGAAGTGGAGGAAGGTCCACCTGGTTTCCCTAAGGAAGGCGCTGCCTGGTAGGGCGAGGGTCAGTGGATGGATAAGTCCCGTGTGAGTAACCTGTTGTGTAGGAAGGAAAAGCAAAGTGTATATAGTAAAAGTCTTACTGTCATAATTGGTAAGGTGGGAGAGCGTCATCTTAAGTATGGATGAGGTATACCTGTAACAATGAGAAAAGGTAAGAACATGTAACAAAAAACTCAACAAGAGTTTATAACTAAACTCAAAAGTAGAATTACTGTGCATACAAGTTAGTACTAAACACACTGACAGTAGGGGGGAGTTTAGATATAACATTATACTGTTAAGTAGATAGAACCCTCAGTAGCTAAAACTACTGGATAGAAAAGGTCAGAGACCTAAGAAGGTAAAGATATTCATTTATCTGGTAAAGAAAGTCTCTTTGGGGTAGACGCCAGGTACCCTCTCTTGTTTTTCTGTGCTCTTGGGGTGCGTAGGGTCTCCCAGGGCGATACAGCAGGAAGGGACGGTGGAGACGATAAGTTCTAAACTATCTCCCAGTTCTCTATATCCAGAGGGGAGATTTTTAGGTGAGCGTATGCTTTCTCTTAGTCCCCATAGGAAGAAATGGTGACGCGATGACCGTCATGGAGGAACGACAGTCCAAATGGAAAAGACCAACGATAAGCGATGTTATGCTGACGTAGCCACTCCGTTAGTGGTTTCAAGAATCTGCGTTTTTTCAGAGTAGACTGATCTGGATCTTGATAAATGGCAATAGTGCTATTTTCCCATTTCAGCGGTTTCGCTTGTCTGGCTCCAGATAATATGGCTTCCTTGACTGGAAAATGCAGGAACTTACAGATAACGTCCCGTGGGGGTTCTGAGGCCTGCGGCTTAGGGCGAAGTGCTCTGTGCGCCCTTTCTATGATCACTTCGTGAACCGATTCTGGCCCCAGGATTTGAAGGCAGATTTGTATAACGTCATGAGGGACATCCACTGGGGACACAGACTCAGGTATCCCACGAAACCGCAGGTTGTTTCTCCTGCCTCTGTATTCCTGCTACTCTATTGCTAAGTACAAGGAGTTAAGGTGTTTCTGATATTTAGATAGGCTGTTAACAGCTTCGGTCTGATGAGTGATGATGGTCGCCTGGTTCTCTTCCAGGGCCTCTACCCGCCTGCCTATGTGCTGGACATCCTCTTTAATAGAAGCTAGATCCTGGCTGAGAGGACCCAGGGCATCTAGGAGTGCTTCTTTGAGGTAGGATCGGGGGATGGGGAGGCTATCAGGGTCAGGGGAAACATCTCTTACCCTCTCTGTATCGGCCGTCTCTCTAGCTGATCTGGAGTTGCTGCTTCTAGTGGTGCCGGGCGCCATCTTGGGTTCCCTGTTCACTGCCGCAGCTGCCACTTTTTTAATAAAGCGATCCATTTCGCCGGGCTGGCTGGAGGAGCGGGCTTGACCTGCTTGTTCAGACGTCTTTTGGCCACCTATTTTGACCATTTTAGAAGCCAGTAGTGCTTTATATCCAGGCTTTGAGGGTATAATGAACAGGAGAGCAGCGCTTCACATGACGGCTCGGCTCCGGCGCTAGCTCCGCCCCCCTGAAGTTTAGTCTTTAACAAGTGAAATGCATGCGCATGGGTTCAGATCAGGTGACTGACTTGGCCATTCAAGTATGTTCCACTTCTTTGCTTTAATAAACTCCTGGGTTGCTTTGGCTTTATGTTTTGGGTCATTGTCAATCTGTATTATGAAATGCTAACCAGTCAGTTTGGCTGCATTTGGCTGGATTTGAAATCACAGTATGTCTCTGAAAAACTCAGAATTCATCCGGCTGCTTCTGTCCTGTGTCACATTATCAATAAACACTAGGGACCTAATGCCATTGGCAGCCATGCATGTCCCAGCCAGATAATGTGGTATGCTTTGGATCATGAGCTGTACCATGCCATTGCCATACTTTTTTCTTTCCATCATTCTGGTAGAGGTTGATCTTGGTTTTATCTGTCCAAACAACGTTCTTCCAGAAGTGTGTTTGGTTTTTTAAGATTTTTTTTTTAGCCTTCTTATTCTTGAGGCTTATGAGTGGCTTGCACCGTGCAGTGAGCAGTCTGAATTTACTTTCATGCAGTCTTCTCTTTATGGTAGATTTGGATATTGATACGCCTAAATCCTGGAGAGTGTTGTTCACTTGGTTGGCTGTTGTGAAGGGGTTTCTCTTCACCATGGTAATTATTCTGCGATCATCCAACACTGTTGTCTTCCATGGCTGCCCAGGTCTTTTTGCATTCTTGAGGTGACCAGTGCTTTCTTTCTTTCTCAGGATGTACCAAACTGTAGATTTTGCCACTCCTAAAAGTGTAGCAATTTCTCTGATGTTTTTTTTCTGTTTTCACAGATGAAGGATGGCTTGTTTCACCTGCATGGAAAGCTCCTTTGACAGCATGTTTACTTCTCAGCAAAATCTTTAACATGTAAGCACCACATTTCAAATCAACTCCAGGCCTTTTATGTGCTTAATTGAGAATGAAATAATAAAGGATTTGTCCACACCTGCCTATGAAACAGCCTTTAAATCAATTGTCCGATTACTTTTGGTCCCTTTAAAAACAGGGTGTCACATGTAAAGGAGTTGAAACTCCTAAACCCTGCATCCAATTTTAATGTGGATACCCTCAAATAAAAGCTAACAGTCTGGACGCTATGTCCATGTCCATTATATAACTATAACTTGAATATGTTTATTAAAACAGGTAAAAACAAAATGTGTGTTAGTGTCCAAATATATATGGACCTAACTGTATTATTATTGCCAGCACAGCACCCCGATAGCTTTATGCTGCTGAGCAATTGTCCATTTTTTCAGTGCATTATGTCTGTCTGGTGTTAGTAGAAGCACTGTATTATGTCAAAAGTATTTTACATCAATAATGCTATTTTTAGGCTACTTTCACACTAGCGTTTTTGCTGGATCCAGCAGGGTTCAGGAAAAATGCTTCCGTTACTGATAATTATGAACGGATCTGATTGTATTATCTTTAACATATCCAAGACGGATCAGTCATGACCTCCATTGAAACTCAATGGGGGGCGGATCCATTTACTATTGTGTCAGATTGTGTCAGAGAAAACGGATCCGTCCCCATTGACTTGCATTGTGGGTCTTGATGGATCAGTTTTGCTCTACATCCCAGGACGGAAAGCAAACCACTGCATGCTGCAGCTTTCTCTCCGTTGTGAGAACGGAATGGAATGCGTTTTTTTGGAGCATTCCATTCTGTTCAGTTACGTTTTGTCCCCATTGACAATAAATGGGATCAAAACTGAAGCGTTTTTGAGACTCTATGATGGATCTCAATAAATATATTATATATCAAAATATTAACGCTAGTGTGAAAGTAGCCTTACACCAGTGAAATTAAATACAAGCAACACTGCAGACAGAAATATTGCAGCCTTTCCTGCATCCATATATTGTTGGCATTTTGGGACAATAATTGCATTGCAAGTTTGCAACATGTGTTTTACAGTAGAGAAAGGTCTTTTCTGAAGCCAGGCAAACAAGGGTACTGCTGCAATATGTTAAATAGTCAGTGCGCAAACTTGGCGCATTTCTACACCTTTGCCTAAATTTGCGGTGCAATTCGGCACCTTCATCTAAACTACATTTTTCTGGGCTCTGGCCCCAGCAGTGTGGTGGGAATCTTGGCATGTGCATGTCATAATTTTTGGATGACAGCAAGAAAGCATTGCATGACGTCAGCACTACTTCATGAAGTTCAGAGTGACAAGACTGTGTGGGCACATACGTAGGTCACGTCGATGGTGCTCAGTAGAAAGAAAAAGCATATGATCAATCCGCCATGAAGAAATAAATCCATGTCACTCACCGATCCATAAGAATTCTATTTATTTCATTCCATTAAAACAGTGCTGGGAAGTAGCTTGAGCGGAACAATCAGATACAAAGCCTATGAACGCTTTTCTTTCTTGGACGTCTTGAGAGAGCGTCCGAGGATGCGAAATAGCCATAGGCTGTGTTTCTGATTGTTATGCTCAAGCTACTTCCGAGCACTGCTTTAATGGAATGAAATAAATGGAATTCTAATGGATCAGTGAGTGCCAAGGATTTATTTCTTCATGGTGGAAACATTTTTGTACGCCTGGTCCACCAATAAGCAACTGTTTTTTCCCCATAACACCATGTGTTTTTAAACACTAACTGCCAACAAAAAGGGACAATTTTTTTTTTTTAAACTTTGCAAATAAAAGCATAACACACAGTATACACTTGTTTTAAACACACTTTTGTTAACACCATCAAACATTTACTCATAGCTATGTATGTCTGTGTCATTATTTGCTATTGTGTTGCCATTGCATTTAAGAGCTTAGGGAGGGGGAGAGACAAGCAAAAATTAATTTAAAAAAATAATAAAAAGAGATAACATCTTTTTCTAAACATTTGTAATTCCAAGGAGACTACAATGTGTTAAATATCAATTTTCAGGGCCTTTCAAGTAACTTTGGTTCAGGTAGAACTGATTTGGGTCTAACCTGAACTTAGGTAAAGCCAGGCCACTCTGCCTTAGGGCACGGCCACACTGAGCAGCTGTGCAGGTTGTGGTCACGCTGCAGTGAAGAACTGCACAACCAATTAGCCATTTAATATTGAAGACTGCACTGTATAGTCTTCATTATGTGGCACCTTTAATCAGGGGCTGTTGCTGGTATTGGATTTGACTGGTTAGGTGGGGAGACAATATGCAAATTATTGCTGTTCCCTGCAGATTATTTCAGTAAACACTGAATTTAATCTGCTCTGGCATACCCACTTCTCCAACCCCAGTGCTCTCCTGTCCTACAGGTGGGAGCCCTTCTTCTGCCTTCTGCTTTTCCTCCTTTTCCACATCATCTAATATCAATGAAATATGTAATCAGGAACATCCAGCTCCTTCTCTCTCTGCATCTTGCTGACTTTTCTAAGGCATTGAGACTTTGGAGGATGATTTGGAAGAAGTAAAGCCTGCAGAAGATGAGGATGGTCATCCTTAGAGATGAGAGAAGTTATAAAAAATGCAATTCAGCTGCTTCGCCGAATTTCACAAATACATTTTATTCATGATGAATTACTTTGTCACAGAGTGCATTTCTTTGTATGTAGTGAGCGCAATGATAGAGAATGGGAATAAATAAAACTGAAGCAGAATAAGTCTGACTGCACTCTCCCTCTCTAATATTCTTATATTAATCAAGTTCAGCAACACAGCCCCTAGCGCATTAGCGCTTGCCACGTCTCACCATATGATCTGCAGATTGGCTGGCTGCACAGCAGTATAGTAGTTATGCATTCCCGGGATTATCTCTACTACAATTAGTTTAGCTTTGTAACACAGGCAGTCGCCATTTTAGGAAAACCTGATTTGTTACCACGAAGCAAGAGGAAATTCGGATTAATTGTGAATCAAAGTTTTCCTAAACTTTGAACCGAATTCCGCTTTCGCTTCCAATTTAGCTTCGATCAACACTACAAACAATAAATATGCCAGCTCTAATGTGCATTCTTAATTTTACAAAGTTTTTTTCTAAAAGAACATTTTAATGGGTGAAATAGAAAACTGTATCATAATTCCCTGCTCCCCACAGCACTTGTGTCATTTTAGTTCCTGCAACCCAGGCATCAAGGCTGTTGTTGCTTTTAGTCCAAAAGTATACATAGATACAGTAAAGAGGTTGGCTATTTTATAACCTGTGTGAGAACTATTAACAGCCATTTTCACTGCATGAAAAGTCTTTTTTTAGTCCTATCACAGCCTGCATTTTTCCCCTTACCCTTTTCCTGTTCTTTTCTGCTGTAGTCTACTCTAGACATTTTCAAATTTAGCTTACTGCACTAGATACTGACAACATTTTCTATGTGGACGAGCATGCAGCAGTGTTGTAAACCATAGGCTGGATCCCTGACTAACCAGAAAGAGTTTGTGCCAAGATTTAAACATATACCCCGTGCATAGGACACAGGAACTATGTTCGCATTATTGTTGAGAGGTTGGACTCCCACTGATCAAACACATCCTTATCCACATCTTATTTTGGCACAACCCCTTCAATTGTAAGCCCACATGGGGTGCATATGCTGTGATTTTTAACTGCAGATTCACTCAGCTAAAATCTTCAGTGACTACAATAGCAAGCAAGTGGACAACATTTCATGAAACTCATCTACATGCTGCTGAAAGTTTCTACACAGAAATTTAACTGCATTGCAAATTGTTAAATCTGTAGCATGTCAATTTCTGTGGTGTAACAAGCACAAAATTGTTGCATATTTCCCCATTGATTTCAATGAGGACTACAAAATCTGCGATCAAATTGACAGGTCCTGTACTGTTGCAGATTTTTCTGCAGATTACTTGCAGACCCGCAGCAAAATCTGCAAGTGGAAATTGGAAATGTATTGCTTTTTTTATTGCTCCTAGGAAATTTGCACCACGCAGGGCCGGCGCTTCCATAGAGGCAAGGGGCCGACTCCTTAGGGGCCCCCAGCGCTGGCCCGCAACTACTATTCTATAATTCTTTTCTGTGTGGGACTGGGACGGACAGGACTGGGACTGACAGGACAGTGTGGCGGCGCAGCAGCGCTGATTAATGTAATTAAACTGTCTGGACTGGAGGGGCCCCCCTGCCTGGCGCCGGTGGCCTTTCTACCTGCGCTGCACTGCCTATCTCTTTAAGAGATTCAAAACGACTGGAGCGGCATGCACGGCACAGGCAGGCACGTCTCGCGTCTGGCTGACGTTGCCACAGGCTACGATCCCAGAGCAGAGAACTTGAAGAAGGAGCAAGCACCATTGGCAGCCAGCCACAGCCCACAGTCTGATTCTCCCAGCGCCAGGGAAGGCCCGCGGCCCGTCACCCACAGAAGACAGGCAGCCAGCCAAGTTCCACTTCCAACTAAGTACAGTTTACAGAGAGAACAGACCAGTTACTGTCTGGAAGGTTGGTTTAAATTATTGTTAATTAAACTGGATCATATCAATCCATTCCCAGTTTCCAAAATCCCACTCATTTAGTCCATCAGTGTACTAGCCCGCCCTACGGCCCTGGTTCTGTTTGGAGTCAGTCGTTGGACTGGAGAAATGTGCATTTGGGGGGGGGGGCCTTATTGTTTTTTGGCCCAGGGCCCCATTTCACCTAGAACCGGCCCTGGCACCACGATCCACATAATTCAGTCCTGGTTTGCCACTGTTGCTGATTTATGCATATTTTCAGTAAAAATAAGCCACAGCAAATCCTATCTGTGTGGACCTACTCTTTGGGTCAGCTTTATCATTGCCTGGCAGTGTACACCTGGCTATGATAACCAGGTGCACCGCCAGATGCTGTTCCTTATTTAGGACATACGGTTTGTCATAAATTAGGCACAGCATCCAACAGTCCATGCACTGGCTATCATACAAAAGGGTAGCAATGTTTTGAACTTTTGACTTTCAGGTTCCAAATCTCACCATCCACTACAGCTTTACACGTAAGATTACCATCATATTTATATATACAGTCCTGATCAAAAGTTTAAGACCACTTGAAAAATGGCAAAAAATTATATTTTACATTGTTGGATATTAACAAGGTTCCAAGTAGAGCTTCAACATACAAGAAGAAATGACAGTGAGACAAAACATTTTTTGAGCATTCAATTAATTGAAAATAACAATTAAACTGAAACAGGCTGTTTTTCAGCTGATCCAAATTTTAGGACCACATGCCATTAAAAGGCCAAATCTGTGCAAAGATGTGGATTCATTGTCATTTTCTGCCAGGTAGTCAAACGTTGTGATGGCAAAGGCAAAAAAACTCTCCCTTTTTGAACGTGGTCGGGTTGTTGAACTGCATAAGCAGGGTCTCTCACAGCGCGCCATCGCTGCTGAGGTGGGACGCAGTAAGACAATAATTTGGAATTTCTTAAATGATCCTGAGGGTTAAGGAACAAAAAATGTAAATTGGAAGACCCAAAAATTTTTCAACAGCACTGAGCCGGCTGTCCATCAAGACACTGGACGATCCTCGACCCAAATTAAGGCCTTTACTGGTGCTGACTGCAGCCCCATAACATCAGACGGCACCTGAGACTGAAGGGCTTCAAAAACAAATATCATCTTCAAAGACCTTGTCTCCTTGAATGCCACAGAACTGCTCGTTTGGACTTTGCAAGAGAGCACCAAACATGGGACATTCAAAAGGTGGAAGAAAGTCTTATTCTCTGATGAGAAAAAAATGTAACCTTGATGGTCCTGATGGTTTCCAACGTTACTGGCATGACAAGCAAATCCCACCTGAGATGTTTTCTACGCGCCACAGTGGAGGGGGCGCCATAATAGTCTGGGGTGCTTTTTCCTTCAGTGGAACAATGGAGCTTCAGGAAGTGCAGGGGCGTCAAACGGCCGATGGCTATGTCCAGATGTTGCAGAGAGCATTCCTCATGACTGAGGGCCCTCGTCTGTGTGGTAACGACTGGGTTTTTCAACAGGACAACGCTACAGTACACAATGCCCACAGGACAAGGGACTTCTTCCAGGAGAATAACATCAATCTTTTGGCCCATCCTGTGTGTTCCCCTGATATAAATCCAATTGAGAACCTTTGGGGATGGATGGCAAGGGAAGTTTACAAAAATGGACAACAGTTCCAGACAGTAGATAGCCTTCGGTCTTCAACACTTGGAGAAATGTTCCCACTCACCTCATGGAAACGCTTGAATCAAGCATCCCGAAACAAATTTTAGAAGTGATCAACAATAACGACGGAGCTACTCATTACTGAGTTCATGTTTGGAAGTTGGATTTCTGTTTTGGGGGGGTTTATTTTTTTTTGGGTTGTGTTTTTTTTGATTAGCTGAAAAACAGCCTGTTTCAGTTTATTTGTTGTTTTCATTAAAATGAATGGTAAAAAAAATGTTTTGTCTCACTCACATTTCTTCTTGTTGCATGTTGAAGCTCTACTCGGAACCTTGTTAAGATCCAGCCATGCTAAATATGATTTTTTTGGCATTTTTCAAGTGGTCTTAAACTTTTGATCAGGACTATATATATATATATATATATATATATATATATATATATATATTGTACATAAATTGGACTTGCAACGATTTAGCATATGATTAGTTATGCAGATTCTTGTCATGTAATTGCATTGTTACTGTTTTGGCCTGGTGGAACAATCTTAACAACATGTTCTCACATGAATAGCTCAGTGTGTTATTAGGTTGATTCTCAAGTGAAAGATCACTGGTTTGAATCCTGTCACGTGGGGAGTGGGGGAAACTCCTCACCGTATAATGAGGAGCAGGCGGGATAGCAACTAAGCTAGAGGCTGGGATAAGGGAGCAGGTCACCTCCTAGTGCATCCCTAATCCTCGCACTGACCCCTATCCGTATAAGCGAACCCAGATGGTGGGAGGGCTCATACACAGGAACCTCAAACCCTGAGTCGCCCTGAAAATCCCTGGAATAGAGACAGGGCTGAGACGACCTGTTCTTCCAAGACACGGAAGAACAGGAGTCTCAACCGGCTTAGACGAAAAGATTGGGACAGGTAGTGCACGCCTACAGAATCGGCAGGTAAGAGCCCAGAAACAACACACACTTACCTGCTGTGGCATACCAGACATGGAACACCAAACTAGACATAAACACACACCCAAAACACCAACCACACCAAACAATACAAGTGAGGATGGGAAAAAGACAGAGGGAGCAAAGGAATGACATCATAGAGACATCGATGTCTAACTAGGAGGCCCTCCCACTGGACAGATGATATATCCAGGAAAGGAGCAACACCTCAGCTCACCCAAAGGCTGGAGGGCAACTGACCTCTAGCTCACAACACAACATATAAAGAACCAAGAGGCCACACCCAAGACACACCTAAATCCACACCAGCCAGAAAATTAACCCCTCCGACACCAGACAGAGAAGGACTCAGGTGAAAGGAGGAGCCACCTACATGCTGCAACAACATGCTGCAACAGCATGCACGGAAACCATGTCATGGCAAACACAACAGAGGCCGTAACAAATCCAGGAGCAACCATGAAGATGATTTCCCAAAAAAAGGGAAACAATATCATTCAACTCATCGATTGCGCTAAAATTTCCAAGCTGTATCGTGTGAGTGCCATGACAGTTTGAAGAAAATGAAATAAAGTCTGTCAATCCATTCCAAAGCAAAGAGGTGGACGTCCAGACAAAATATCCACAAGTCAGCTCATCACAAGGTCTATCAGTTCCAGTGTGACAAAATGGCAGTGGAAGTGGCTCATATACTTTGTAATATTGAGATCACAGACGTCCATGCCAGCACTGTGTGATGTGAATTACACAAGTCTGGAATGGTCGCTTGAAAAAAGGTGAAGAATCCTCAACCTCAGTATCATCATAAGAAGTGGCGGCTTGAGTTTGCAAAAAAGTACAATCAGTGACCAGTAGAACATTGGAAACGGGTGATTTGGAGCGATGAGGCAATGAGACTGGGCTCTGATGGGTGCAAATGGGTTGAAGGGGGCTAACTGAAATTTGAGGAATTGTCAGGTTTGGTGGAGGAATCCTGATGATATGGGGTTGTTTCATAACCAAAGACATTGGATACTTGACCAGGATCGATGGTGGTCTCAGTGCTGGGTTATATGTGAGTATCCTAGAAGATGAGTTACTTCATACTATGGTATGAAAAGGACGACATAGTGTTCCAGCAGGACAACAGCCTGAAGCATACGTCAAGATTGGCGAAGAAATGGTTCAAAGACAATGAAGTAGAGGTGCTGGATTGCCCCCCACAGTCCCCAGACCTCAACCCAATTCAACACTTGTGGGTAGAGTTGAAGAAAAAGCTGTATTCGTGCCCAAGTAAGTCGACCAATATGCACCAACATTGTGAAGGTGTAGAAGAGACCGGGGAACAGATTTTGGTCAAGACATGCTTGAATCTGATCGAGAGCATGCCCAGAAAGATTCAGGCAGTGCTGAAAGCCAAAGGTGGATTTACAAAATACTAACAAAATAATAAAATAATAAGAATCTGCATAACTAATCATATGCTAAATAGTTGCAAGTGCAATTTATGTTTGAGATAGCCAAGATGAGTGTCTATAAAATTATGGTAGTCTCACGTTCAAAGCAGTAGTGGATGGTGAGATATGGAGCCTGAAAGTCAAAAGTTCAAAACATTGTTACCCTTTTGCTCCTCGGCATAGATTTCAGTGTTCTTCTACACCAGAAAAAGCTATAGAACTTGATAAATGCGTCAGAGCAACCGGTTCCTCCATCCCACGCCACTCCCTCTTTTCAGAAAAGTGGCGAGGTCAAGTCACAGAATTGGCATATTTGTATGATAAATGTGGCCCTCTGGGTATGAATATACATACTGGAGTGGATGTGGAAGTGTAATCTCCAGTGGATTATGGTAACAAAAAAGTGGATGAGATTTTATAAAACATTGTAAGTACAGATGCTGGTGATCTACTGGGATCTGACCACTGAGACCCCCACAGTTGGCTGACATTCAAAGCCTCTCCTAAGTGATGGCCTATTTTCAGGAAAGGCCTGTGACGAACTGCGACCGCCGCGGCCACAATACGTCACGAAACCGTCACAGCGCCCCTAGTGGTCAATCCGCAAACAGGCCTCCCAGCCACTTTCAGCACACCGACAGCCTAACTTGAGTCCGTACAGTCGATAGGCTGAAAGCGCAGGGAGTGGACCTCCGATTGACCGCAAGTAAGCGTGCGAAGAACTGTTATAAAGGGTCCTAGAATCAAGGCGGGGAATTGAGTCCGCCTGCTGGGCAGGCTGTATTCCTGAGGTGAATGTCAGTTCTGAAATATGGCATGTGCCATATCGCGGGATGTCTCCGCTGTACACAAGTAACAAGCACATATTCACATTCCCCACAAAATATGGAGTTCAGGGATACCAAATATTACTATTATAACTGGTTCTATGATGGGGTAACACCATAACTTTACCTGGGTACATCTTAGAGTTATGTTTGTCCTATGTAAACGTCCAGTGAATTCTGAGTGACACGATGATGTAATTTTTACGTCCGTAAGATGCATGGGCTCTCTTAAAAAGGTAAAAATCATATCTCAGATTCATGTTGCAATCTGGGAAACCTTGGTGCCGGCCTGTCTGCCGCAAGCTAGCTTACAGACCCTTATAGCAGCGACACCATATGGCTCCCCCCCCCCCCAGGTGCAGTCTTCACACCTAGCTGTGATATCTCTTCAGGAAGGGAAGTTCTTTTGTCAACCTGAGGAAGCCAGCTGTAATTGCGTTATCTGCTGGGCATCTATTGACTGACTTGAACAAAAGGACTATGTTGTTCTCTGGGTACAACAGAAGGACAGAAGAAGACGCTCTGAATAATCAAATTGTAGGTTCTGGGGCCTAGGGAAATAATTACTGTTTAATAGACCTACTGTTCAATAAGGCAGAGTAATATTGATAATATTGAGAGGACAGTTCAATATTCTCGCGGATCATCCGTGACACCTCCCCCCGCGTCTGTGGCTAGACATCCGTCCGCAAGACGGGTGGCGTCGCCGCTAACCTGCGCTGAACGGTCTGGATCGCCGTTGAACCGGGATAAGCCATCCGCATTTTGATGTCTGCTGCCTGCCCTGTGCTGGATGGTAAAATCGTACTGTTGCAGCGACAAGCTCCAACGTAGGAGCTTCCCATTGGACCCCGCAGTACGGTTCAGCCAACTGAGAGGATTATGGTCCGTAATGATTGTGAAGGAGCGGCCGTACAGATAGGATTGAAGCTTCTGTAGGGCCCACACAATCGCCAGACACTCCTTTTCTGTAGTTGAGTAAAAGACTTCTCGGGGAAGAAGTTTCCGGCTCAGGTACAGAAGAGGATGCTCGTCCCCTTTTCCATCCACCTGGCTTAAGACAGCGCCAAGACCGTAATCTGATGCGTCGGTTTGCACTATGAACCGACGGCTGAAATCTGGGGCTTGAAGCACAGGGGCGCTAGCTAACGCATGCTTCAAGGCCCGGAAGGCGTTCTCACACTCAGGGGTCCACATAACCACTTTCGGGTGCTTCTTACCAGTGGCATCCGTCAGGGGCTTCGCGATGGCACTATAGGCCGGTACAAACTTCCTATAGTAGCCCGCGGTCCCCAGGAATGCCTGAACCGGTCGCTTGGTGATAGGCCGAGGCCACGCTAAGATGGCGTCAACCTTTCCCGTGTCCGGTTTCAGGGTGTTCCCTCCCACTCGGTGCCCTAAATACTGGACTTCCGTCATGCCGATCTGACACTTACTTGGCTTAACTGTCAAATTGGCTGCAGCCAGCCGTTGCAGTACCTGGGACAGATGTTTGAGGTGTTCTTCCCAGGTGGGGCTAAACACCGCAATATCGTCCAAATATGCTGCAGCGAACGGTTGCATTTCCTCCAGCAGGTCGTTCATAGCCCGCTGGAACGTGGCAGGCGCATTTTTCATTCCAAAGGGCATCGTCGTAAATTCGAAGAGCCCGAAGGGAGTGATAAAGGCCGACTTCTGCCGCGTGTCCGGGGCAAGAGGGATCTGCCAGTACCCCGGCTCAGATCCATGATTGATAGATAGCTGGCAGCCACCAGCTTATCTAGCATCTCATCGATGCGAGGCTTGGGGTAGGCGTCTGTAGTGGTTACAGCGTTCAACTTCCTGTAGTCCACGCAGAACCGCGTCGTCTTGTCTTTCTTGGGTACCAAGACGACGGGTGCCGCCCATGGACTACAGGACCGCTGAACGACCCCCAGTTCTAGCATTTCCCCCACCTCACGCTGCATGTCTGCCTGCACCTCCGGAGAGACGCGATAGGCGGATTGCTTGATGGGGGGATGTGCTCCGGTATCTAACCGGTGAGCGACCAGATTGGTCCGTCCCGGGATACCTGAGAAGGTCCGGTGGTACCGACCTAACACCTCCTGTACCTGCTCTCTCTGGGACGGGGAGAGCTGCGGGTTGACATTTATGTCCCCGTCCGTCTCCCGGGTGTCAGCCAGCAGATCTACCAGAGGGTCTGTCTCGCCCTGTTCGAACCGGCTGCACACTGGGAGTACATACTGGGTTCTATCGTGGTGAGCCTTCAGCATGTTAATGTGAAAGGCCTTCTGTTTTCTACCCCCCATGTTCACCAAGTATGTCAGGGGGTTTAAACGCTTCTCTATGGTGTATGGCCCCTCCCATGCCGCCTGTAACTTATTGTGTCGTATGGGAAGAAGGGCATAGACCTTGTCTCCAGTTTCAAATGCCCAGTCTCCTGCGGTGCGGTCCTACCATAGTTTCTGTTTGGCCTGGGCCTGGGCCAGATTCTCCGTTACCATGGCAGAGAGTGACTCCATTTTGTCTCTGAACTTCAGGACGTAATCTACTACAGAGACATCCGTGGGATCACCTTTGCCTTCCCACGTCTCTCGCATCAGCTGTAGTGGCCCTCGGACGTTCCTGCCATACAGGAGTTCAAACGGGGAGAACCCGGTGGACTCTTGCGGTACTTCCCTGTAGGCAAACAGCAGATGAGGCAGGTACCGTTCCCAGTCCCCACCCTGCGACTCAACGAATATGGCCAGCATCTGCTTTAATGACGCGTTAAAGCGCTCGCAGAGGCCGTTGGTTTGCGGGTGGTATGGACTGGAGACGAGGTGCGTCATCTGGATCTTTGCCGCCAGGGCGTCCATCAGTTCAGACATAAACTGGGGTCCCTGATCTGTGAGCATCTCCGCAGGGAACCCTACACGGGAAAATATGGAAATTAGCGCGTCTGCTTCCTTGTCTGCCCTTGGGGAGGAGAGGGCGACCGCATCTGGGTAGCAAGTCGCGTAATCCACCAGCGTCAAGATGTACCTTTTGCCGCTGTGGCTGGGAATGGGCAGAGGTCCAATTATGTCGACTGCCACTCGGTGAAATGGCTCACTTATGATTGGCAGTGGACACAGGGGAGCCTTGCGCGGATTCCCAGCTTGTTTAACCTTCTGACAAACCGTACAGGAGCGACAATAATTGATGACATCTATCCTCATTCTAGGCCAGTAGAAATGCCCCTGAATACGGTCAAGTGTCCTGCGAATTCCCAGGTGCCCTGCCAAGGGGATGTCATGTGCGGATTTCAGCACATGCCCCCGGAAGGCACTAGGTACCACAAGCGACTTGGTACTCACGGTCATTTCGCCTTCGGTGGGTTGTATCGCCTCACTATACAACTTCCCACCTTCCCAGTACACTTTGAACCCGGCCCCATCCGCGAGGGGCTCAGCAGCCTGTCTTCTGAGACCCTCGAGGCTAGGATCGGTTTGAAGTGCGTGCTCGAAGGCCGCCTGATCCGTTTCAGCCAGCTGGCCCGTGGCGTACGAGGCCTGTGGCTGACAGTCACCCTCCCTGGGGTCAGAGGAGTGGGAGGAGACCGGAGCCTCCTCCCCCTGTTCTGAGTTCAAGTTTTGGGTGGCCCGACTCCGAGTCACAGCTAGGACAGGTATGACTTCGGAGCAAGGCAGATTAGCATTTTCAATATCACATGTAGAAATCACATTAGCAGGTACGTCATGCATATCATCAACATTAATATTGGATACATTCAACCCCCCTCCCCCAGACTTTTGCCCCCGGGTGCCAAGCACCTGGGTGGGGCAGAGGGCAGACCCCCTTCCTGGGATCCCGAGGGGTTTGTGGCGGGTTCATAATAGGATACCAGCTTGCCTAGATCGGACCCCAACAAAACAGGAACTGGTAGCTGGTCTAGGATACCAACTACCTTTTCTTGAACACCCACCCCCCCAGTCGATGGAAACCCGGGCTTGGGGAATGTGAGAAAGAGTGCCCCCCACCGCCGTGAGGGTGAGATACTTGTCTGGGATAATGTCCTTTGTGGGCACAAGGTGCGGACGCACCAGGGTGACATCGGCTCCCGTGTCCCGGAAACCGGTGACTAGCTGGTCATTCACTGTAACAAGCTGGTGATTGCTGGTGATGGGGTAAATCTCCTCCCCACCGGCGAACAAAACAGTTGAAGATGATGGTTCACGCTGGGATGCGCTGGCTGGCTGTGTCTGTCGTGGGCGAGGTACAGGTGGTTCATATGCTGGCTGTGGCTGTCTCCGCTCAGGACAGTTGAATTTCATATGTCCAGGCTTGCGGCAGTAGTGACAGGTGATTCCATTAGGTGCCCCAGGTCTGGAAGCAGTAGCTGCACTTGGTGGTCTCTGTGGTGAACGGCCCACAGAGGCAGGGGGGTCTGCCCTGACATTGGGCAGACCTCCTCTCCAGTGAGATGGTGCAGATTTACGCAGAACGGGCACTCGGGTTGTGACAAAAGTCTCAGCTAAGTCTGCAGCAGCGGTTGCTGACGCAGGCTTCCGTTCTAGCACGAATTGTCTCACATCCGCAGGGCAAATACAAAGAAGCTGGTCTAGCACCATCAAGTCCTCTAGGATGTCATAAGACCCTTTTGTTAGGCCTAAAGTCCACTGGCGGAATGTAGTGCGTAAGCTGCTGACCACATCCGGATAAGATTCCGTACGATCCTTTTGTAAGGACCTAAACCTTTTCCGATAGACTTCAGGGGTCAGCTGGTCTTTAGCAATGATAGCGTCTTTTATGGCGGAATAATCTTCATCCTGCTCCATGGATAACTCCGCAAACGCGTCCAGCGCTTTGTAGCGCAACAGGGGTGTCAGGTGTCTGGCCCACTGCTCTTGGGGCAGACAATACTGACGGCAGGCTTTCTCAAAGGATCGCAAAAACAAGTCTATGTCAGTGTCCTTTTCAATGGGAGCAAATTTAAATTTTGCACTCACGTGTGATGCTGCTCCTTCCGCAGGAAAGTTGGGTGATGAGCTTCGGCTGGGTTGATGTATTCTGGCCATGCTCAGTTCATGCCGACGTTGGCTTTCTTCGCGCTCAGCCATGTACTGTAGGTACTTTACTGGGTCAGTGTCCATTAGTTTTTGGAGGGCCTGCTGCATCATAGGGTCCGTACAAATAGATAGTCCGGTACTGGCCGCTTCCGGGCGAGTACTTAAAGAAAAATTAGGATCCGTACTGAAATACTGCGCTGGGGGGCCAACAGGGCCCGCAGGATGTTCCCCCTCCGAGTAGTCAGGATTCTCAGTCTCCGGTTCCTCAGGACTTGAGTCAGATGGGCCGGTGTCTCCCGCAGTAGACACATCCAACAGCCGCAGTTGTTGGTTATCCCATCGGAACAAGTCTTTTATCAGGTCGGTCTTCGTCTTGCGACCGACTTCAATGCCCCGTTCTTGGCACAGATTTTCCAGATCTGCCAAAGCCATTTTCTGGTATTCCCCGGACATTTTCACGCCAAATAAAAGATAGATAAAGAAAACAAGATTTCGGGGAGGATACTGGACTACACAGTCTCTCTGTACACACAGATAAATGTATTGCACTCAGCCACACCACCACCAAATTGGTTTGGTTCTGACAGAGGTAAATTAGTTAATCTCTGTTCAGATGTTCTAAACACATGCAAAAAGGAATCCCACCGCTGCCACCAATATGTGACGAACTGCGACCGCCGCGGCCACAATACGTCACGAAACCGTCACAGCGCCCCTAGTGGTCAATCCGCAAACAGGCCTCCCAGCCACTTTCAGCACACCGACAGCCTAACTTGAGTCCGTACAGTCGATAGGCTGAAAGCGCAGGAAGTGGACCTCCGATTGACCGCAAGTAAGCGTGCGACGAACTGCGACCGGAACTACACACAGGGTAGTTTAACTGCCACCACCTCACAATTTATGGGAGCGAGGAACCCACTATCTAGATAACACAACCGAGTAGCTTTCCCTTCGGAGAGGCTAGGGTAAGTTTTTGCAGTGTTTGAAAACAGGCATATGGCTAGAGAAATGACTTGGAGGTCATTTATTATATATCTATATACAATACAAATTATCACGATGCACAGTAATTATTAACACAATAATCAAGGAAAGTATAGTCCAATAAACAAAAGGGAGAAAAGAAAGAAAATACTTAGTTTCCGCAGAAAAGATGTCTGTTGGTGAAATAGTCCGTTGCTGGGGTAAAGTCCAAGAAACCTTTGGCCAGTGTAATATGCCTACAGCCCACGGGTTCTCTGGCTGAGGCCCTCTTTAGGTGTTGTTAAAAGTGGAGAACTCCTTTAGCAGATTCTAGGTCTTTGTTATAAAGGGTCCTAGAATCAAGGCGGGGAATTGAGAGTCCGCCTGCTGGGCAGGCTGTATTCCTGAGGTGAATGTCAGTTCTGAAATATGGCATGTGCCATATCGCGGGATGTCTCCGCTGTACACAAGTAACAAGCACATATTCACATTCCCCACAAAATATGGAGTTCAGGGATACCAAATATTACTATTATAACTGGTTCTATGATGGGGTAACACCATAACTTTACCTGGGTACATCTTAGAGTTATGTTTGTCCTATGTAAACGTCCAGTGAATTCTGAGTGACACGATGATGTAATTTTTACGTCCGTAAGATGCATGGGCTCTCATAAAAAGGTAAAAATCATATCTCAGATTCATGTTGCAATCTGGGAAACCTTGGTGCCGGCCTGTCTGCCGCAAGCTAGCTTACAGACCCTTATAGCAGCGACACCATATGGCTCCCCCCCCAGGTGCAGTCTTCACACCTAGCTGTGATATCTCTTCAGGAAGGGAAGTTCTTTTGTCAACCTGAGGAAGCCAGCTGTAATTGCGTTATCTGCTGGGCATCTATTGACTGACTTGAACAAAAGGACTATGTTGTTCTCTGGGTACAACAGAAGGACAGAAGGAGACGCTCTGAATAATCAAATTGTAGGTTCTGGGGCCTAGGGAAATAATTACTGTTTAATAGACCTACTGTTCAATAAGGCAGAGTAATATTGATAATATTGGGAGGACAGTTCAATATTCTCGCGGATCATCCGTGACAAGGCCCTCACTAGCTAATTAGCTGGGGTCCGGCACTCTGAATCTCAGCAGATCAGCTGTTCAGTATAGCTGCAGAAAGTCAGCGCAAGAACTGCTGAGCACCATCAACACTGTAGTGGACAGCGCATGTCACTGTATGCAGCACTGCTCTGATTGACTTCAATGGGAGCAACTCTGTAGTAGCAAGGTCCCTCCACTACAATGTAAACAATGCTCTGTAGTTTTGACGCTGAGTCTAACTTCTGGTGATGGAGCAATGTTGACTCACCAATGAATTTAAAGAATCACTCCTATCATTTTTTATTTTATTTTTCTAAACCAAAAGACATCTCTATAAGTATGTCAAAACAAATATTACTGTTTCTTCATCCCTGCTACAAGTCTTTTTTCTGCTTTCAGTTTTTTCTGTGCTGGTCTGCCGTCTTTATCTGCCTTTTCTCTCTACTAAGTTTATTAAAAAAATGTCTGTAGCTATTTCAAAATTCCTTCCCATGTTGCCTACAAGTCCCAGAATACTGCTGTCTGAGAGTAAGTGTTGAGCGAAAAATTTGATTTGTCAGAAATTCGAATTTCCTGGTGATTCGTGATAACAAATCATTTTTTTCTAAAATGGCAGCTGCACATGTTACAAAGTTAAAGTAAGCATGGGAATAAGAGATTACCCATAATGCTGTGCAGTGAGCCAATCAGCAGATAGCCAGCCCCTGTGATGTCACAGCCCCATAAAAAGCCTCATCCTGCCCGATCTCCACCATTTTCCAGTGAACTGAGCATAGGGACAGATGTGCCAAATGCTAGGGAAAGTGATTGGGAAAGACTTTATTTGAAAAATATTCGTTTTCAGCAGTTATGGGACAGCACTGAGATAATGTAGGGATATAATAGGGTGACTTTCTCCACACTATAGTGAGAATGCAGAGGACAATAGAATAAAGCTTGGCTAATAGAGAAGCTATTCGATTACACCTTACTGCACTAATTGGGGTTAAAAAGTGATCTAATACTACTGATTTCAGGTTGTTCATGTTCTTTTATACATAAATAAATACATGAATCCTTGGTTCTGTAATAGAGGTGAAATTGTGGCCTGATAGTACTGATTTTTGGGTTTTCCTGTTCTATTATACATAAGTAAATCCATTCATCCCTAATTCTGCAATTGGGGTGAAATAGCGGTCTGATACAACTAATTTTCGGGTGATCAAGTTCTGTAGCAATCTATGTGGAATCATCTGACTGTGTAAAAGGAGAGCGCTCTTTCACTCTATAGTAGAATCCTGGGCCACTGCACGGTTAAGTCCTCTATACGTGACGCTAATATTGACCTGAAAGGTTGAGCTCACACTTCAGTTTTTTGGTCAGTTTTGGCCCCGTAACTGACCAAATAAGTGAAGTATGAACTGATTCTAAGAGCGATGCCTGTCACTTGCCTGTCATACTGACGCACAGTAACAGTCTCACTACCACAGCGGGCTAGCTATGCATGCTTCTGCAATGCACAGTGGTGTACACTGATATACAGGCTGCTTGCAGCTGGGAAATAGCTGATTTATAACGCGCTTCATCACAAATTAATTCGGATCAAAATTTATTTAGCCGGCGAAGCGGCCAAATAGAATTTTACAAAAATTCGCTCATCTCTAGGAAGAGTGTAAATGAGGCTAGGTGCTTTCTCCTTAATGTTGTTTCACTGATTCTCCTCCTGGCAATCTGTATTCTCATCGTCCTTACAGGGCCATACGATGTCATGTGACCCCTGTTTCCAGACTTCCATCAAAACACTTATTTGATTAAATTATTGTTATTTCCTAATATAAAGTGGCTCATAGAATAGCTAACATAGATCTATGCGTTTGCTGGTTGTTTCATTTTTCTGCTAAGTGTAACCCATGTGACTTGACCAGGTCACATGACCATGTTATGTCAAACAATTCTTGAAGCTTAGTGATCCGCAGGATTCTGTGCTGGTGTGGAGGAGAACGAGGTGGGGGCTGTAGCGAGAGGAATGAAAAGCTGCTGTTTGGTGGAGATACAGTAGATGACAATCTTCCTTCAGTATCTGCTTGTAATTTCCATCTGCACAGGAAGGGCAGAAACTGGCTTCATGGGGAATCAGTATAAGGACAGAATGGTTAGTCCAATTCAAGTCACATCGTGCAGAAACGGAAAATGAAGATGTGAATTTCTGTATAAACTAAGCATCTAAAAATGTAACTTTATTAGTAAAGGAGGATTAATATCTAAAACATGGGAGTGGTTCTTTAAAGTGAACTCATCAGGTAAACTCTTGCTGTCCTATCTGAGGTCAGGATATGATGGAGGTACAGCAGCTAAACTGTGCGATATGTCACCTATATAATTTGAAAGAGGACTTCTAATTAAAAAGTAGAGTCAATTGTGACAGAAGAGAGAGTGCGAGTCCTGATTACTCCACACAGTGATTGACTGCCTTTTTTTATATACTATGGCAAAAGGAGAACTGTCAATCATTGCATTTGGGTTGGGTAATCAGGACTCTTCCTCTCTCTCTTAGGAGTCCTATTAGGCTTACTGGAATCATAAAGTTAAAGTAAATTACCATGATTTCATGAAAATTATCATTAGAAGCAGATGGTAGATAGGTAATAGATAGCTAAATAGATATACATAAAAGATAAATGTAGTGTCCCACTAGGTAAAGGTGGGCACTACACAGGTTAATGTGTTTCATTGCATTGAATGTCATGTGCATGTTTTTCCCTGTGTTATCTGGGTGTCAGGCCTGTCAGGGTGTAATTTAGCCTCCCAGACGTTAGAGGGAGCTAGGGAGCCCTAGATATATATAGGAAGGCCCAGACAGGAGAGAGTTAGTTCATTCCAGGGGACTAGAGGAGTTACCTCATCAGCCTGAAGCTCCTGAGGCTAAGCTTAGCTCAGTTGAGACACCCCAGTAGCAGGACAGAACCTCCTGGGAGAAACCCATAGTCCTGCACCAGACAAGTCAGGATATTACAAGCAAAGATAAGTAACACTGTGTCACGGTCTGGAGTCAGGCTCGGAGGCCAGTAGCTATAGCAGCAGTATCAGATATTTACACTGGTCACACTGGCTAATGACACGGGTTCACCTGAGGTGCGGGGTCTAAGTACTAACCGGTATTCGCCAGAGCTCCTGATGGTGGAGATGGACTTTGCTGCGTGTTAGTACCAGGTCGCGGTCCTCAGGATAGCCCCAGCAGGAGGTGAGCAAGCCGAGGTCCAGTAGCAGATATAGCAGACAGGGATCAAGCAGAAGCGTGGTTGAATAACAAGCCAAAGTCGGTAACAAATAGTGCAGGTTGGGATTAAGCAGGAGCGTAGTCGAGGAACAAGCCAAATGTCAGTAACGGATGGTAGCAGAGATACGGTCGGCAGCAGTATAGACAAGAGCAAGATATTGGCTGGTAAAGGCACAATAATCTGGCAACCAGGAAGTGCAGAGACATGGCTTAAATCAGGAAGTTTATGGGAGGAGCAAGGGGTTCAAGGTTCAAGGCAAACAAGATTCAAGACAAGATCATTCAAGGAATAGTCTAAGGAACTGTCCAGCACTTCAGGTGGCTCAGCAAGTAGAGGCACCGCCAGACACAGGAGAGGTCCCAGGTTCAAGTCCAGATCCTAACACACTGATGGGCAGATGCATTAGAAAGTAAAGCAAGGATTTAATACGAGAGGAAGATATATATTTTACCAAGGATTTAAGCCACCATTTAGGCATCCGGGCCTTGGGATAGAAAGCCAGACAGGAGTTCTAGAAAGTACAGTGTAAGCTATTTCTGAGGAAAGGTACAACCTGATTCTAAATGCATTGTGGATTTACCCTCTGAGTATCTTGCATAATCAATACCTGCCATCTTGTGGAATAAGCCTGCTTGTGAAGCTGTGATCTAAAAGACTGTGTTACCATCTGTATGTACAAAGTTGGACTGTTAAGTAAAGCAACGTTTGGTTCACTACACCACCTGTGTACCTCACTTATTCCAACTATCAACCGGTGTGTCACCGTCAAAGGCACTGGCGTCACGAACCTTAAAGGGACCTTGCCCCAGGCACTCAAAATACCAGTAACATCCAGGGCACCTCATCCACCATCAGGCCTGGTCCCTACATACAGAGTGTGCCCCAGAGGAACTGTGTCTACCTCTCCTTCACTGCCACATGCCTGCCCAGGGTTCTCCAATACAGTGAGCAACCCTCGATTGCCCATAACCGTGACCTCACTTCGCTATACCCTGCAGGTCTGGCGTGTTGCATAAATAAATAGATAAATATACATACAAGATAAATAAATAGATAGATATACATAAAATATAAATAAATAGATAATAGCTAGCTAGATAGATATACATACATACATAATAGATAGATAAATAGGTAGATAGATTGAGGCAGACAAGTCCTTTGATCACCTTTCCAGTTGGAATAAAGCAGCGTGTGGCAGCGCCATTGTGTTGCATTTACTTGTCTCTTCATTTTTCGAGCTAATTAGATGCAATCTTCCAATGTACTGTGGTAGCTCTCCACATAGACTAGGCTGCTGCTATTTATGTGTTCGGAGAGTAGCTTTGCTCTTTTAATGAATAAAAACTGTCTTCTTGGTTTGTCAATAATGACACTTTGATGACAGAAACCCGTTCAATAGTACTTCTATTTAGAAAGTGTAGGAGGAGGAATGTGTTTTGTGTAACGTGTTTGGCACCAATTTGCAGAGAGATGAAGTGATGTTTTCTCGAAGAATAGTGGCTGAGATTCACGCTGTTCTGTCCACTTTTCAATTATCTATAAATTTGCATTGCTGGCAGGCAGTTCATTTTGCTGGTGAAAACGCCACCTTGGTGGAGACAAATTGGGGGCATTTCTGGGAAGTTTGACAATAATATAAGAGGCTGAGGGAATCCATCACCATGTAAATCCATTTTCTTCCTTTTTTCATCGTTGCGTTCCAAGAGCTATAACTTTTTTATTTTTCCGTCTCTATAGCCTTATGAGGGCTTGTTTTTTGTGGGCCAAATTGTACTTTTTAATTGCGCCATTTTAGGGCACACATAACTTTCTGATTAACTTGTATCAACTCTTTCTGGGAGGGAGATGGGAAAAACAGCAATACTGCCACTGCGTTTTTACATATAGTTTTTGTTTACATTTTTACTATACTTTTTTGCAATAAAACCCTTTTTTTTAAATAAAAAAATGTTTTTGCATTGCTGCTTCCCAAGACGAATAACTTTTTAGTTTTTTTTTATTTTGAATTGTGTGAGGGCTTGATTTTTGCGGGACGACTTGTATTTTTCATTGGTATAATTTGGGAGTTAATGGTGCTATTTAATCGCTTATAATTACGTTTTTTCGGGGGCAACAAAGAATAAATTAACAATTTTGTCTATTTATTTTAATTTTTTTTTCACTGTAGAGGAAAATTTAGATGTTATTTATGTAGTCCGGGTCATTACAGATGCGTAAATACCAAACATATGGGGAAGAATTTTTGTTTGCAATTTTTTTATCATAAGACTGATTAATGTACGGTCAGTGATCAGTCTTGTGACCCCCTACAGCCAATCCCTGGCCTCAGAGGGCACATATGCATGAATGGTATATCACTGCTGAGGTCAGTGAAAGGCTGCAGCATCATATGACCGATAATCTGCATGATTTTAATAAATCTTGGAAAATTTGGCAAGAACTGTTGGTCGATATAGTAAACTTGTGCACATCATAATACAGAGAAATGCATTATTAGAAATCACACCAGTAATTGCTACTTTGTTACTCCCAGAATGCAGTCGCCACTGTTTGATCCTGCATTCACCAGTGAAGCTGCTCAGTGCCCGTCAAAAGCACTCTGTTTATCTAATGAGGAGGAATTGTGGCCATGAGTAGACAGTCAGCCTTCATAAATCCATTTTCTCTATTCAAAGAACGCTTGTTTCAAATGTTCTAGGAGGGCATCAAGCAAGGTCCTTGGCAGTGACACATCCAAACAATAGGGGAAAATAACCATGCTTGCATGAAAAATATCTTTTCATAAAACCTCTGCGTTGAAAACGCGATGGTGCTGCTGAAATGATTTGGTGCTGCCTCCACTGAGAATAATGTATTTAGCTCCTTTGTTTTGAGGCATGAGAGCTTTGTCCCAATCTTAGATTAAAGAATGGTCTCTAAACATGGATGCAATTATAATTTGTCTTTTATCTGCTCCTGTGAAAGCGCAGCTGTGTTTTCACATTGGCTGTATTATATACTGAGTAGCACCACCCCTCCAAACTGGCGAATGTTTCCATACAATTTTTTGCTAGTCCCAGTAAGAGATTTGAGCTAACCTGTTAGCCAGCAATAGGCTTGAAGGACCTCAGCTAACCTGCTCAGGCTTTCATCTTCCCACATGCTGAATGCTCACTCCTCCCCATACCAGACGGCAAAGACACTTCTTGTTCCCAAAACCAGTTAGGAAAGTATTGTGTATTTTATAGGAATGTATCATATACCTTTAACCCCTTCAGGACCTCCGCATGTTTCGCAGAAGTCCGGTCTTTAAACATGGCGCCCGCTCGTACATGCAGCGGGCACCATAGCCGCCGGGTTTCTGCTATTTTAAATAAGGCTGATCACATACATTTTCCCTTTCAGATACCGTAGTCTAATGTGACCACGGCATCATAGCAGTCCGGAAGCCTAACCTGCACGCTTCCGCTCCGGTTACAGCGTTCCCCGGCTGAGACCTCAAGCAGACTTCAGTGTATTAGATGAATGTACCAATACAGGCCACTAGGTGGCAGCACTGTATTGTTTTATTGAAAACTACCGCATTTTTCGTTTTATAAGACACACTTTTTTCCCTCCAAAGTGGAGGGGGAAAGTCACTGTGTCTTATAAAACAAATGTGACGCAAATTTGGTGGTTCAGGAGCTCTCACTAACAGCTCCTGAGCCTGCCATTAAACTGTTGGGCGGGCTGGCGGCTTCACTGAAGGCTTCTTCAGCCAGCCCGCGCTTCTTTGGGAAGACCACACCAGGGATGAGCGGACTGGTAGCTTCACTTATTGTGCTCCGCTGCCACCAGCCCGTGCGTCCATATTCAGGGGGGCTTCACTATTATAGTAAGCCGTTGGGTGGGTGGGCTGGCTGCTTCACCTATTGCGCACTGCTGCCACCAGGCCGCACGTCCATCATACCTTTTCAATGCTCTACTGAGCCAACCGTTGGGCGGGCTGGCGGCTTCAATTAATGCAATCTGCTGCCACCAGCCCGCAGTTCATGCAGATTGGTGGTGAGTGCACTGGTGTTGCCCACACCTCCACTAATAAGCTTCCTTCCAATTTCCCCCTGTACCAGCTCTGCTCCTACAGTGTACAGTGGTTTTGTGGACCCAGTCCCTGGGTGTGTGGAGTTCAGGGCAATATAAAAATTACTGTAAATGTGCCATATATGTCTATAACCCCTTTCATCCATAGGTATCCACCCATGTACTGCAGTATATGAGTGGATTCCTATGGATGAGGGGGGTTATAGTCATATTTAATATAAACACTGTCCAGGGACTGTTCTGTAATTGGCATGTGTTTATATTAAATATGACTATAACCCCCCTTATCAGTGGTGTAGGGATCGCCATAGCAACCATAACAGTGGCTATAGGGCCCTACGCTGAACAGCCTGTCGGATCCGTCCTGCCGCAAGTGTGAAACTGCTCATGGCGGTGGGAGATCTAGGATGGGTGTTTGGGTGGGAGCTCTGGAAGGGGTAATGGGAGGCCTGATAGATATGTGGGGGCTGCGGGGGAGCCCATACATTTTTTTTGCTATGGGGCCCATGCATTTCTAGCTACGCCCCTGCCCCTTATCCATAGGAATCCACCCATGTACTGCAGTATATGAGTGGATTCCTATGGATTATAGTCATATTTAAAATAAACACATGCCAATTACAAAACAGTCCCTGAATAGTGTTTATATTTAATCTGACTATAACTCCCCTCATCCTTGAGAATACACCAATGTACAGTACCTACAGTACATCAGTGTATTATTTAGGATGATGGGGGTTATAATCACATAAGTGTCATCCACAGATCCCTCATAGCAGTGCTTCATTCTCAGATCCCCCATGCCAGTGCCATCCACAGATCCCCATAATAGTGTCATCCCCAGATCCCCCATAAAAGTGTCGTCCACAGATCCCCCATAACAGTGTGTCATCCACAGATCCCCCATAACAGTGTGTCATCCACAGATCCCCCATAACAGTGTCATCCACAGATCCTTCATAATAGTGTCATCCACAGATCCCCATAAGTGTGTCATCCATAGATCCCCCATAACAGTGTGTCATCCACAGATCCCCCATAACAGTGTGTCATGCACAGATCCCGCATAACAGTGTGTCATCCACAGATCTCCGATAACAGTGTGTCATCCACAGATCCCCCATAACAGTGTGTCATCCACAGATCCCCCATAACAGTGTGTCATCCATACACAGATCCCCCATAACAGTGTGTCATCCACAGATCCCCCATAACAGTGTGTCATCCACAGATTCCCCATAACAGTGTGTCATCCACAGATTCCCCATAACAGTGTGTCATCCACAGATCCCCCATAACAATGTGTCATCCACAGATCCCCATAACAGTGTCATCCACAGATCCCCATAACAGTGTGTCATCCACAGATCTCCCATAACAGTGTGTCATCCACAGATCCCCCATAACAGTGTGTCATCCACAGATCCCGCATAACACTGTGTTATCCACAGATCCCCCATAACAGTGTGTCATCCACAGATCCCCCATAACAGTGTGTCATCCACAGATCCCCCATAACAGTGTGTCATCCACAGATCCCCCATAACAGTGTCATCCACAGATCCTGCATAACAGTGTCTCATCCACAGATCCCCCATAACAGTGTGTCATCCACAGATCCTGCATAACAGTGTCATCCACAGATCCCCATAACAGTGCGTCATCCACAGATCCCCCATAACAGTGTGTCATCCACAGATCTCCCATAACAGTGTGTCATCCACAGATCCCCCATAACAGTGTGTCATCCACAGATCCCCCATAACAGTGTGTCATCCACAGATCCTGCATAACAGTGTGTCATCCACAGATCCCCATAACAGTGTCATCCACAGATCCCCCATAACAGTGTGTCATCCACAGATCCCCCGCCCCCATAACAGTGCATCATCCACAGACCCCCATTAGTTCAAAACCCACCAAAAGAACACCATTTGGTTCAAACTATTTTTTTTCTGGTCTTCCTCCTCAAAAACCTAGTTGCATCTTATCATCAGGTGCGTCTTATAAAGCGAAAAATACAGTAAGTGTTCAGTGATGGCTATATAGCCATCAATGAACACAATGGGCAATCTAATGATTGCCAGTTATAGTCACCCAGGGTGACTTAAAAAAAAGTAAAAAAAAAAGTTTTTACAAATATACAAAATTATAAATAAAGATCATAGTTCAAATAACCGTTTCCTTAAAATAAAAATACTTAACCATAAAAAAATAAACATCATGGGCATTGCCGCGTGCAAAATATACTTAAAATATAACAATATTAATGGCTTACGGCAAATAGCATAATGGGGAAAAACAGCCAATTTGCAATTTTTTTCACTTCAACTCCCCTTTTTTTTTTTTTTTTTATAAAAAGTGATCAAAAAGTCACACACACTTCAAATTGATATCACTGAAAAGTACAGATCATCCCACAAAAAAAAATAGCCCTCACACAGCCCCGTACACATAACTACAAAAAAGTTATAGGGGTCAGAATATAGTGATAATATTTTTTTCTCATTCTCAAAGGATAAAAAATGTTTTTTCAAGTGTGGTATTGTTGTAACCGTACTGACCTGGAGAATGAAGATAACAGGTAAATTTTACTGCCTAGTGTACAGTGTAAAAAAAATTAAAACCTTTGTCAGAATAGCATTTTTCCCAATTTAGATTTTTTTTTTCAGCTTCCCACTACATGGCATGCAATGGCAAATGGCACCATTAGAAAGTGCAACTTGTACCGCAAAAAACAAGCCCTCATAGGGCTATGTGAACGGAAAAATAGAAAAGTTAGGACTATGCAAAGGCGGGGAGTGAAAACCAAAAACGCAAAAATTGAAAATCTCAGGGTCCTCTAAGGGTTAATTATTCATTAGAAAAAAATTGCACCTGGATATTTTTTTTTTTTTTTTCAGGCAACGCCAGTAAAAGCTAAGTAAAGAAATTATACTTTATGGCATGCTGTTGTGTTTTAGTTTTTTTTTCTAATAGTCAAGTCATATGTTTGGTTTTATGTTACTATTAATCTGTAGTTAGCTCAAAACTAACACCTAACAGAAACACACACCACAATATACTGTATATACATAATGATTTATTAGACCATGTTAAAATCAGATAGATGGATTTGCAATAGATGGTAATGATGTGATCCTGCCTATGATATGCCATCATGGCTGAACAGCCTGACAAGAAAACTTACTAATATGTAGTATACGCAAGTGTAAGATTGTAATGTGTAGTGAGGCTCGGTCACCCCCCCCCCAACAGTCTTGCTCACATTCTAAGACAGAATTGGACAGGCTGCTCTGGTCCTCCGCACTGTTAATGTTCCGCTCCATGGAGCCAATCATTTCCTTCAGCGGTGATGTGGCTATTAAATCCGAATTTCTTAGCGCTTCATGGTAACTAGTCAATTTTGCCATAAAATAGCGTAAAAAAAAAAACATACTTGATCCATTTGATAGTGGAGAGATCATTGCAGCCATCTTGATTGAAGCAAACGTGCCAATTTTCTCTCGCACTGACGTGTGACGTCACCACATCACCACGCTGGCTGAGCGCAGTAACGCCATTGGTTTTGATGTCACAGTGCCCGACCAGCATTGTGACGTAGTAACGTCATCACATCAGCGAGCAGAAGAATTGGCACGTTTTCTTGAATCAAGATGGCTGCAACGGATGATATATTTTTGGTTCTAACCCCTGATTAACTCCTTGATAGGCTGAATGTGACTCTCAGATGCCGCAATCAGCATTAAACGAGGCATCTGTGGGGTTAAATGACAAGGGGAGGTGCAATAGCCGTTCCCCGTCTTTGTGCCTGCTCCATACAATGGAATGCAATTCGTCATGAAGCAATTCGTAATCAAATCAAACTGCACAACATTATGAATTATATCACATTCCTGGGCTTCTTACTTTCAGTGTCTAACACTCGCGACATCCAATTTAGAAAAAATCCAATTTGTTACCACGAAGCGCAAGGAAATTCGACCTCGCGGCAAATCGAATTTTTCCTAAATTCCAAGTCAAATTCCACGTTGGTTGCTTCGATTCGCTCAAGCCCACTCATCACTAGTGGCTATCATAAGCTGGATGGAACATGGACACAGCAGAGGCAGCGCTGGAGCAGGAAAGTAAGAATTTTCTGTTTCAGGAGGCAGGCTGCGGGTGTTAGATTATAAATCATTTACCAATAAAGCCCTTTAAGACTCCTGAATGCCATATCGGAGTATTGGACAATTCATGGTCATGATAGGACCAGATAGCATAAAACAACACAGTTTACATAATATTGGTATCCCCTGCAAAAAATCTACAGGCAAAATGTACCTTGGTGTGGAATTGCTTAGTGGTTTGTATTGACTTTTTTAATACTGCAATATGTTTTATGTAAAAAAAATAAAAATTGGGGGTCAGTCAGCATCCCAGTGCGCAGGTGCATGTCGCCATGGCTGAAAGCACAAAAGACAGGCACAAAAAATTTTGTACAAAATGTATTTTCCAAGAATCTCACACATTAGCATTTAAAAAAATTTATAGTGAGTATGGCACTGTTGTATTTACCTTGTTATTTGTGTTTGCAGAGTGATGTTGCATTGTTTGTTTTTTGCTAATATGTTTTTATACTTTTATTGGATTATTATAATGTAGGATTTTTTTGCACATTGCCATTAGTGTGTAAGGCTACTCATGTTTGGTGCTGATCCGTCATGGATCTGCACAAACGCATCAGTTCAGATAATACAACCGCATGCATCCGTTCAGAAACAGATCCGTTTGTATTATCTTTAGGGTCCATTCACACGTCCGTAGTATATTGTGGATCCGCAACTTGGGGATCCGCAATACACCTGACCGGCACCCCCATAGAACTGCCTATTCTTGGCTGCAATTGCGGACAAAGAATAGGACATGTTCTATTTTTTTCCGAAACTGCGGACCGGAAGATCGGGTGCGCGCTCCGGAAATGCTGATGTGGACAGCACACTGTGTGCTGTCCGCATCCATTCCTGCCCTATAGAGAATGAATGGGTCTGCACCTGTTCCGCAATTTGTGGAACGGATGCAGACACATTCACGGACGTGTGAATGGACCCTCAACATAGCCAGAACGGATCCGTCTTGAACAATATTGAAATTCAATAGGGGATAGATCCATTTTCACTGACACAATATGGCTCAGTTTCGTCAGACGGACACCAAAACGCTGCAAGCAGCAGAATGGAGGCGGATCGGAGCCAAACTGCATTCTTATCCATTCAGAATCCATTCAGAACGGATCTCACAAATGGAAACCAAAAACGCCAGTGTGAAAGTAGCCTTATGTAACTGTGTTGTTTTGTGCTACCTGGTCCTAACATGACCATTAATTATCCAGTGCTCTTGTATAGCATTCAGCAGTGTTAAGGCTTGTTCACACAAACGTTTTTTTGCGTTCTGTATGGGGTATTTTTTGCGCTCTGTATACGGAACTATTCATTTCAATGGTTCCGCAAAAAAACTGAATGTACTCAGTATGCATTCCGTTTCCGTATTTCCTTTTTTCCGTTCCATTGAAAGATAGAACATGTCCTATTATTGCCCGCAAATCACGTTCCGTGGCTCCATTCAAGTCAATGGGTCCGCAAAAAAAAGGAACACATATGGAATATACTTCGTATGTCATCCGTATCCATTCCGTTTTTGCAGAACCATCTATTGAAAATGTTATGCCCAGCCCAATTTTTTCTATGTAATTACTGTGTACTGTATATGCCATACGGAAAAACGGATCCGGGAAAAACACTGAAAAAGACATACGGTCGTGTGAACGAGCCCTAAATGTGTGATTACTACTATAGACAGTTCCTTTTTGTGATTGCCACCTTTTACTTGATTTTGTCTGTCTGATGTTAACATGGTCTAATAAATAGTGTTGATCGAGCACCAAAGTGCTCGGGTGCTCGAGTGAGTAGAACACTTTGGGATGCTTGGGTGCTCTACAGAGCACCCGAGCACAATGGAAGTCAATGGCAGAGCCAGAGCATTAAACAAGGCACCCTCTGCTCTGAAGAGGGGAGAGTGTCTGGTTCACAGGAAAAGGTCAGAAATTGATGGAAACACCACTGAAATGGTTCGGGAACAGCATCGAGAGGATGTCTAGATGCATCTTGGACTCCCAGGTCACTGCTGGGAACGATGTTGCCTGAGTAGTATGCCACTTTTACAGACTGACAATAATACGCACCAAACCAAAGATAAAATTGATTTTAGAGGAAAAATTGTTAGGAAACATTCTTTCCTATATATTTACTTGTATATAAAGTGCAAGTGCTGCCAAAAAAATATAAGCAAGAGGCACTCCGATACAACCTGTATATCACATAAAGGAGGACCTCATTCAGATTGTGGTACAATTGTTCAGGTAGTGGGACTCCTACACTCATAAAGCCTATGCACTAAGCTAAAGGGGTGCCAAAAATTACAAGGATCCGGCACTCAAATACACCCTTTATTAAACATAAAGGAGGGCATCATATACACCTTTGAAAAATTATCATTGATGGCCTGCTCGTGATCCTCAAAAACATTAGGAGCAAGGGCCTGCTGCTGAACTGACCATCTAAAACTTTAAGGGTGAGGGTCTGCTTCTGAGTGGACCCTCTAAAACATTAGGGGCGAGGGCCTGCTGCTGATCTGACCCTCTAAAACATTAGGGGCAAGGGCCTGCTGCTGATCTGACCATCTAAAACATTAGGGGCGAGGACCTGCTGCTGATCTGCCCCTCTAAAACATTAGGGGTGAGGGTCTGCTGCTGAGCTGACCCTCTAAAACATTAGGGGGGGGGAGTGCCTGCTGCTAATCTGACCATATAAAACATTAGGGGCAAGGGCCTGCTGCTGATCTGACCATCTAAAACATTATGTGCGAGGGCCTGCTGGTGACCCTCTAAAACATTAAGGGTGAGGGTCTGCTGCTGAGCTGACCCTCTAAAACATTAAGAGCGAGGGCAGCCTAATAAGCATGTTGATATGATGGAGGAGGAGGATGAGAAAAGGAAGATTGAACCATATACCCTTTTTTGTGGTGGGAGGGGTGCATGGGAATACAGTGTATTCAATACACCATAAAAGACACATTTAAAGAGCCTTTATGTTCAGCCGTTTTCCTCTGGTGGAGTAGAGAAGTCAAGGGAAATCCAGGACTTGTTCATTTTGATAAGAGTCAACCTGTCAGCATTTTCAGTTGACAGTCCGATGTGCTTATCAGTTATTATGCCCCCAGCAGCACTAAATACCCGCTCTGACAAAACGCTGGCGGCAGGGCAGGCCAGCACCTCCAAGGCATAGAACGCCAGTTCATGCCACGTGTCCAGCTTGGACACCCAATAGTTGTAAGGCACAGAGGGATCACTGAAGATGCTGACAAGGATTGCTACGTGCTCCTTCAGCATCTTCCAAAACTTTTCCCTCCTTGTGACACTAGGCCACACATTAGGATGAGGGTACTGGCGGGGTGTCATGAAACTATCCCAGGCCTTGTAGAGTGTTGCCCTGCCTCTGTGGGAACTGCTGTGTGTTTCCCTTGTCTCCTCGGTTGCCCAAGGATTTACATACTCTGTCGCCAGCGTTGTCAGCTGGACATTTTTGAAGCTATTTTTCCACAAGGACCTTCTGGTGTTGCACCATTTTGCTAGTCCTCTCCACCACAGAAATGAGAAATGAGAAGTTCTCTTTGTAGTGGGGGTCGAGAAGGGTGAACATCCAGTAATCCGTGTTAGCCAAAATGCATATAACCCAAGGGTCACGGGAAAGGCTGCCTAACATAAAGTCAGCCATGTGTGCCAGAGTGCCTACAGACAAGACTTCGCTGTCCTCATCAGGAGGATGACTCTCAATCTCCTCATTCTCTTCCTCCTCTTCGGCCCATCCATGCTGAACAGATGGAATAAACCTGCTATGGGTACTACCCTCTGTAGCGGAGGCAAGCGTCTCCTGCTCCTCCTCCTCATCGTCATCATCATTAAATTCAAGCTGAGAAGACAAATTGAGGGTAGTCTGGCTATCACTCTGTGTACTGTCTTACCCCATTTCCACCTCTTCCACATGCAAAGCGCCCGCCTTCATTGTGAGCAGCGAGCGTTTCAGTAGACACAGAAGTGGGATGGTTACGCTGATAAAAGCGACATCGCTGCTCACCATCTGTGTTGATTCCTCAAAGTTGCGTAAAACCTCACAGAGGTCAGACATCCATGCCCACTTTTCGCTTGTGAAGAGCGGAAGCTGACTGGAAAGGCGATGACCATGTTGCAGCTGGTATTCCACTATTGCCCTCTGCTGCTCCCAAAGCCTGGCCAACATGTGGAACGTCGAGTTCCATCGCACGCTCTCGTGGCACAACAGTCGGTGAGCTGGCAATTGCAAGCGCTGCGGCAGCGATGCCAGACCGGCCGCAGCTGTAGATGACTTTCGGAAATGGGTGCACACGCGGAGCACCTTCACCAGTAGCTCAGGCAACTTGGGGTAGGTTTTGAGAAACCACTGAACCACTAAGTTAGGCCCAATGCACACGACCGTGTTTCACGGCCGTGTGCGGGCCGTGGAACCGCGGCCTGGATCCCTCCTGAGAGCAGGAGCGCACGGCGTCACTGGTTGCTATGACGCCGTGCGCTCCCTGCTGCCGCCGCAATACAGTAATACACTGGTATGATCTATAACACCTAGCGCCCGCCTTCTCCCTTTTGCCACCCCACTGCCTCTTCCAGCCTGTTATGATGCTGCGGATCCCTCCCCCTCTGTACTGCTGTCCTCGCTCGGCTTGACACCTTCCTAGGTTGGGTCAGTGATTTCATTGTTCACCACCTCCTCTTCCACTTCCTCACTCTGGTCATCCTCCTGACTTGTTGACCTAACAAGAACCTCACCTATTGACCACTGTGTCTCATACTCATCATCAACCTCTTGAGACACTAATTGCCATTGACTTATTGGCTACTGTGTCTCATCATCATGTACCTCGTGAAACACAAGGGTCACGGGAAAGGCTGGTCACCAGAATCCTCACTCCCACCGTGGAGAGTCTTGGCAAACAAGGTATCCCACACTCAGATCTTCTGAGGAGCTCTTTTCATCGCCATTCCTTGATTTGGGACTCTCGCCAAGCCCGCTTGAAGAGGGACATGAGGAGATCTTGTGCACTTATTCCCAAACTCTTGAGCATCCACAGTCAGAAGAAGAAGACGGTGGGGAACGGCAATTAGTGTTTCACGAGGTACATGATGATGAGACACAGTAGCCAATAAGTCAATGGCAATTAGTGTCTCAAGAGGTTGATGATGAGTATGAGACACAGTGGTCAATAGGTGAGGTTCTTGTTAGGTCAACAAGTCAGGAGGGGAACGGCAATTAGTGTTTCACGAGGTACATGATGATGAGACACAGTAGCCAATAAGTCAATGGCAATTAGTGTCTCAAGAGGTTGATGATGAGTATGAGACACAGTGGTCAATAGGTGAGGTTCTTGTTAGGTCAACAAGTCAGGAGGATGACCAGAGTGAGGAAGTGGAAGAGGAGGTGGTGAACAATGAAATCACTGACCCAACCTAGGAAGGTGTCAAGCCGAGCGAGGACAGCAGTACAGAGGGGTCAGTGATTTCATTGTTCACCACCTCCTCTTCCACTTCCTCACTCTGGTCATCCTCCTGCCGTTCCCCACCGTCTTCTTCTTCTGACTGTGGATGCTCAAGAGTTTGGGAATAAGTGCACAAGATCTCCTCATGTCCCTCTTCAAGCGGGCTTGGCGAGAGTCCCAAATCAAGGAATGGCGATGAAAAGAGCTCCTCAGAAGATCTGAGTGTGGGATACCTTGTTTGCCAAGACTCTCCACGGTGGGAGTGAGGATTCTGGTGACCAGACTCTTGGCTACTGAGACTGGACTTTGTGGAAGACAGGGTGGTGCTTAACCGACTGGAAGCATTATCTGCTGCAATCCAAACGACCACCTGGTCGCACTGGTGTGACTTCGAGAGTGGTGTCCTGCGCCGCCCTGCAAACTGGGACATGAAGCTAGGTATCGTGGATAAGTGTGTTTCTTGTGCTCTGGCAGCAGGCACAGTTTCACTTCCCCGTCCCTTACTGCTTGCCTTGAGCATATTGGTATATATACTTGCAAGTATGTCACACATACAGTAGTGCAGGTTTTGTAAGTGTATGCACAAATAAATTACACTGAATGTCACAGATATTTAGGATGTGCAAACGTTATACAGGAGATTTAGCGCAGGTAATGTCGCTGTCACTAGCGGCTAAGAAAAAATTACACTGAATGTCACTAATATTTAGGATGCGCAAACGTTATACAGGAGATGTAGCACAGGTAATATCACTGTCAGCAGCGGCCAAACAATTGCGTTGAATGTCACAGATATTTAGAATGTAACACAACAGATGTAGCAGAGGTTGTGTCACTGTCAGCAGCGGCCAAACAATTGCACGCAATTTAGCGCAGGTTTTGCTAATAATATGTATTGCAGCCAGCTAAAACAATAGTCCTTAAAAGGACTTTTGGGTCTCTAACACCTTTCAACACTAAACCCTGCCTAAAAAAAAACTGTTTCTGTCCCTACACTATCTGTCCCTTCTGCTGCAGCTCTCCCTGACTAAGGCTCCTTTCACACATCAGCAATTCTGTTCCACATTTTGCGGAACGGAATGGCGAACCCATTCATTTCCATGGGACCACACTATGTGCTGTCCGGATCCGGAAATGCGGATCCGCACTTCCGGGTCTGCAATTCCGTTCCTAAAAAAAATAGAACATGTCCTATTCTTGGACCCTAAGACTGAGCCAAACCACGTGTCATTGGGCGCTATATAGCACCCGATGACGTGTTCCGGCCAGCTAATCACTGTTAAGCCAGTAACCAACATGGCTACGGCATTACAGTGAGTGCCAGTACTTCCCTGCACATTTATTGGCTGCGTAGCGAGTCAAAATGGTGTTCAGCAGAGCATGCTCGCCCAACACTACTAACAAAGCATTATATTTTATTTGTATACTATATTGTGGTGTGTGCAGCTGTTAGTGTTAGTATTGATGCTTGTCACACACCACTGTGGGTATGGTGTTTGCCCATTGCTATATAGCTTTTGTTCTAACTACAGATTAGTGGTTTATGAAATGATAGCATACAGATAGTCTGATCAATATTTTTGTGTCATTCCAATGGTACATTGCTGTAATAAATAAGCAGGAGTAATGGTTAATTTCAGCAGGTTCACATATCCATTACTAAAAGGGTTCTTCTTGGATGAAACTGTATATACTGTATAATCTGGAATGTATTAGTATTAACTCCCAGTTTACTTCTATTACATGGACATCTCATGTTACAATGGGGGTGATTTAGAATATAGAAGAAAGAAATGAAATATCCTGCGGCATACCTTCCTTCCTATTGTGATGGCACTCACATGGCAAACCAATGCAAATATATTTACCTGATGTCTGCCCATATATTTAGACTATATGCAGTGTAACTAGAACTGACTGGGCCCCACAGCAAATTTTTGAGCGTGGCTTACCTTGGTCTCCTTAATGCAGACCACACACAGGACAAAAATAAATAAAAATACTCACCTCTCTTCTCCTACGGGCTCCTCCACTCGGCAAGTCATAAAAAAAAAAAACAGTCATAACCACCACTACTAAATTACACTACTACTAAATTTCTATTGAAGAGAAAAATATATTAAAAGCACTAGGTGTGACAGCCCCACAAATACAAGTAACACAAAGCACCAATAATAAGCGGTGGGGGAAAAAATCAAGTGTCCCATATTTAAAGAGTTCTGCTAGGCATAAGCCTAGGGGGCGCTAAAGGATGCCCATTAGTACGTATTGTGATTCTCCATATTGCCTCCTTTGCCGGCAAATTTTTCCATC
This sequence comes from Bufo gargarizans, assembly GCF_014858855.1. Taxonomy (NCBI): domain Eukaryota; kingdom Metazoa; phylum Chordata; class Amphibia; order Anura; family Bufonidae; genus Bufo; species Bufo gargarizans. The sequence continues at coordinate 123,072,041 of NC_058081.1, read as the reverse complement.
AAATTATACGCTGCTTGTTTCCACGGTTACGACCACCCTGCAATCCGACGTTGGTGACCTTGCTTGCAAACTATAGAAAAAAGCTTGGGCCGGGACCATAGGCCTGCACGTTTTCTTATATTGTGCAAGCACGGCCACCTATGCTGGATTGAAGGATGGTCGTAACCATGGAAACAAGCAGTGTATAATGGAAAAATTAATCCAGCCAGCAAAGGAGACAATATGATCACAATACATTAGTAAGTGTATTGTATTAACTTTCTCTACAATTCAGGGATGGCCAACCTGAGGCTCTCCAGCTGTTGCAAAACTACAACTCCCAGCATGCCCAGACTACCTACAGCCATCAGCCTACAGCAGGGCATCGTGGGAGTTGTAGTTTTATAACAGCTGGAGAGCCGCAGGTTGGCCATGCCTGCTCTACATGATAAAAGGCATTTTTCTGAGGTGAGACTACCCCTTTAATCTAAAAAAACCTGTCTCATACTTATGGTGCTACATAAACTACACAGCACCACAGTGTCTTCCTATGCACACTATGTCCCGTCCTGAAGCTGTGCAGCGCAGGCACCTGGAGAAGAAGACCAGGGAGCGGTGACTAATACTGCTGCTAGAACTAGAAGCACCATACTCACCTCTCCCTGGGCCCTGAAAATAAATAGATTTGTCCTACTCCTGAGCACTTTTCTGAGTTTGGGCCGTGTAGCAGCTGCTTCCCCTGCTTTCATGGTAGTCCGTCCCCCCCCCGTCCCCCCCCGACTATATGGATATATGGGATTTGTTCCTATGGTGTCAAAAAAATATAAGATATCTATTTATAAACCTGTCAAGCTTATACCAAACGAGCTCTTATTTGGCGTATGTTTTACTGCCTTAAAATGGATAGTGGAATATAATTTTTGGGGTATATATCAGGTGGCAAAGTGTGTGAACAAAGCCAAAGCCACGGGTATTAAAGCCTCCTGCAGCTTCTGATCACGAAGACTGTTTTGAGGCAGTTTCTTTACCTCAATAAGCTACTCCTTCCTAGGTGCTGGTTTATGCTACAGCACTTACCCATGATGGCATATCTTAATGTTTGTGGGCCCAATGCAAAATGTAGAATGGACCTTTATAGTCACTTATATCATTTGTCTATGTGACCCAGATGGATTTTTGGGCCTCTCATAGTCAAAGGTCAGATGCATTTGCAACCACTGCGCCCCCTATAGGTACACCACTCCTCCATCTAAGAGGGAATGTTGATGTGACCTCAGACTGCTTCATGCTGCCTTTACCTGGAGTACAGCATGCCAACTACAGAGACAGGAGAAGGAAGGAGGCTGGAAAAGCAAGTAAGTGTCAACTTATTCTGGGTAGGTGACTGATTGATCTGAAGTTCCATTACTACAAAATGGGTGGCTATGACAGTAAGTGCAGCTCTCTCAGTACAGACTACTGTCCACCTCTGATACAGTACAACACATATTTAGCTTACTATTCATCCATGCACTAGATCTGTGTACAGAGTAAGAGAGAATCTGCATGCTAAGACTAATCAGATATATAATTCAGCTGTTTAATATTAATTTTTAATATTAATGAGTGAATCAATCCCAATTACACATGTGCTCCATGGACTAAGTGTCTATCCTGTGCAAAATATGTCACACTTCGATGTGGGAGGGAAACACCATACCTAGCATAGGAGGGAAGGGGTGAACAGGGAATCAGGCCTGAGAACTAGGGAAGGAAAATAGACACTTCCTAGTGAAAACCCTAACCAAAATCCTGACTGACTACCAGTATGAACAGACCCCAAAGGTAGGTGAGTTAATACGCAGGAATACCTAGAGTCCTATCAAGCCCTATAGGACCCTAGTACTAATGGCAGGGACGAGACTACCTGTTCCTCCAAAAGGAAGGACGAACAGGAGTCTCCTTCAGGCCTAATACAAACAGGGAAATAGGGAAATGCAACACACAGAACCCAAACAAAATGGAAAGGAAAGATAACTTCAAAGGAGCAGTGGAAGCACCAGGAACTCAGCCGAGATCCAACCACAATCTATCCAAAGGTCCAAAAAGAAGCTATAAACCGCACAGCATTGTGGGAGAAGCAACTATAAATAAAAAAGGTTAAATGACCCTAATAGCCGCACCTGGGGAAAGAAGGTGTGGCAAGCACCAGAAACAACACAGACGTAATTTGATTCAAGCGGAAAACATGTCAGATCAAACCACGTGTTGCCAGTCTAACCAATCTCCTGCCACCTGTCGTGGGAATGCCCATAACAATACATGCCTGGAACAGCTCCTTTGAGGGTGAATACATCTGCACTAGATGTAAGCATGTTGCATCTTAGGAAGCCAAGGTTTTGGATCTAAATGTGCAGTTTGCAACACTCAGAATCAGAACCAATACAAATCTGAAGAGAGGGTTAGACTTCACTGTGTAGGCCCAGGCTGTGGTCAGTGAAATGGAGGAGGTGGAGGAAGACAAGATCAGGACTCTGAGGACAGTAGTTGCAGTGGTGTATCTAGGCTTTCCTGCACCTGGGACAAGGATTCAGTATGGTCCCCACCCCACCCCACACACACACTTATCACCCAATTTTATTATATCAGCGTAGAGCAATGCTGCAATTTTTTTAAACTAAGCCATGCCTCTAACTCCTCCCAATGTAAACCTATACTCAATTCCATGCAGTCCCCTTAGTGTTGTGAGTGAACAGCTAAAAACATAACTTTTATTAATATACTTTAGAATATTTCTATGCCTATTTTAGATGTAAAAATAGTTGCAGGTCCCCTTTTTGCAACTAGGAGTGCCAAGTGTGTGACAGGGTAGTAGCGGTATCAGGATACAATCAAGGCGCAAAATTCCACCTGAGCTCCCAAGATTTACATAAACCTTATTTTAATATCAAAATGGTGAGAAAACCCCAGTTTCTATTTAGGATTATTGAGGAGAGGCTTCTTTTTATATATTGAAGTTAAAAATGAGCATTGACATTGCCCCTGATCTAGTTATATTCCATCCTCATCGTAAACAGAACAGGTCATGTGACCGCTGGGTTGTGGTCACATGGTCCATCACCATAGGACTTAAGCACGCTTCGGGGCTTCGATCCAGCCAGTGTTTGGGTGCGACTCACGTGACCGCGTGACGTAGTGCGCATCCCTGGGGCTGGAGAAACCGATCGGCACTATGTCTATGGTTGGAGAGTGGCCGGAGTATCATGTGACTCACTTGTCATAAATACTCAGAGGGGTCATGTGAGGCGACAGTGCGGGTTGCTTGGTGATATGGGACAACATAGCATCTGTGTTAGATCGCCATAATAGTTATTTACTACGGCAGCATAAAACTACAAGTGGACACACAAGTTTGCACAAAAGTGATAAACCTACAGTAGAGTTGTGCCTATTGATAGCAAAACTCTTTAAGGTGAGCCTCCATTTTTTTGTTTCTATCAACCTGCCACAATTAACTGGAATATACTACCCTATGGTGTGCTTTCTTTATGCTTTCCTAGCTACTGTACACTTATACATTGAAAGTGTGTGACAGGGGCCAGGCATTTATTACCTTTTATGTCTGAAAACAGATATAAAAGAGGAGCAAAAACAAATCCAGTCAAGTGCCTGAGTAGTTTTTACTCCAGGCGCACAGGCCTCCGCTAGTGCAGAGGGGAAACAAAGATTGTCGTAAAAAGCCGGTCTTTGTAATTAATCTGTACACATGAAAAGATCGATTATACACAGCAGTACCAATACATCTTGTGATAAATGAAAGAACCAACTGTATCCAGGGATTTGCTGGTGTGTCAGTGTGATGTCCACTGGACCAAGAACAAGGTCACTGTGGTGATAGAGCAAAAATAATAATTACATAAGGAAGGGATGGTAACTGTACATATGAAATCCCCAGCAGGGGGTGCTGTGCTCAATGGTATAACAGAGTAATCTAGGGCATTGGTTTCCCCTTAGTGCTACCACTCAGTAGTTATGCCCACATTGTGCCCCCTCACTGTAATATTATCCACATTTTATCCCCTCACACTAGTAATGCTCACATTGTGCATCCTCACAGTAGTTATGCCCACATGTCTACATTGTGCCCGTCACAGTAATCGTGCCCAAATTGTGTCCTACTCACAGTAGTAATGTCCACATTGTGCACCCCTCACAGTAGTAATGCCTACATTGTGCACCTCTCACACTAGTTATGCCCACACTGTGCCGTTTCACAGTAGTAATGCCCACATTGTGCCTCCTCAGAGTAGTTATGCTCATAAGGTTCACCCTCACAGTAGTAATGCCCTCATTGTGGCCCCTTATAGTACTAATGCCCATATGTTTCCCTTTTCAGTAGTGCCTCCTCAAGCTTCATTAATAAGGCCAAAAAAAACACTGAATACTCACCTGTTTCCCGTATGATCGGGCACATCCAGCGTTCCCCAGCAGAAACACAGCGCGGTCACACACATCGCACTGCTGGGCTGTGTAGGAGGCTGATTCCCAGGCCTGCATACTTCTCCCACAAAGCCCAGCAGCCTTCACAGCTGGACTGTGAAGCAGGGAGTAGATAGTCATACCAATATGGGGGTAGATAAAGTAGACCGAGAGTGGGATATAGAAGGGGATAATGGGGGATTTAGTTAGGGCTGTAGTTAATGAAGAAAGTAAGGAGGTGACTAGGAATAAGTGTACACCCAAGAAAAACACAGCTGTTGGTAACATCAAGTGTCTGCTGGCGAATGCTAAGATTCTGGTAAATAAAATGTATGAACTGGAATTTGAAATGACATACATAGATCATGATACAGAGTAGTGTGCATAACAGAAACCTGGCTGGATAAGAGCCATGACTCTGCAACAAATGTAGAAGGTTTTACTGTAGGGGTTGGGGAAGGCTCTCACAGTATGGAGTCCATATGAGTTACTATTCATTAACGATAGCAAACTATTAACTGGAACTTTTTATAAACCACCTAACATAGCTGAACAGGCAAAGGATGAAAGGTTGCAACAAACAGGAACGAAAACAAGCAATAATGGGGCGCTTATTATAGGGGATTTTAACTATCCTGACATTAATTGGGACATTGAGTCCACTGGTTGTGCTAGAAGCTGTACGTTTTTATACACAATTCAAGACAATTACTTCTTGCAGCTGGTCAGGAAACAAACCAGAGGAGATAATTTGCTATTTGTCAAACAGACCAGATACAATATGGGGTGTGCAGGCCCAGGAGCACTTGGGTAAATGTGACCATGGTATGGTGAGTTTCAATCTAACATTCAATAATGTCCTACAAAGGGAGCGACAAAAAGTTTTACAAGACTCCCCATACATTCTGGTTTCCTGCCCTATACACTCTACAGAAACTGCCTTTGCCAAAGTGACAAATGACATCCTGACAGTCAAATGCAAAGGAAACTACTAGGCTTGAGCGAATCGAACTTCGGATCAGAGATCCGAAGTTGATTCTTTCAAACACTTTGGTTTTAATCCTGTCTGAGACCTGCCTCCGTACAGCATTAAAATGTATTGCCTATGTGTAGGCAAAATTTGTTTTACCCAAAGTCACGCGAGACTTCGGTGAATTAATTCGGTATTCATGTCTGCATCTTTAAAAACATTTAAAATTTGGAATCTCAAGTCGGGTTTGGTACAGAGGTACCAGCCGGTAGCAAACTAGACTTCGGATTCCTAGTTTTAAATGTTTTTAAAGAAGCAGAAATAAATACCAAATTAATTTACTGAAGTCTTGCTCAACTTCGGGTGAAACGAAGTTTGGCTCCATGGAGCCAATACATTTTAATGCTCTTCTGGAATCGACTTCCGATCGATGATCTGAAGCTCATTTAGCTCAACACTAGTAACTACTCTCTACTAATTCTTCTGGATCTCTCTGCAGCATTTGACACTGTAGACTACTCTTGACTGTGCTTCAATCTATTGGTCTTAAGGGTACTACTCTCTCCTGGTTTTCTTTCTATGGCTACTTTCACATTCAGGTTTGGTGCGGATCTGTCATGGATCCGTTCAGATAATACAATCGTCTGCATCCGTTCAGAATGGATCCGTTTGTATTATCTTTAACATAGCCAAGACGGATCCGTCTTGAACACCATTGAATGTCAATGGAGGACAGATCAGTTTTCTATTGGGCCAGTTTGTGTCCGAGAAAAGGGATCCATCTCCATTGACTTACATTGTGTTTCAAAACTGATCTGTTTGTCTCAGTTTCATCAGACGGACACCAAAACGAACAAGCAACATTTTGGTGTCTGCCTTCAAAGCGGAATGGAGACGGAACTGAGGCAAACTGACGCCAGTGTGAAAGTAGCCTATCTCTCTGGCTGCTCTTTCAGTGTGTCATTTGCTGGCTCTACTTCTCCTTTTTGTCTTGCTGTTGGGGTTTCTTAAGGTTTAATCCTAGGTTGTCTCATAGTGGTAATTGCATTATTAATTGGCAACTTGCATGGATTCATGCAAAATAGATTGTGTCTAGTCAACATGTTTGGCTTCTATGAGGAGGCAAGTGCAAATCTGGATGTTTATCATGTGACATATGTCATATATCTGGATTCTGCTAAAGCATTTGATACGGTAGCACACAAGAGTCTTGTGCTGAAGCTACGAATGTACGGACTAGGAGACAATATTTGTACATTGTTAAATAATTGGTTATGGGATAAAATAAAAGTCGTAGTAATTACAATTTTTGATAATTTTCCAAGTCACTATCTATATTTAAACAAAAAACAATTTTCCTAATGATAGGTGCCATTTCTTGATCTATACAGATCACTTTACTGCAGTCACTTGCTTATCTGTTATTCTAATACTGCCTGTTAAGATAAGGAGATTTCACCCTGTGTACAGATAAGTCCGGATCCACCATTCACAATAGGTGATTGTCAAATCTTATCTATACTTTCCTTGTACAATGACCTCTGCACAGGTCACAGAGCATGCACAGAAAACTCTCCCATAGAAGTTCCTTCCTGACCATTGTGTCTGTGGACCATGGATCTGCCGTAAATGCTGTAAGAACAGCTCAGGCAAGATGGCTGCCCCCATAATCATGTTCAGGAAAGAGAATAAATGCTGATCGCGGACATTTAACCCCTCAGATGTCATGGTCAAATGTGACCACTGCTTCTGAGAAGACGGAAACCTGGAAACACACACCCTTTATAGGAAGGAACGCTTCCCCTTCCACTGCAGTAATGAGCCTAAGGGCTCATGCACACCACCATTGTTGTTTTGCGGTCCGTTTTTCACTGATCCGTTGTTCCGTATCTGAGGTTTTTTTTTCACTGATTTAAGTCCTCTTCCATTCCGTTATTGCACAAAACATATCTGTATGGTTTCCGTATTTGATCCGTTTTTTGCGGTTCGTATACAGAAACAGTAACTTATTAATCACCAAACACATGAGCAATATGGGCAGGGCATAGCATTTCTACAGTATGGATCTGCAAACTACGGATGAAATACTGATGAGATATGGATTTGTTCCGTATTTTTTGCGGACCCATTGACTTGAATTGGGCCTCGGACCGAGATTTGCGGACAATAATAGGACATGCACTACTTTTTTGCGGAACATCCATGTGGAAAAACGGCTACAGTCCCATTGAAGTGAATGGTTCCACATACGGTCTGCAAAAAAACCGGAACGGAAGCCGAAAGAAAATACATTCGTGTGCATGAGCCCTAAGTCTGTACTAGGCTTCCAGGCTCATAACTTGTATCTTACAATTCAGGCCAGCCGGTGGCTGCACTGAATTGTAATACAGCTATTTCTGCATAAGATAACAGACAAAAATCCCTTTACCCAATACAAGTTGCAATGTGATGAACTTAGGAACTTAAAAAAAAAAAAAGCTTTAAAATATATAATATTAGGCCCCTTTCACACGGGCGAGAATTCCGTGCGGGTACAATGCGTGAGGTGAACGCATTGCACCCGCACTGAATCCAGACCCATTCATTTCAATGGGGCTGTTCAGATGAGCAGTGATTTTCACGCATCACTTGTGCGTTGCGTGAAAATCGCAGCATGTTCTTTATTCTGCGTTTTTCAACGCAGGCCCCATAGAAATGAATGGGTCTGCGTGAAAATCGCAAGCATCCGCAAGCAAGTGCGGATGCGGTGGGATTTCCACGCATGGTTGCTAGAAGATGATGTAAGTAAATTGATAAAGTCAATTTACTGTATTATTTTCCCTTATAACATGGTTATAAAGAAAAATAATTGCATTCTTAATACAGAATTCTTACAAAAATGTGGCTTTAGGGGTTAAAAAAATACTCACCTCATCCTGTTGTTCGCGCAGCCGGCATCTTCTTCTTTCAGGACCTGCCAAAGGACCTTTGATGACGTAATCGCGCTCACCACGTGGTGACGTCAGCGCAGGTTCTGCTAAATGAAGATAGAAGATTTTGATCTGTGGAGACAAAAGGATGCACAATCTTGGTCCTCTTTTTTTTTTCCATTTCCGTTCCATTTTTTGCGTTCCGTATATAGACCGTATACGGAACCATTCATTTCAATGTATCTGCAAAAAAAATTGAAGGTACTCTGTATGCCTTCCGTTTCTGTATTTCCGTTAAACCGTTCCGTTCAAAGATAGAACATGTCCTATTATTGTCCGCATAACGGACAAGGATAGCACTGTTCTATCAGGGGCCAGCTGTTCCGTAAAAAACAGAATGCACACGGACATCATCCGTATTTTTTGCGGATCCATTTTTTGGGGACTGCAAAATACTGAAAAAGCCATACGCTCGTGTGCAAGAGGCCTTAGGCTAGGTCTACATGAGCGCGACAGATAGGGCGCAACAGTTGTCGCGCGACATTTTGTTGCACTAATGTCGCGTGACAATTTTTATAATGGCAGTCTATGGTGTCGCACTGCAACATGCGACATGTTGCGACTGCGACGCGACAGTCGCAGAAAAATCCATCTTGAATGGATTTTCTGCGACTGTCGCGTCGCAGTCGCAGCATGTCGCATGTTGCAGTGCGACACCATAGACTGCCATTATAAAAATTGTTGCGCGACATTGGTGCAACAAAATGTCACGCAACAAATGTCGTCGTGTAGAAATAGCCTTAAGGAGGAACACAGCCACCTCCACACTGAAAGATCCTACGGTACAGTGAAAAAGTTAAAAAAGATGCAAACTCTAATCAATGGAAGGCAAAGGACCTTTGATATCACGAGCAGGAGGGGCCAAAACCAGTAAGAGAATACTGTGATGTAAGTGTAGAGAAATGTAATCTTTTAATAAAGATAATAATGTGTGTGTGTGTGTTGTATATGTGGCAGTGCTGTGTTTCTTAAGTGTGTGTATAGCACAGAATAGGATTCGGCAGAGTTCAGCAAAAACGCTTCCATTACTGATAATCCAGCCATCTGCATCCGTTATGAATGGATCCGGTTGTATTATCTTTAACATTGCCAAGACGGAGCCGTCATAAACTCCATTGAAAGTCAATGGAGGACAGATCAGTTTTCCATTGTGTCAGAGAAAATAGATCCGTCCCCATTGACTTGAATTGTGGGTCATGACGGATCTTTCTTGCTCCGGATCCCATGACGGTAAGAAAACTGCAGCATGTTGCAGTTTGCTCTCCGGTATGAGAACGCAACCAAATGGAACAGAATGCATTTTGGAGCATTCTGTTCTGTTCAGTTACGTTTTGTCCCCATTGACAATAAATGGGGACAAACAGAAGTGCTTTTTTTTCGGTATTGAGACCCTACGGCGGATCTCAATACCGGAATATAGAAATGTTAATGTGAAAGTAGCCTTAGCTGTTTAACAGAGCTGTGTTTTTTAGGGGTAGGTATAGCAGTGCTGCAGTCTGATATTGTCAGCACTGACTGGACAGTGTGAGAGTGGGTAAAGACATCTAGCTGTGAATTTATTCATAGGAAGAGGAATGTGCAGTGTGCTAACAAAAAGACATCCAGAATTGTTATTTTCTAATAAAACTGAGTGTACTGAAACAGGTTCTGCTGTATTGGTTTACTCGGGGAAATAATAGTAAGTCAGGGAACCATTTCCCAACCTGCCTGGGCTTCTCTACACCTTAACCACTGCCATTTGTGGAACTAGGAACCAGGATCATTATGGCAATCAATCAATAAATCAGTGCTTGCAGTGATAATTTGATAGCTTGATGCAACTTCTCTTTGACTTACAGAAATCCATGGACATAATGTGCAGCCAGTGGCCACCATATCAGGATGCCTTTACATGCTGCGGATTTTGTTACAGGAATGTTCTTCTACTGAAGATCAGTTCCATTCATCAGAATGGGGCTTGCAGAAATCCATGTGCTTGCCAAAATAGCCCCATTTAGATAAATAGAACAGATTTTCAGTGGCAGAAATGTTCTGCACCAAAATCTGCCCCCCTGTGAAGGTACCCTAACCCTCACAGTTTTAATAATTTCCTTCATGGACTTCAACAAGACACCAACTTGTAACTTTTGCCTGATTGTTGTCAATGAGATACACAACTAGGCACCCTCAGGATAGAGCACTCATCATGCTACATGTAGGCTACAGAAGAACCATGTGTGCTGTGTAACCCATTACCTTCTGGGAAGCTCTATGCACATATCAGTGCTCCCTGCCCTCCACAGGGTAATGTTACTAGGAACTGCTATCAGCAGACACCTCCTCTCCAGCTCATCACCATTCCCAGGTGAGGACCTCATCTTCTCTGCTACACTAACTTTAAGCAAAGGAGCAGGGAGGCAGAGAGGGGGGGGGGGGGATCTGTGTCAGCAGCCAGTGGATGTCAGTACTTCGCATAGATCTCTGCTCTCCTTCCCAGTGTCTGTGAGAACAGCAGCATGTACTCTGATGATAGGTGACAATGATCTGCCACCATCCCCTCATCCACTCATCACAGGGGGAGGAATAACCAGCAGAGACCCTGCCTGCCTTCTTGTGCTTGCAGCCAGCTGGGATTGACTTGGAGCAGTTGTGGAGCTGCTGGTACTGAGAGCTGTTTGGCATCATTTGTATTGCTACCCTGGACCTGCAAGAGCTATGCATCCGGACTTCAGGAGCTGGGTACTAGCCACTGTCACCTTGTTGGTGGTCTTCCTCATCTTGGCAGATATCTCAGAGCTGGAGGAGGAAATCGGGTAAGTACAAGTCTACCCCCTACATCAAGCAGCAGGGATCTCCTGGTGATCTAGTTTCTTTGTCTTCTTAGTTCAGCTTGGCTCTTGCTTAACTCTTATGCCTTTCTATGCTTGTCTTCTAATACAGACTAGTAGTTAACCCCATCTTGGCTGCTGGGCTGGAAACCTATAGCACAAGCTGTATTGTGTAGCCTACTGTTCCATTGTCCATAGGTGCACTGACACACATCACTGATGGCTTCATCAGATTTCTATTCACTTATGTTTTCAGTGATCATTTAAAGATAGAGGATGTAAAGCATCACCTGGGAGTGAGATGGAGATGCTCTAGGCAACTGCCTCTAAGACTGAAGCAACATATTGTTGGGAAGAATTGTGCTTAATGCAGGACCATACCTTGGAGACAAGGCAGAGCTCCTAATGCCAAGCACTAGATGCTGGGAAAACAATAGTTATGATGCAAAGCTGTGCTTATATCACATCACAAGCCTCCTGAATGTACAACCAAGTCCCTCTGATGAGAGGCACACACATGTATGAGAGGGAGGTGAGGGCTGGCTCTTGTAGTGATACAAGAGTATCAAGGAGACCACTTCATTTATTATAGTCTTGTGTCCATGTGCTTTTGAGTAGAATATTACTTCCTATCCACTTTCCCCACCCATTGCCTCATAGTGATGTTTGAACTTTACAATTGAATGATTCCTTATTCTGTTGATATGCTCATTGTTATCATTGATGCACCAGTGAATTTGGGTAAGATGTGGATGATGACAGTTCTGAAGTGTAGGACTGTGCAGTATGGGGTGTGGTGAGTTGTGCCCATGGCTGGCATTATGCATGTCTGAATGGATACTGGACAGCAGTGAGGATGAGCTAAGCTTTTCCTGGTATCTCCTGGGTGTGTTGAGTGTCTTCATTCTCTGCTGTCCTCATGACTTGTGTTCACTGATGTAATCTTAATGATAAGGCACTGGGGCCATAGTCCTGATATAACTGACCATAAAAGCATGTAAATGTTGAAGCTCAATATAGCAACTAGCCAACACTGTTACATAAAGCTTCTTGTTAATATTAAAAATACTCAAGGGAGCAGAATTGAAATAGTTATAATGTGAAAAGAACAAGGGATAAGTACATTTGAATATATTCTTCTACTGTATTTCTCATACTTATTTATTAGGATGGAAATGAACAGAGACTTTATGTAGCAAGACTTTCCAAGTGGAAGTCTCCCTCATGAGTCCAAGGGAGTGTACTGTGTTGCATGCAACTCAAAGTATTCCTCTGCTTTGTTACAAGGAGCCTCCATGTAGCCTCAGTCTTACTTTACACTATATTGTATGGACTATTGGCACATCCAAATGCATAACAAGGTATCAACATTTCATGCTGTCCATTGTTTCTGCTTAGATTGTATACTAAATTGTTTCTAGTAATTGGTGAGATATGGAAAAACGCCTCTGGACTGTGGGTAATGGTTTATTTTTTATCTCTAGATATCTTCAAGGGCTTTTGTACCACTGGATGCTCTCTCTTGGATGGGTTAAAGGGATGTAGAAATTGGATGTGTTGCTTGACATTTTATAGCACTGAAAAGTGCAGCTTTCAAACACAATTTTATGTCTGAATTTTGCTTTTTTCGCCTTCCCAAACAGCCTTTGTTCTATATTTATGACTGAGACCTTTTTGGTAGGTATTTACTTCTGTGACAGCTGGAAGCAGCATTAAATATTGTCCACATCTATATACAACTCGATTTATCTCAAAATATCTCAGTATCTTGCTGGGAATGTACAGAGCTTTTGCTTGGCAGCCTGACAGTAAAAAAAAAAAAAAAAAGACTCTGTAAATTTCATTTCTAGATGTAGCATTTCTTGACTTAATTGTGTTTTACGTCACTTTTTGATTCCTTTTACAAGTCTATGTGATGTAGCTTCTCCTATAGGCTTCACAATTTTTTGATCCACAAATAAAATGCCAGAATTACTTCTAAAACGGGATTCAATTGTGTAGCAAGTCTAAACTTTTTGGGGGCTTTTGAAAACAAATCTGCCAGAAATGATACAGTTGCTTATAGTTGGCATCCGATTGACTGATTTTTTTTTTTTTTTTTAAAGAGAAAGTAAATATATTTTATTTTCTTATCCAAATACATACTGTGAAAATGTTGCTAAGGTATACCCTTATGTTGATACATCAGCCACCTATTTACATTATTTAACTTAATATATACTTTTGTGTAGTCTCCAGCTGTTTAGAAAAGGTCTGCAGCCCCCCTTTCGCAATTCAGTCCAAAAAAAATATCCAGACAAAAATCTGCCAGACATACTGTATGTCGAAGGAGAAGTTATTGGCATATGTCTATGGATATGGAGGTGCATCTTGATGCCTTCTTTTTGGTTTCCATCTGTATACTACCAACTGGATGTAGGTCTGGTAAACTGAGCCTTGCTATGCAAATTTCTATGCCTAATAGGATCTCAGGAATGGCTGCAATGATGTTACTCATCATCTAATACCAATATATGATACAAAATAAATCTGAAACAAATGACTAGCATCTAAAAAGACTATTACAAGAGGGAAAACTATAGTCCCGGGTCGTTTCGATTTTTATGAGTAATGCCTTTTTATAATCCATTCATTGCACACCAGTCAACGTGTGCTGATCTTTTCTTTTCCAGATGCTCCGGCAAACACATTCAACATGGCTCATTGTTTCTGATATCCACCTCCAAGGAATGCAAATAGTTAGAAGAACTGGGATTTCTAATTTTTCTATGTTGCTCACAGTTCTAAATTGCTGCTTACGCTTTATAAATGCCAAGCTGTATTTTTAGAATCTTTCTGCAATTATGCTATAAGTGGCCAGATAAACCTTGAGCCCACAATGATTCAGTTATTGGATCCAGTGAAGCTGTTTCGACTTATTTTTTTTTAATAATGGCTCTATTGGGTTGTAGAAGCTTTTCTTCTTCATGCTGAACAGTTAATGCAGTGATGCCCCAAATCAGGGGTGTTGTTAGGTCAAAACATTTGGGGCTTGAGCCCCGGATGTTTTGTCCAGTGCCCCGAATGTTATGCTGGCCTGTTAGCACTTTTTTAAATTTAATTTGGCTAGTCCAGGGCCCTTTAATATTGATTGGACCTGGGCAACGCACTACAGATTATCCCCCCTTGCGGGCTGCGCGGGCATGAGTTCAATCACTTTGGTGCGCAATCCCGTCCTGCGGCACGTGATCCAGCGAGACCCGCCGTAGGAGGTCATGGGTCTTGCAGGATCACACGCCGCCTGCGAGGAGCGGATCAGCGGAACAAGTACAAGGGGGTGGGGGGATGATCTGTGGGGTTGTCCAGGGTCCACTCCCATCAATATTAAAGGGCCCAAGCAAAGATTTCTGCAGTGGTGAGAAAATGAAACATAACAGATATTGGAAAATTACAGAATGTTGTATTATATAATGACTGCAGTCTGCAGTACTGCAATTTCAACACAGCGGGCTTGTGCCCCGGATGTTTTCAGACCCTAGCAACACCCCTGCCATTCACAGATCCCCCTCCCCATAACAGTGCCATCCACAGATCCCCCTCCCATAACTGTTCCATCCACAGATGCCCCTCCCCATAACAGTGCCATCCACAGATCCCACTCCCCATAACAGTGCCATCCAGAGATCCCCCTCCCCATAACAGTGCCATCCACAGATGCCCCTCCCCATAACAGTGCCATCCACAGATCCCCCGCTGGGTAAGGTACATACTTTTTTATTCCAGTCACAGGCTCAGCAGGGCACTGGGGCCAGGGTGAGGGAGAGGGCACAGTTCTTCTTGCACAGTATTCTAACTAGTCGACCAGGTTCTGGCTGCCGCCCTCCCCTTGCTACCAGGTCCAGCAGGCGCACAAGGCAGGCACGCAGCGTGACATGAGTCTTCAGCTCTGCCACCAGCCTGCACGCTCTGCCTCCACCGGGTCCGCCCCCCCCCCCCCCATGCAGTCAGTGGCTGTGCGCTGCGCTGCTGAGTCCTGAATGACTAAACCTCCGCCCGGCGCCAGTAGCCTGCAGGTAAGTGCGGGCGCGCCGCGGTACTGATTGGGGGGTGGGGGTGGTTTGGTTGTTTACAGGATTCGCCACTGGCTGCCCAGGCTAGGGACTAATCAGTTAAGAGCCCTGCCACCTGCCGCCTTGGAATGCTACCAGGCAGGCAGCATAACATTCGGGGCACTGAACAAAACATCCGGGACTCAAGCCCCGGATGTTTTGACTTAGCAACGCCACTGGTGGATGGCACTGTTATGGGGAGGGGGATCTGTGGATGGCACTATTATGGGGAGAGGGATCTGTGGATGGCACTGTTATGGGGAGAGGGATCTGTGGATGGCACTGTTATGGGGAGAGGGATCTGTGGATGGCACTGTTATGGGGAGGGGGATCTGTGCATGGCACTGTTATGGGGAGGGGGATCTGTGGATGGCACTGTTATGGGGATGGGGATCTGTGGATGGCACGGTTATGGATCTTCTGTGGGGTTGCCCAGACGGCTAGGCCCTTCACTGTAATTAACCCCATTCAGCAGTCCCCCTTTCACTGAACCCACAACCCATTTAAAGACATACTTGGAAAACATTACATGCAGCGCTACAGAACATACAGGGTAATACAGCCCCACATATGTACCTCTTACATCCAGTAATGTCTCCTCTAATGTAGATATTCTCTTTCCTCATCTTCTCTTTCAGCTGTGTCTCGTCTTTGCACAGTTTAAGAAACAGACATCTTACTTTCCTACTTTTCCATCATCCTCCTCACCTTTTCAACACCCCTTTGCCCCCCCCCAATCCCCAATACTGTAGTGTAGAAACAGTCCCCCTGAAAATATAGTGTGCCAGTACAAAAAAATACCCCCTTACCTTTCAGATCAGACCCCCATATCAAACCCCAGATGAGACCCCCATATCTCAGAACAGACCCCCTTTAGACCTCTGTCAAACCCCATATCAGACCTCTATTAGACCTCAATGTCAGACCCCGTCCCAATATCAGACCTCAGATAAGTCCCCCATTAGACCTTCAAACCCCCATATAAGACCCTCATTAGACCTCCAGACCCCCATTCGACCTCAGATCAGACCCCCATTCGACCTCTAAACTCCCATATCTGACCCCTATTAGACCTCTAGACCCCCAGTCAGACCCCAATAGACTTCCAGACACGCATTCAGACCCCCATTAGACCTCCAGACCCCTAATCATACCCCCATTTGACCTCCAGACCCCCAATCGAACCCCCATTAGATCTCCAGCCCGCAATCAGACCCCCATTAGCTCTCCAGACCCCATTAGACTTATCTAGACCCCCAGTCAGACCCTTCAGACCCCCAATCAGACATTTCAGACCCCTAATCACACGCTTTAAACCCGTAATCAGACTTTTAGGCCCAATCAGACCCTTTAGACCCCCAATCAGACCCTTTAGGCTCCTAATCAGACCCTTCAGACCCCTAATCCCACCCTTCAGACACCCAATCACACCCTTTAGACCCCTAATCAGACCCTTTAGACCCCAATCAGATTCTTTAGAACCCCAATCAGACCCTTCAGACCCCTAATCAGACTCTTCAGACCCTCAATCAGACCCTTCAGACCCCCATAATAGACCTCAGACCAGACTATAAAATAAATAAACAAACTTACCTCTTCTGCTGTGCCGCTTCTCTTCCGGGAAGGCTGTTTCCTGGGCACCTGACCTCAGAGTGCGCTATGTACATCCTGACGCTGCAGGCAGCCAGGACACAGCAGCGCGGGCCCCGGGAAGAGCGAGCAGGAGAAGGAATAAGTACTGGACAGCGCTCACAGCGCTTCTCTCCCCCTCCTCCTGCAGACTAGTGAGAGCTTTCGTTATAGAAGCGCTCACTAGTATTCCCTTTATAAGATGCCCTGCATCTTATTAAGGGAAATATATAGCATCACTGGCAAGGGGGCCCTCAGCCTCTCTGGGCCCGTGTGGACAGAGAAGTCTTCTCAATGTATAGATACATCACTTCTATCATCACAGTGAAAGTTTTGTAGACAGCTGGACTCAGGAAACCTAATGCTTCTTTGAACTCAGGACTGTGTATTTCAACATGCATTGAATTTTATGTTAGCTATCTGAGGAGCAGAATCTGAAGCGGTTCTCTGCGAGTACATAAAACAGACTTAATAGAGCATAAAATGTGTTCTAATTTACTAACAAACTCTAGGGGACCAGTGCTGCTAGAGGGAGTGGTATTACTTCTCACCCAAAGACATGGGCTATATCCATAGGGATCTGTAGTTATTCCATCCATATGGATGTGACGTAAACTAACACTGCCCCTATGCAGACATGTTCCCTGAGATCATCACTCTGGGAACAGACTATAGCACTGAGTGGATTAGGAAACTAGAGCATGTCTTGCGTGCTATTGTCTATAAAGTTCTTGCTTCCAAAGAAGTGCTGTGAATGTTGTATCAGCACGCAGGTAACCATATTTTGGCTTGGGTACACGATCTTGGCCGTCACACATGTCTATGCCTTTGGTAGCACTGCATCCACCGAAGTGAATGGGTGCGGAGTGCAAATCTCAAGTTACCACTACCTTAACCACATAATCAACTTTTCAGTTTAATGGCTGCACTGCTTCACAGTGATGTTTGGTCACCTGATGGATGTCGTGGTTAAGCCTTAACACCTTAAGGACTCAGCCCTATTTCACCTTACGGACTTGGCCATTTTTTGCAAATCTGACCAGTGTCACTTTAAGTGCTGCTAACTTTAAAACGCTTTGACTTATCGAAGCCATTTCTCTACTTCTATAATACATAGTAATACCTCCAAAAATAGTTATTACTTTACATTCCCCATATGTCTACTTCTTGTTTGGATCATTTTGGGAATGATATTTTATTTTTGGGGGATGTTACAAGGCTTAGAAGTTTAGAAGCAAATCTTGAAATCTTTCTGAAATTTTCAAAAATCCAATTTTTAGGGATCAGGTCTGAAGTCACTTTGCGAGGCCTAGATAATAGAAACCACCCAATAATGACCCCATTCTATAAACAACACCCCTCAAGGTATTCAAAACTGATTTTACTAACTTTGTTAACCCTTTAGGTGTTCCACAAGAATTAATGGAATATAGAGATACAACTTCAAAATTTCACTTTTTTGGCAGATTTTCCATTTTAATAATTGTTTTCCAGTTACAAAGCAAGGGTTAACAGCCAAATCAAACTCAATATTTATGGCCCTGATTCTGTAGTTTACAGAAACACCCCATATGTGGTCATTAACTATTGTACGGGCACACGGCAGGGCGCAGAAAGAAAGGAATGCCATACGGTTTTTGGAAGGCAGATTTTGCTGGACTGTTTTTTTTTACACCATGTCCCATTTGAAGCCCCCCTGATGCACCCCTAGAGTAGAAACTCCATAAAAGTGACCCCATCTAAGAAACTACACCCCTCAAGGTATTCAAAACTTATTTTACAAATGTTGTTAACCCTTTAGGTGTTCCACAAGAATTAATGGAAAATAGAGATACAATTTTAAAATTTCACAGGTTTTGCTGGACTGTTTTTTTTGACACCACATCCCATTTGAAGCCCCCCTTATGCACCCCTAGAGTAGAAACTCCAAAAAAGTGGCCCCATTTTAGAAACTACGGGATAGGGTGGCAGTATTGTTGGTACTAGTTTAGGGTACATATGATTTTTGGTTGCTCTATATTACACTTTTTGTGAGGCAAGATAACAAGAAATAGCTGTTTTGGCACCGTTTTTATTTTTTTGTTATTTACAACATTCATCTGACAGGTTAGATCATGTGATATTTTTATAGACCAGGTTGTCACAGATGCGGCGATACCTAATATGTATACTTTTTTTTATTTATGTAAGTTTTACACAATGATTTCTTTTTTGAAGCAAAAAAAATCATGTTTTAGTGTTTCTATAGTCTGAGAGCTTTCAGTTTTTGGGCGATTACCTTGGGTAGGGTATGATTTTTGCAGGATGAGATGACAGTTTTATTGGCACTATTTTGGGGTGCGTGTGACTTTTTGATTGCTAGCTATTACACTTTTTGTGATGTAAGGTGACAAAAAATTGTTTATTTAGCACAGTTTTTATTTTACATTTTTTACAGGTGTTCATTTGAGGGGTTAGGTCATGTGATATTTTTATATAGCCGGTCGATACGGAAGCGGCGATACCTAATATGTATACTTTTTTTTATTTATGTAAGTTTTACACAATAATATCATTTTTGAAACAAAAAAAAATAATGTTTTAGTGTCTCCATATTCTGAGAGCCATAGTTTTTTCAGTTTTTGGGCAATTATCTTAGGTAGGGTCTCATTTTTTGCGGGATGAGATGACTGTTTGGCTCTATTTTGGGGTGCATATGACTTTTTGATCGCTTGCTATTACACTTTTTGTGATGTAAGGTGACAAAAAATGGTTTATTTAGCACAGTTTTTATTTTTTATTTTTTACGTTGTTCATCTGAGGGGTTAGGTCATGTGATATTTTTATAGAGCCGGTCGATACGAACATGACGATACCAAATATGTATACTTTTTATTATTTATGTAAGTTTTACACAATAACAGCTTTTTTAAAACAAAAAAAATCATGTTTTAGTGTCTTCATATTCGGAGATGAGTCCTGTCCCTGAGATGAGTCCAGCGTGAAGGAGTCCAGCACCGCCCCACATCCTCAGGATCTCCTCCTTGCTCCCCGACATCAGAAAGCTTGAGCGCCGTAATCTCGCAATGCGCGAGCTAGCGCATGTGCAGTGTCGTCATAGTGTTCCTTTCATGTGCTGGCATCAGCCTCAGGGAAGGAACTGTGCATGTGCTATCTTGCGCATCGCGAGATTACGGCGCTCTAGATTTTTGACATCGGGGAGCAAGGAGGAGATTCTGAGGATGCGGGGCGGTGCTGGACTCCTTCACGCTGGACTCATCTCAGGGGCAGGACTCATGTCAGGGGCAGGACTCATCTCAGGGACAGGACTCATCTCAGGTTAATTTGCATATGTATCAAATCGGTTTTTTTTACACAATAAAAGCACACAGAGCTATGGGGACTGCGTATTGCGGATGTTCTAGTGGCCATCTAGCAACCCATGTCCTCAGCTGTATACACAAATTCCCGGTGACAGGTTCCTGTTAAGGACAGCCAAGTGCTGCCAAAACCCGGACCAGCACTTAAAATCCGGTCCAGTATTCGACCTCAC
This sequence comes from Bufo gargarizans, assembly GCF_014858855.1. NCBI lineage: Eukaryota > Metazoa > Chordata > Amphibia > Anura > Bufonidae > Bufo > Bufo gargarizans. Next base: position 123,051,609 of record NC_058081.1, on the reverse strand, counting down.
CTGGCTATAAATCAGGCCAGCAGCACATGCTGGGAGGAAAATACCTGTTTTCCTGGACAAAACCTCTCACTGTGTCACAGTATACATATTTTTTGACATAGGAAATTTAGATTGGACCCATATGAATATATTATAGTTACTATATTTATATGATATATATAATTTATAATCTGTGTAGTACTTTAAGAAATATGTTGCTATTATATAATTTACTGGAACTAAATAAATAATTCGCTTTTTTCCTGCATTTCCCAAAAGCATCTCCTTCCAGTTTGGGTAACGCTCCAGAGATGCTAACCTTCAACAATTCGTACCCTCTATGAACATGGCCCATGGCCGTGCACATGGTACAGTACATTAAGAGGACAGTCACTTGAAATACTGTGCTGGAAAAGGCCTAGAGATCTCAGTCTGAAACTTCAGCCTTTACCATCACAAACAGTAAAAACTCTAGAGACGTTAAATGGAAACATTCTGTTAATTTGAGGTTATCCCCCATCTAAAGGATAAGGGATAAGTGTTAGATTGGTGGGTCCTACTGGTTTAAATCCCACTGATCATAAAAATGGGGACCCCATACACCACAGCACGCCCTGAAATGAGAGGAGCAGCAGGTTGAGCGTGCACTCTGCCACTTAGTTTATCTCTATGGAATCTGCCAGCTGGGTGCAGTACTTGACTATCTCCAGCCGTCTTAATGGAGCAGCAGTGTGCTTGCTAGATCTGCTGGTCCACTGGGGGGCTCTGCGGTTTACAAGGCCCTGGTTCTCATGGTCGGGGTCCCAGCTATAGGAACCCCACTGATCTAATAGTTATCCCCTATTCTGTGGGTGGGGGATAACTTCAGATTATCAGAATAACCCTTTAATTTTTATGAGTTTCTCCACAGTGAGATGTTCATTTTAATTCATTATCTCCTGCTCCCTACCCTAGAAAGTTATTTCCTAGACATGGAATGCTTAAGGCTTTGCACAGTTGTTCGAGTCCAGATTTTTATATCTCAGTAGTGTTTATTACATTATTTGGCATGTAATCCAAGAGTGCTGAAAAAGATTTGCTAATCTGTAAGCGACGGCAGTGTAAGCAGCTGTGGTTAGGCAGCTGCCATGAGATTGCTGCTCAGGAAATAAAGTAGTAACATTGTTCTTACTCTAGACTACATTATATTAAGTAAAAGATTATTTTAAATTATGCTTTAGACATAATAGAGACATTCCGTGTTTCTAAGGCACACTCAGTGCAGTGTTTTTACAATATGCCCAAAATGCAAAAATATCTTCTATTCAGATTGGATAATCCAATCATGTATATTTCTATTACCTTTTTTCATTCTTATACAAAATGCTTCTTTCCTCTTTGAAAGGCTATGAGTCAGCATGAGGGAATTTTAACCCATGGTTCCCTTTTTTCTCCCATTGTATTTGGCATGTATGTAGGGAAAAAAGTACTTTCTTAAAGAAAAACTTTAGGCAAAATTGATACAGTGTTACACCTGGCAGAGGACCTAAGGGAGTGGTTAAACAATTTGGCTCAACTTACCATATGTGTATGTTGGTGGATCTTAAAGGGACTTCAAGATCCTGAGATTGATGAACAGGGGCGGACTGGCCATAGACCCTACAGAGAAATTTCCTGGTGGGCCGATGCCCAGAGGGCCACCTAAACCCTCCTCTTGGCCTAAAGCCAGGTAACATAAAGATCTGATGCTCTCAGCATTAATTAATTTAGGCAGTATTTTGTGCTGCACTGTCATATTTAGTTCTGCTGAGGTAGTATTTTATGCTGCACTGTGGTATCTGGGGCCACTTTTAGTTTGTTTTTCCAGAGCCACTTTAAGTTCCCAGTCTGCCCCTGTTGATGACCTACCCTAATAATAGGTCATTAATATCCAAACCGTGAGGTCCAGACACCCTGCACTCCTGCCGATCAGCTGTTCCTCAGAGCTCCGTTCAAAGTATAGTGGTCGTGTAGTTTAACCTCTCATCCACTTCGGTGGGAGCTGAGCTGCGTAACCCTGGACGGCCAGTACACTTTGAATGGAGCTGTGTTTCCTGTTCCATTCACAGTGCTAATTCCAGCGCTGGAGGCAGCAAGGAACAGCTGATTGGTGGGGGTGGGGTTGCAGGGTGTTTGACCTTCACTGATCAGATATTAATGACCTATCCTAGGGTAGATCATTACTATCAATAGCCTGGAAAAAACCCTTTAAGCCACACTTGCTATTGGACATAATATTGGTCCCTTTTCCACTAAGCCAAAAAGAGTCAAAAAGTCTCTAAAACAATTAGTAAGTGTAATACAAAGCATGCTATGTATGCCAGCTTTTGTGCTCCTCATATGCTCCCTGGATCTAGGGCAGACCCTTTCTTCCCTCGGGGCATACCCTCATGTTACGGCTCCCGTCTGATGGTAGTTTGGGATGCCCTTGCTGGTATGAGTTTGGTACGGTTGCAAGAGGGGATGTGGCCAGAGAACGGTGCTGGAGTTAGTAACCAGGCCAGTTGTAAACAAGTCTCTCTTTACTAAGGTGCAGAATAGGAGTTGTAGTAAATCCAACAGTATCAAAACACAGTTCCTAACAATTAAATGTGCAAATCTTCAGAGTACTCCGAGAAATCAGAGTACCCAGAGAAAACCCACCCAAAACAGGGAGAACATACAAACTCCATGCAGATGTTGTCCTTGGTTGGATTCGAACCTAGGACTCCAGAGCTGTAAGGCACCAGTGCAGTTTGAAGAAAATGAAGCACTCGTACAAATATTGTGTTCTTTTCTCTCTTTACCTGCTCGCCGGCAGCATTGCAGTGGCGAGCAGTTGTAATTACAACTGCATCATCCCCATTCACTTCAATAGGATGTCTCCGCCCTATTCACTTGAACAGAGAACAGAATACAACGCTCTTATGAGCATTGCGTTCTCTTCAAAGAGCTTATCACTGGGGGTAACTGGTGTAGTGAGTGCTGCATTTAAGACATGTTCCTTTGTCACCTGTCCTCTGCCTCTTGATGGACTTATCCCTCTTGACAATCTCAAAAAATGCAGTATGTAAAAAGCCATAGTAAGGGCTCTAATGTGTGCCAAAATACTGATTAAGGATGGTGGAAAAAATTCCTACTTTAATTGCATGGGAAAAATGAGTAAATCACATGATTATTAATGAGAAGAGGATCTATTTATAACAAGGGTGTAGTAAAAAATGTTATGCTTCTTGGAATACATAGACAGGGAAGCTGCGAGATAGCAAGTCTCTTTGTTTCCTATGGTGATATTTTATATCTTTTTTTTTCCGCTCCTTTCCCTCCCCCTCCCTACATTGGGGTGGTATGTGGGTGGGGGAGGTGGGCTATTGGTTTTGTTTTTTCTTTGAGTGACTGTGTTGTGTGTGCAGTAAATAGATTTTGTAATACAAGAAAATAAACTATCTAAAAAAATCATAGTTTTTCTTAATCTTTCTGAATTTACCCTTTCAGTCGTAACAGAGCTATGTAAATGTGAGTGATTACTAAGCTTCCATTTAACACATGTATTGATGTGCTCAGCCCACTGTGGGTTTTCACCTCTGGCTGTGGACAAACACAATGCCAACCAGACCACAAATCAATGGTATTAATGGTTAATCTCAGGTATCATTGGGGAATTGAATGACATTAGTGAGATTCCACCAGCAAGAGGGGAAGTTTAACCTGCAATTGTGTGAAATAAATAGTAATGATCGAAGATAATTGATCCCTTTTACCAAGCAACACTTCTGTTTGTTGGTCTCGCTGGTGACAGTGCCCAGGGGAGAATCTGAAAGATCCATTCTTCCAATTGCAGCAATCTGCTGGATGAGGGACAATGCGAACTTGATCACAGTACAAATCTATAAATCTATTCAGTACGACAAACAACTTGAGCATTAACTAGCAAAACCCTACTAAATATGAATATAAAACTGTTCTATACCATACATAAATAAATGCAAACAAAAGTGTTAAAGGGTTACCAATGACCTTTCCTTAGGTTAAGTCATCAATATTAAATTGGTGGCGGTCCAACTCCTGGCATCCCCATTGTATAGCGCCTGTGCTTGATATGGCAGTTGAATATCATTCGCTTTAACCTGCATAAAGACCATGTGACAGATGGATGTGACATTGCAGAGGAAGAGGCAGTAACGCCAGATACTGGTGACCTATTCTTAGAATAGGCATTTCATATTTAAGCAATAAAATGGTGAACAAAATATGAAATGGGCAACCCCCTAAAATATAATAAAACATTTTTTCGCCCTTTTGCACTTGAAGTGACACCACTTATGTACAACTAATTTTTTCATATGAACTTTGCAAACTAAGCACCATTGTTGGGGGGTGAATATGACATTAGTGTATCTGTGTGTCTTGCTCTATGCTTTCCTGCTCTTGCTGGCCAGCAAACCCCTCTCTGTCTCTCCATTATTACTTCTGCGGACAGATTAGGGCATTATTCACACTATCCCCCAACATAATCACCTTGCCTGCATTAGAGGGTGTGAGAAGCATGCAGATGGTTAACCCAGATGAGGCAGAAGCTTCACACTGATTTTATATCTTTTGTTTCTCTGGCATAACTTGCCTATTTCATGATATTCACGTGAAGTGGATTGTAAGCCCATCTGTAATGAGATAATTACGTCACATTCATAACATTTATGTTTTAGAAATTTAGAGTGTGTGTCCCTTTAAAGGGATTCTGTCACCTCCCCTAAGGCAAAAATCGATTTAAAAGCAGCCATGCAGCACAGCTTACCTGGATTAGGCTGTGCTGTTCTATCTTGAAATCCGTCCAGCAGTTACTTCAAAAAACGACTTTGATCAATCAGGAAATGCGTCCTGAAGGTGCCCAGAGGGGCGTTTCTTTCTTCTGAGAGAGCCCAGTACCGCCCCTTTTTCAGTGCCCAGCCCGCCTTCCTTTTACTTCCTAACCGCCGCCCCCAGCCTGCCACAGCCTCCCCTCCCTCTCCTCCCCCTCCCTCACGCCGAACGAAGTCTCGCACAGGCGCAGTACCCACTGAGGGCTGCGCCTGTGCGATCATCAGGAGACTGAGGGCGGCAGCTTCATCTTCGTCACTGGGCATGCGCCGAGCCCAGTGACGTCCGATGTTAGCTCTTTCCCTCAGTCAGCCTGGTAGGAAGCGCAGAGGATTGCCGATCGGCTGCTGCACCCTGCGCTTTCTCCAGTCTGCCTGCCTTTACTTAATATAATAAGACCTAATTCGCCCCAACAAATAGTTATTTCTTTCCTGAAGGGAGGGTGGGGAAAGAAATCGCTGGCCGTCCTCACTGTGGCAGGCAGACTGGAGAAAGCGCAGGGTGCAGCAGCCGATCGGCAATCCTCTGCGCTTCCTACCAGGCTGACTGAGGGAAAGAGCTAACATCGGACGTCACTGGGCTCGGCGCATGCCCAGTGACGAAGATGAAGCTGCCGCCCTCAGTCTCCTGATGATCGCACAGGCGCAGCCCTCAGTGGGTACTGCGCCTGTGCGAGACTTCGTTCGGCGTGAGGGAGGGGGAGGAGAGGGAGGGGAGGCTGTGGCAGGCTGGGGGCGGCGGTTAGGAAGTAAAAGGAAGGCGGGCTGGGCACTGAAAAAGGGGCGGTACTGGGCTCTCTCAGAAGAAAAAAACGCCCCTCTGGGCACCTTCAGGACGCATTTCCTGATTGATCAAAGTCGTTTTTTGAAGTAACTGCTGGACGGATTTCAAGATAGAACAGCACAGCCTAATCCAGGTAAGCTGTGCTGCATGGCTGCTTTTAAATCGATTTTTGCCTTAGGGGAGGTGACAGAATCCCTTTAAGACTATGTGATCCTGGGTCTTGGGTACTTAAAGGGCCAACTGCTGCGTCCTCTCAACTTTTGAATGAAAGGGCCGGGCAGTGAAAACATCATCACACCTGGCCCTGCCAATCAAAGTACAGAGGGTGTGGCAGCTGCAGAGAGAGCAGAGCCTCTAGCTGTAATGGCAACGCTCCCGTTACTTCTAGTGGCTCATTTGCATATATTAAAACTTTATTTTTATCAACATGAGACCAACACAGACGCCTTCAGCTGCCAAGTGCACATGTAACAGTTCAGCCAGTGTCATACAAATCTGCGGACAGATGTCCTTTAAAGGCAAATGCAGAATGTGCTAGGGTTCCATCCTTCGTTCAGAGATGGAGCAGGACACTAGGGGAGCTACCTGCTATCAGGCAGTACAGGAAGTACTTTACTCAGAGGCCAATGATGGCAAGCAAGGGCCGCCACACCTTATTTTTTTAAATAGTTTTACAGGCCGTATTTATTCCTCTATATTCTTGTCAGGCACCCACAAAAATATATTGTTTGTGTTGTAAAGAATCCATAAACTTCACATCCCCCTTCCATTCACTCCCACGGTGACCCACAAAGTCTCTAAAATCTTCACATGAGAGGGGGATAACATGATGTGTTTACTGCATAATGATCAAATTATTATGATCAAGGCATGTTCCACTCCTCCTTTAAAAGAGCCCTCAGGTGCCCACCATTGCACATCATGGACTACGAAATTGAGGATAGGATGGAGCCCAGGGGACTGTGTGGTGTCTCAATTAATTTTGATTGGTGTCCTCTTTTGAAGTGTACAAGCTACGTATTCCTTCAGCCAGTAAAAGGAACCTATCCTCATAGTTTGTCATATAGTCATCTGGGTGTCTTCTTACACTGCCGCAAGTCCATCCATCTCATTGCTCAAAGTCATCCTGGTGTATCTAAAAACGTTCATATCCTCTTTCTCTTATCCACTGTTCAATATACCGTGAATGTCAGGAGAGGAGATGGGAAAGAGGATTTACTGCAAATGTTTAAGATTTCAGATGTACTGGGATGATTTGGATTCCTAGAATGCTCTACTGTATTTTGACCATCAAACATTACAGCAACCAGAAGAAATGTTGATGTACATCTATGTTCCTCTTCTACCTGGAAACTCTAAGGAGAAGGAACCAGTCCAGCCCCATGACAAATGGTCATTTTATGCATCTTTATCACAATAAACTTGGAACTACCCCCTTTAATACCCTGCAATTTTTCATTTTTGCATTTTAATTTTTTACTCCCTGCCTTCCCAGAGCTGTAACTTTTTTTAAACTTTTTTGTTCACCTAGACGTATGAGGGCTTGTTTTTTGCGGGGTAAATTGTCCTTTCGTATGGCATCATTAAATATTGCATACAATGTAGCAGAAAGCTGGAAAAAAAATCCAAATGGGGTGGAACTGGGCAAAAAGCACAAGTCCGCAATAGTTTTTACAGGTTTAGGTCTATGTTGTTCCCTATGCAGTAAAATTGACCTGTTATCTTCATTCTCAAAGGTCACTACGATTACAGCGATACCACATTGCAGAGCTATTCAATATGAAACCAGCTTTGTCTTCTAGTGTATACCTAGTGTAGGTACGCCAAGGGAATATCTCTAGAAATAAAGATGTTCTTAGCTCTTCAGGACCCTGCATCCTCCACAGAAAAAGGAATAACTGAACTGGTGGTTAAATCAATCTGGTCTGTTTGCAAAAAGCAAAAAATATTTTGTTGTATTAGAAACATAAGAGTTTTTATGATTTGTATATGCACGAGACATAATTTGTCCTTAACACCTGTAAGACAGAAAGACAAGGTCTGCTGTGTCCAGGAGTGGGATCTAAGAGGAAGCAGTGAGACAAGATGATCCATTTTGAGTGCTTGGTGTTTAGAAGGCTCTCTAGTAATACAGTATCTCAGTGGTTTAACGGATAATCCCTGTCAATCAGGTTAATTTGTTAAAAGCTCAAATGGCTTTGTTAGTTTCTTTGGCAGTATAATGCTGTCAGTGTTATTGAGAGATTATGGATGAAAACAGCTGCTTGGATGCCTGTAATATACATAGAATCACTTCTTGTTGTGGTATGTAGTGTGCACATTGTCGATGAAGGGTTAAAGTTAGTATAAAACTCAAGGCAGCTCTGTAATGTAAGGGTGCATTTGAAAATCAATGCATGTCTCTTTGGCTTAATGATCTTTCCTTTTGAAATGGAAATCTGGAAAGTCTGAATCAATGGAGTTAAAGTAAATAGGTCAACTTTTAGAATGCCCTCTCATAATCAGCGCAGTTGAGCTCACTTTGCTCATTTGACAGTTATTAAATCTTTTGCTGCTCGAAATTTTATCAAGTATTGAAGACACTGAGAGAAAATTACCATCTCCATTTATCTGGCAAAGAAATGATGCAAACCCCCGTTTTTGCAACTTTTTAAACATCACTGAGACTAGGTATGGGTATGCCCATTCAATAGCTGTCTCTCCCGATCACCCAATAAACATACACATTTGGCTCGGCCGAAGGTTTATGCATATTCACTGGGGAGAGCGGAGAATGATGCTGCTAGACACTTCAGGTGTCGGCTTGTCTTCCAGGAGAACAAAAGGATCAGGTGAGAATACTCACTTCTCTCAGTCCTCCTCTCACCAGAGATCTTCTGTTGGGGGGAGTCAAGAGCTCCCCATGGCCATTAATGCTACTTTCACACTGGCGTTTTGGCTTTCCGTTTGTGAGATCCGTTTCAGGCCTCTCACAAGCGGTCCAAAACGGATCAGTTTTGCCCTAATGCATTCTGAATGGAAAAGGATCCGCTCAGAATGCATCAGTTTGCCTCCGATCAGTCTCAATTCCACTCCGGAGGCGGACACTAAAATGCTGCCTGCAGCGTTTTCCTGTGCGCTTGATGAAACTGAGCCAAACGGATCTGTCCTTGCACAATGTAATTCTATGGGGATGGATCTGTTTTCTCTGATGCAATCTGACACAATAGAAAAATAGATCCATCTCCTATTGACTTTCAATGGAGTTCATGACGGATCCATCATGGCTATGTTACAGATAATACAAACGGATCCGTTCAAGATGGATGCATGTGGTTGTATTATTGTAATGGATCCGTTTTTGCAGATCCATGACGGATCCGCCCAAAATGTGAGTGTGAAAGTAGCCTAAAGTGTCAAGTGAACCCACTGTTCTCTTCGGGTTCAGTGGACAGTACACTAATGTTTATGGGGGCCTTAAATTTAGTTACAAGTGGCATTTTAACTCTGCCCTTGCCCCTTTCTTAGAAGGGGGCATAGTGATGGTGCAGATGTGACAGGGCCAGCAACTTTTCTAGCGTAAATGAAGATTTCAGTTTAGGCTACTTTCACACTGTCGTTTCTGGGTCCGCTTCTGAGATCCGTTTCAGGGCTCTCACAAGCGGCCCAAAACGGATCAGTTCAGCCCCAATGCATGGGGGCAAATGACACACTCTAATACTAACTTAATCACTAATAAATAATTGACACCAACAACATAGTGAAGGAAATGGCCGCTGAGCTTTATTAAGGGTCACTTAAAATATTTTACAACCATAAGTTAAATAAATTAATTAATTTTAAAATACCATCATAGCCGATACCAAAAGACCAATAATAAATTAACAATATAAAGACCAAGAGCCACTCAGCATGAGCTGAGCGACACTACCCCTCTAATAAAGCTCAGCGACAGGTGACACAGTGCGAAAATAGGGGAAGGCGGGGTGGGACACTGGTCAGTTCTTCAGGCACATCTGAGCCAGCTCCGCCGAACCTGGAAATATAAAGGGGAACAGATTCCCGCCACAAAAGCAACAACAAATCAGGGAGCTGGAAATCTCCCTCAGCAACAGGCAGCAACCAATCAGCTGCACTCTTCACTTGTAGAAGCTGGAATCTTCTAGACTGCAGGTAAGACGTTTTCTGAGGTAAATTCACCTGTAATAGAAAAAGGGCGGGAAAAGACAAACAGGGAAAAGAACATGGACCCTAGACACCCCTAATTTTAAAACTACCTATGGTGTCATTGCCCCCATGCTTCCCCCCAAGCTAAATGCTCTGGTGGGGTTAATTTATTCTGAATGGATAAGGATCCACTCAGAATGCATCAGTTTGGCTGCGTTTGGTCTCCGTTGCATTTTTTAGGCGGTCACTAAAACGCAGCTTGCAGCATTTTGGTGTCCTCATGACGATGCAGAGCCAAACGGATCCAATGTAAGTCAATGGGGACGGTTCCGATTTTCACTTACACAATATGGTGCGATTGAAAACTGATCCGTCCCTCATTGATTTTCAATGTAAGTCAAGACGGATCCGTTTTGACTTAGACTTTTTTTAAACAAATAATGCAAACTGATCCGTTATGAACGGATTCAAGCGTTTGCATTATCGGTGCGGATCCGTCTGTGCAGATACAAGACGGATCCGCACCAAACGCGAGTGTGAAAGTAGCCATAGGCGGACAGATTGGATGTGCCAAATTTACAGTGAGGCCTGCATCTCGCCATAAATGAAGTGCATCCTCTGGCAGTGCAGGGATCATCAAGATCAGCATATCACATGCCGGTATTGTTGAATCTCCCCCATAATATTATTGGGGCGCACATATAACTGTTGTGATCATGCACCAAAGATGTGGATGCTCCCTTAGGCACTGCCTAGTTTCGGTTATAGATCATTATATATATAAACGTGCCACCAATCACCCGAACAACACAAACAAACAGTGCATCTTATGCAGCACCGCACCAGATGTCATTGTTTGACAGTAGCACATATCTCTACATAAACAGGGGACGTGCAGCCAACAAATGAACACTGTATGGGATGAATAATCATATTAGCAATCATTCATCCCATAAGCCTGATGATTGCTGCATGTAAAAGACACTGAAAAACATCCAATGAACCTAAAAGGTCCCTAAAGGATCCCATGGTCTTCACCCTTAAAGCCTGCCAGGCAGAATAGACTTTACTGAAGGAGGGCAACCTGTTGGCTTAGTGGTTATCAATGGTGCCTTGCAGCACTGGGGTACTGAGTTCAAACCCAATCAGGAACTGCATAGAGTTTGTATGTTCTCCCTGTGGATTTTGTCAAATTAGTATCCTATGAAATTGACCCTATTGTGTGTTGGGTTCGTGTACCGATGTGGAAGCCATTGATTTCCCACGGAGTTGCCCCAGCCACACTACTATACCTGTGCTTTGAGAGCAGTAAGAAAATGTTTGACATTGTCCCCAGTATAGTCACAGATTGGTGGCAGTAGTCATGAATGGAACCAAGGGTCAGAACCAGGAGTAGAACAAGAGATACCAGCCAAACAATCCCATGGTAATGTCATGGTGTTATTGTTATTATCCCTAAACAAGGAATCTAACCATGTTGTCTGTAATGCTCCAAATCTTAACCCCTTAAGGACTCAGCCCTGTTTCACCTTAAGGACTTGGCCATCTTTTGCAAATCTGACCAGTGTTACTTTAAGTGGTGATAACTTTAAAACGCTTTGACTTATCCAGGCCATTCTGAGATCGTTTTTTTGTCACATACTGTACTTCATGACACTAAAATGAAGTAAAAACTATTAATTTTTATTTATAAAAAAATACAAAATTTACCAAACATTTGTAAAAGAATTGCAAATTTCCAAGTTTCAGTTTCTCTACTTCTATAATACATAGTAATACCTCCAAAAATAGTTATTACTTTACATTCCCCATATGTCTACTTCATGTTTGGATAATTTTGGGAATGATATTTTATTTTTTGGGGATGTTACAAGGCTTAGAAGTTTAGAAGCAAATCTTAAAATTTTTCAGAAATTTGCAAAAACCCAATTTTTAGGGACCAGTTCAGGTCTGGAGTCACTTTGCGAGGCTTACATAATAGAAACAACACAAAAATGACCCCATTCTATAAACTACACCCCTCAAGGTATTCAAAACTGATTTTACAAACATTGTTAACCCTTTAGGTGTTCCACAAGAATTAATGGAAAATAGAGATACAATTTCAAAATTCCACTTTTTTGGCAGAATTTTATATTTTTTTTCCAGTTACAAAGCAAGGGTTAACAGCCAAACCAAACTCAATATTTATGGACATGATTCTGTAGTTTACAGAAACACCCCATATGTGGTTGTAAACTGCTGTACAGGCACACGGCAGGGCGCAGAAGGAAAGGAATGCCATATGGTTTTTGGACGGCAGGTTTTGCTGGACTCCAAAAAAGTGACTCCATTTTAGAAACTATGGGATAGGGTGGCAGTATTGTTGGTACTAGTTTAGGGTACATATGATTTTTGGTTGCTCTATATTACACTTTTTGTGAGGCAAGGTAACAAGAAATAGCTGTTTAGGCACCTTTTTCATTTTTTGTTATTTACAACATTCATCTGACAGGTTAGATCATGTGATATTTTTATAGACCAGGTTCTCACGGACGCTGCAATACCTAATATGTATACTTTTTTTTATTTATGTAAGTTTTACAGAATTATTTCATTTTTGAAGCAAAAAAAAATTCATGTTTTAGTGTTTCCATAGTCTGAGAGCCATCATTTTTTCAGTTTTTGGGCGATTACCTTGGGTAGGGCATGATTTTTGCGGGATGAGATGACGGTTTGATTGGCACTATTTTGGGGTGCATACAGGGAGTGCAGAATTATTAGGCAAGTTGTATTTTTGAGGATTAATTTTATTATTGAACAACAACCATGTTCTCAATGAACCCAAAAAACTCATTAATATCAAAGCTGAATATTTTTGGAAGTAGTTTTTAGTTTTAGCTATTTTAGGGGGATATCTGTGTGTGCAGGTGACTATTACTGTGCATAATTATTAGGCAACTTAACAAAAAACAAATATATACCCATTTCAATTATTTATTTTTACCAGTGAAACCAATATAACATCTCAACATTCACAAATATACATTTCTGACATTCAAAAACAAAACAAAAACAAATCAGTGACCAATATAGCCACCTTTCTTTGCAAGGACACTCAAAAGCCTGCCATCCATGGATTCTGTCAGTGTTTTGATCTGTTCACCATCAACATTGCGTGCAGCAGCAACCACAGCCTCCCAGACACTGTTCAGAGAGGTGTACTGTTTTCCCTCCTTGTAAATCTCACATTTGATGATGGACCACAGGTTCTCAATGGGGTTCAGATCAGGTGAACAAGGAGGCCATGTAATTAGATTTTCTTCTTTTATACCCTTTCTTGCCAGCCACGCTGTGGAGTACTTGGACGCGTGTGATGGAGCATTGTCCTGCATGAAAATCATGTTTTTCTTGAAGGATGCAGACTTCTTCCTGTACCACTGCTTGAAGAAGGTGTCTTCCAGAAACTGGCAGTAGGACTGGGAGTTGAGCTTGACTCCATCCTCAACCCGAAAAGGCCCCACAAGCTCATCTTTGATGATACCAGCCCAAACCAGTACTCCACCTCCACCTTGCTGGCGTCTGAGTCGGACTGGAGCTCTCTGCCCTTTACCAATCCAGCCACGGGCCCATCCATCTGGCCCATCAAGACTCACTCTCATTTCATCAGTCCATAAAACCTTAGAAAAATCAGTCTTGAGATATTTCTTGGCCCAGTCTTGACGTTTCAGCTTGTGTGTCTTGTTCAGTGGTGGTCGTCTTTCAGCCTTTCTTACCTTGGCCATGTCTCTGAGTATTGCACACCTTGTGCTTTTGGGCACTCCAGTGATGTTGCAGCTCTGAAATATGGCCAAACTGGTGGCAAGTGGCATCTTGGCAGCTGCACGCTTGACTTTTCTCAGTTCATGGGCAGTTATTTTGAGCCTTGGTTTTTCCACACGCTTCTTGCGACCCTGTTGACTATTTTGAATGAAACGCTTGATTGTTCGATGATCACGCTTCAGAAGCTTTGCAATTTTAAGAGTGCTGCATCCCTCTGCAAGATATCTCACTATTTTTGACTTTTCTGAGCCTGTCAAGTCCTTCTTTTGACCCATTTTGCCAAAGGAAAGGAAGTTGCCTAATAATTATGCACACCTGATATAGGGTGTTGATGTCATTAGACCACACCCCTTCTCATTACAGAGATGCACATCACCTAATATGCTTAATTGGTAGTAGGCTTTCGAGCCTATACAGCTTGGAGTAAGACAACATGCATAAAGAGGATGATGTGGTCAAAATACTCAGTTGCCTAATAATTCTGCACTCCCTGTATGACTTTTTGATCGCTTGCTATTACACTTTTTGTGATGTGAGGTGACAAAAAATTGTTTATTTAGCACAGTTTTTATTTTTTACGGTGTTCATCTCAGGAGTTAGGTCATGTGATATTTTTATAGAGCCGGTCGATGCAGACGCGGCGATACCTAATATGTATGCTTTTTTTTTATTTATGTAAGTTTTACACAATAATATCATTTTTGAAACAAAAATTTTTTGGTTTTAGTGTCTCCATATTCTGAGCCATAGTTTTTTTAATGTTTTTGGTGATTGTCTCAGGTAGGGGCTCATTTTTTGCGGGATGAGGTGACAGTTAGATTGGTACTATTTTGGTGGGCAAATGCCTTTTTGATCGCTTGCTGTTGTACTTTTTGTGATGTAAGGTGACAAAAAAATTGTTTATTTAGCACAGTTTTTATTTTTTACGGTGTTCATCTGAGGGGTTAGGTCATGTGATATGTTTATAGAGCCGGTCGATACGGACACGGCGATACCTAATATGTATACATTTTTTTCCCCCTATATTTTACCTTTTTTTTAACTTTATTTGGGGAAAATGACGTTTTTGTTTATTTTTACTTGAAACTTTTAATTTTTTGGGGGGGAAACTTTACTTTTTAAACTTTTTTTTCACATGGCTGTATGAGTAATACATATTCCGGCCTGTGAGATCCAGGGGGCTGGATCTCACAGGCACGTCACAGGAAGGCAGCGGCGATGCCTCAGGAAGCCTTCCATGCCATCGGGTCCCCCCTACAGCCGCATGGGGACCCGATGGCACCGCCGCCCGCCGTATAAGGTAAAACTGCAAACCGCAGGTCTGAATTGACCTGCGGTTTGCGGCGATCGCCGATACGGGGGGTCACTTGATCCCCCCCGGCGTTGTGACAGGATGCCCGCTGAATGATTTCAGCGGACATCCTGTATTAACCCCCGCCGCAAGCTAGTTTTAAAGTCATGACGTACCGGTACGTCATGGGTCCTTAAGGACTCGGGAAACATGCCGTACCGGTACGTCATAAGTCCTTAAGGGGTTAAATGTAGTCTAGGGGTAAAATAATGAGGAGGAATAATGATGGTATGTGAGTCTTTTTCCACCTCTGCCCCCTGCCAAATGCCAGAAGACTCTATTTATTAGTGCAAAACCTGGATGTGACCCATACAAATAAGGCCTCTTTCACACTTGCGTTGTCCGGATCCGGCGTGTACTCCACTTGCCGGAATTACACGCCGGATCCGGAAAAACGCAAGTGTACTGAAAGCATTTGAAGACGGATCCGTCTTCAAAATGCTTTCAGTGTTACTATGGCAGCCAGGACGCTATTAAAGTCCTGGTTGCCATAGTAGGAGCGGGGAGCGGGGGAGCGGTATACTTACAGTCTGCGCGGCTCCCGGGGCGCTCCAGAGTGACGTCAGAGCGCCCCATGCGCATGGATGACGTGCCATGCGATCACGTGATCCATGCGCTTGGGGCGCCCTGACGTCACTCTGGAGCGCCCCGGGAGCCGCACAGATGGTAAGTATGCTGCTCCCCGCTACACTTTGCCATGGCTGCCAGGACTTTAGCGTCCCGGCAGCCATGGTAACCACTCTAAAAATGCTAAACGTCGGATCCGGCAATGCGCCGAAACAACGTTTAGCTTAAGGCCGGATCCGGATCAATGCCTTTCAATGGGCATTAATTCCGGATCCGGCCTTGCGGCAAGTCTTCAGGATTTTTGGCCGGAGCAAAAAGCGCAGCATGCTGCGGTATTTTCTCCGGCCAAAAAATGTTCCGTTCCGGAACTGAAGACATCCTGATGCATCCTGAACGGATTTCACTCCATTCAGAATGCATTAGGATAATCCTGATCAGGATTATTCCGGCATAGAGCCCCGACGGCGGAACTCTATGCCGGAAGACAAGAACGCAGGTGTGAAAGAGCCCTTAGCCAATAGGAATGTAACGTGTGGTTTAGCAAAGTGTGACGTATAGATCCTGATAGTATACATCTGGACACGATTAGGATACTACATTGCCATCTAGCTTTTATATGTATTGTATATTCAAAATTTAATCATGCTACAAATAATCCTTCCATATCAGTAAGAGTATCTTGAGTGTGCATATTCCCCGATTATAGTACTTTAGAAAATTAAACAAGGTTAAACCTAGGATATTTTGCAAATGGTTTCTCAACTGCAGTTCTCGCATATCTGCACAGATTATGATTTGAGGATGAAATAAGAATATATTGCTCGCTGTGCAATACTAAGGAAATCTTTAAAATTTTAAACTTTAGAGGAACTTGAGGACTGGAGTTGAGAAAGACATGTACAATCTCCTATGTTTCTTTTTTATGGGAGACATGGTGGCAGGTCCTCTTTTAGTAGGAAATGGAGTAGGAAATGGAGCTAGATATGACACAACTGATGGGATGAAGATTTGGATATTCTAAGGACTAATTTACCTTTAAACAGGATAGAATAAAAATCATAATATAGCTCATTGACATGAAGACATTGCTTACCTATGTTCAATTGTGTAATCACATAACACTCAAATGGTTTCCAACACTCTCATATTGTACAAAAGTAGAATTACCCATTTGACTTTTTTCTAAATAATTTTCCCAATAAGTGTTTGTTAACATTTTTTGTCCAGTTCACATCAGCAAATCTTTATAAAGGCCATGTTAGACTTAGATATAAATGCCATGGTTCTAATGTCAGTAGACAGCCGCTGCTGCTGGGAAAGGTAAATGCCATAGGAATACATGGGCACTATGAATACTTCTGTTAACAGAAAGATTATTTTATACTTCAGTCCTGACAAAAAAACAATAAGATATTTTTCTGTTGTCTCTGTGTTCTGGTCTACACTACAGACACTGTGTGAATTATGTCGTCAGAGTAGGGTTCACATAGGCATTCCCCACAGGAATAGCACTCATAAATATAGCAGTCATGCCAACCGAGACTGTTGCCATTGTTGCCCCATGCACAGGAAACTATGGTACATTGAAATTGCAACACCAAGAAAGACAAGCCATAAGGTTTTGCAAATGGAGCAAGTAGCAGGTGTTGCTAAGATATGCAAATGATCAAATTTGCAAGCATCTACCTCCAATTGGAAGGTGCATACAATCCAGATTTTAAGCCAGATGAAGCCTGAAAAATAGAATAAAGTTGTGTTGGATGATTTTGTGATGCCTTTTGTTCATCAACTAAAGAATGACAGAATCCTTGAACTGAGAGACCTTGGTTTATCGCTTTGGCAGATCAATATGCACCTAGACCAAGATGTCAGCACTACTGAATGTTGTGTGTTCCGGTGCTTTGGAGAACAGCAATGCACTGGAATGACAGCAAGAGAGGCAGAGAGGCAAACAGCCTGGATGGATTATCTGATTTGAAGAATGGCATGGAGTGATCCATTGTGTACTGCAAGTGAAATTGGACATCACATCCCAAGCCTAGGGAAGCAAACAGTGTCTACATAAACTCTCAGATAGCCTTTGCATGCCACTGGGCTACATGCCAGATGTCCAGCTACTGGTGTTCCATTTATCTCACACCACCACTCTCAAAGGTTATCATGGTGCACAACCAGACAGCAATGTAGGCTGAAATGGAAGTCTACCCTCTTCAGCGATAAGTCCCGCGTTTGCCTCAGATGCAATGATAGCTAGAAATTAATTTGAAGACCACATAGGAAATGACATAGACCTTCATAAGGGAACATAACATCGTTCCTACTTTCAGGTTCATGGTGTGGGGTGGCATAATGTATGGTACCTGGACCCCTGTAATCTTCATTTTAGGTACAATAACAGCTTGATGTTACATTGATTTGGTCATGGAACTAGTCTTACAGCCATTTCTCCAAAAGTGTCCCAGGAGCTGTTTTTTTTTTTTTTTTTTAACAAGACACTGCCAGGCCACATTATTCTTGTGCTACTGTGAGCAGCCTGCATGGCCTAAAGGTACTTTCAAGAACTGCATCATCTTCGGACTTGTCTCTGTCATTGGTTGGCAATTGCAAAGGGAGCTGCCAACAGTGGATCTTGATGATTTGCATGCCCAAATGCATTCACTATGGCATAAAATTCCTCAGACAACCATTAATAACTTCACCAATTGCATGCCAAGGGGTGTAAGTGTGTGTATTTCTGCTCATTGCAGTCATACTCAATACTAAAGAAATTGAGATGTTTTGAATATTTAGACTCCATTTTTTTATCCTTTGCATATCATTAGCATGTCTATAAAGTCTGTTATTTCCATAATTACATGACTTTTATGTGTATATCAAAACAACCAACAAAAAAACAGGGAGCTCACTTTAATAATTTATTTTGGTGTTTAAAGAATAAGGAGCTACAGTTTGAAAAAAAATGACCTTTTTTCTACATTTTTGCACAGTTTTCCCAAATAAAGCAAAAAAATTATCTTAAAAAAAAAAAACGAAATAAAAAACCCTATGTGTCACATTAAAAAAAAATGGTAGGTCAACAAAAAAGTTGGGCCCATTAAATAGCTACGTGTGCCAAATCCCAAAATGTATCTGGTCATTTAAGCCTTTACCAGTCTGGTCATTAAGGGATTAAACTGGTGGCATTTTAAAAATTATATATTACTGCTGATCCTGGTATAATTGTGCACATAAAATACATCTCTTACATCTGCCAACTGGTGTACAAAATTATTTGATATACTTATATCGTTATGGCTGAGCACAGTAACATTATCTGCCTATGGGTCAACCCTCTTTCTGTTCTTTTTTGATAACTTTCAGAACTGCAGGAAACATATGTAGTGTCCTACTTATGTGTGTATGGGCCACTCCAAAATGCTATTTCCATTTCATGTCATTTTGCACTCATTACTGTGTTTGCCTATATCATATGCTGCTAAATTCCTATTTCAGGCTGTTCAGACGCACTACACTTTGCCAAGATTATAGGTCTCACCTAAAGAATTATTAGGAACACCTGTTCTATTTCTCATTAATGCGATTATCTAGTCAACCAATCACATGGCAATTGCTTCAATGCATGTAGGGTTGTGGTCCTGGTCAAGACAATCTCCTGAAACTGAATGTCAGAATGGGAAAGAAAGGTGGGCTACAACAGCAGAAGACCCCACCGGGTACCACTCATCTTCACTACAAATAGGAAAAAGAGGCTACAATTTGCACGAGCTCACCAAAATTGGACTGTTGAAGACTGGAAAAATGTTGCCTGGTCTGATGAGTCTTAATTTCTGTTGAGACATTCAAATGGTAGAGTCAGAATTTGGCGTAAACAGAATGAGAACATGTATCCATCATGCCTTGTTACCACTGTGCAGGCTGGTGGTGGTGGTGTAATGGTGTGGGGGATGTTTTCTGGGCACACTTTAGGCCCCTTAGTGCCAATTGGCCATCGTTCAAATGCCACAGGCTACCTGAGCATTGTTTCTGACCATGTCCATCCCTTCATGACCACCATGTGCCCATCCTCTGATGGCTACTTCCAGCAGGATAATGCACCATGTCACAAAGCTCAAATCATTTCAAATTGGTTTCTTGAACATGACAATGAGTTCACTGTACTAAAATGGCCCCCACAGTCACCAGATCTCAACCCAATAGAGCATCTTTGGGATGTAGTGGAACGGGAGCTTCGTGCCCTGGATGTGCATCCCTAAAATCTCCATCAACTGCAAGATGCTATCCTATCAATATGGGCCAACATTTCTAAAGAATGCTATTAAGGCAGTTCTGAAGGCAAAAGGGGGTTCAACACCGTATTAGTATGGTGCTCCTAATAATTCTTTAGGTGAGTTTATATTACATCACTTAAATAGGCCAGTCACAGGAAGTGAGTAGAGAGTGTGGGGAGAGAGAAGGAGGGAGTAGAGGAGTCTAGGAGACAGACTCTGTCTCTGTCCTCCTGGGTGCCCTAGGAGTTAATCTACTTGAACTTGTGCAGGTTAGAGCATTCCCAGCTTAAGGACTCCAAAGCACCAAGTGACCAGGAGAAGCTTCCAGCGCTTGGACACCACCTGACAACTAACTACTAAGTTGTGTTCAATATTCGTATTATTGCAAGGATAGAAAGCCTGAGCAAGACCAAGAACCAAATAGAGCATCTTCACCACTCCTGCATAAGTGAGCTGGAACGTACATACAGCGCCTCACAGAGCCTGCTAATGGGAATTTGCAACTTTATCATCTTTGCCAACTTCATGCAATACAAAGTGCTGCTACCATATGCTATTCACTGCAAGACTACAACCGACAAGTAAAGTTTCTGTTTGGTTCAACTACTGCCTCTCTCATCATTTCACTTCATCTTCACATTTGCACCTAACGGTGCTGGCATCACGAACCAGGGGCCAAGCCACAAAAGCACTTTACACCCATTACCATCAAGGGCACCTCAACTTCCATCTGGCTGGTGTTCCCTGTAACCGAGAGTGCCCCGGAGGATTTCGTGCTGTCTTCCCATCCACTGCACGCCAGCCCCAAAGAACAACTTAACTGTGAGTACTACTATCCTCGGCATCTTATCACTAGTACGCTCACGCGCACACCACCCCTTGGGTGTCCGGTCGTTGCACATCATGTTGTGCTTGGCTTATATCTGCATTATATTGGAAATTACTCTAGTACAAGCTGTTATATATTTTTTTTTAACTACTAAGCTAATTGCAAGTCTTTACCCAGCAACTAAACCATAGAAAATAATTGCCTGTCTAACCGGGTTCATGGACATGATGCCAGGAGTTTGACATTGTCAAGTATCCAAGCAACAGACACTGTGCTGTTACTGTGTATGTAAGTATATCTTGTTTGTGATTTTACTTTATTTTACCTATGTTGACCACATCAGTCAATTCATTAACATTACCTCTTTTCTAACATATCATACTCACTATGATGGTTGTCCTTGTACTGTATTATACATTTACTTTGCAGTATTCTTGTTTTTACTGAACCTTGATGTCCAACTGTGAAACAAATCTGTGTGGCTAAGTCAGCTACTCAATAATGAAAAAGACTGCATGTTTCTGTATATTACAGATATTTTGCAATTGAACAGTTGTACATATCAGCTATCTCTGGAACTTCTATAGAAATTAATTGAGGGGCAGTGGCGCATGCGCGACTGGCTCCTTTGTTTATATTTCTGGAGGCCTTCACAATGTACAGGGTCCTCGTTCTTGTGATCGATGAAGGTCCTAGTGGTAGGATCCCCAACAATCCAGTAGTTATCCGCTATCCTATGGATAGAAGATAACTTTACATAACCAGAATACCCCTTTAAGTGATGTCAAAGAACTATCACACTTGAAAATGGGTCATGTCCAGTAAAGATAACAAATCATAGATTATATTAAGGTAAATACTTGGAAGAAATTAGTTTTTATAGAAAAATTGGCAGTGCTGCACAGCTTGCATAATTAGAGCTTCAAGAAATATCACCTGGCTTGCTAGTAGCTGCACTCACATGGAAGTCACATAATTAAATTCCATTATCGTGAAATTCTTTGTGTTTGCCAGAAAGGGCACAATGTAAAGTGGTTCTTCTGTCTGATGTTTTCTTTTTACATAGGTTTATTGATGTAGCTTGGCACTTTTAGAATTTTTTTTTTAACTCTAATTCACTCCAAGAGCCCAATTTGCAACTGTATTAAAATCATCATCCTATATAATGAAACTTAAAAAAAAATTGTCTCATTACTTGTCTCAATATAAAGATTAAAAGTTATATATACCAAATTTTTCGCCCTATAAGACACACCGGCCCGTAAGACACACCTTATTTTAGAGAAGCATAATAAGAAAAAAATATTTTCCATTACACCTCAGGTCAGACCAGCAATCAGACTCCCAATGTTAATCAGACCTCAGCTCACAGCCCCAATCAGACCCCCAATGTTAATCAGACCTTATATCTGACCCCCAATGCCTCATATCAGCCCCCCATGTCAGCCATCAGTCCCCCATGTCAGCCTTCATGCCCCCATGTCAGCCATCAGCGCCCCATTGTCAGCCATTATGCCACCTATGTCAGTCATAATGCCCCCCCCCCCCATGTCAGCCATCATGCCCCCGGATGTCAACCATCAGTGCAAATAAAATAAAATAACTTAACTCTCCTGCTCCTTGACCCCGCCACTCCTCACCGCCAGAGCTCTCTCTCTTCTTCCTGGTTCTCGACTGTCAGCTGTGAAAGCTGTGCACAGTGAGGTCACATGGTGCGCAGCCCTGCACAGCAGACAGCCGAGCGGAGGACCAGGAAGCGGTGAGTACAGATCTTTCACCGTCTTCCGATGCTCCGGTACTAATGAAGGGCTTGCAAAATTCAATAGCTTCATTAGCATTTTCCCCATGAGACGCAGGGGCGTTTTTCCTAAAAAATATACAGAATATATTTAAATTTAAATTCAGAGACCACTGCAAAATTATTAGTTTCTGTAGTTGTACAATTTATGGGTATGTGTTTGACAAAAAATTTGATAAAACTCTAAAAATATTTTATTTTAGAAATGTATTTATTTTTATGATTTTTTTTTGACCATTGGGTAACTTTATGCCCCTCCTGATGCAGAAGTTCAAGCAGCATGGACTTGTTTGATGGCTTGTGAAATATCTAGTGGGGTTCAGGTCTGGAGATTGGACTGGCCATGATAAAGTCTTGATCTGGTGGTCCTTCATCCATACCTTGATTGACATGGCTATGTGACATGGAGCCTTTTCCTGCTGAAAAAAAAATATATAATTTCAGAAGTGGGGAACATTGCCAGAGAAAAAGGAAGCAAGCTGTCTTCCAAGATAACTTTGTATGAGGCTTGATTCATATGTCTTTCACAAAGACAAATCTGCCCAATTTCAGCTATGCTGAAACATCCCACATCATTACTAATCCTGCACCAAATTTCAGAGTAGTTGCAGGTCACTGTGGCTTGTAGGCCTCTCCAGGTTTCCATCTAACCATTACACTACCTGGTGTTGGGCAAAGATGAAAATTGGATCATAGAAGATAACCTTACTCCAGCCTTAGAAAGTCCAATCATTATGGTGTTTTGCAAACTTTAGCCTGGCGCTTCTTTCCTTCTCATTGATGAAGCGCTTTAGGGCGGGTATGGGCCCAATTTGCTGCAATTTTTCTAGTTATTTTTTAAACAAATCCTGATACTTCTGCAGTGTTTGCTGGACAAAAACTGGTGCATGCACACACAGGAATCATGACTGTGTATACTGGCAGGCGAGGTCTAGGCTTGATGTCCTGGGCCCCTCTGCTACTGTTGGCTCTATACTAGCCACTACGAATGTTACTGTTGTAGTTCCACCCCAGATTATTGACATATGCAGGTGCCTAAACTGGTATCTTTATTTTCCCATAATCTACAGGCCAGTTATATTAATGCTCGTCGCATGGAAGCTGAGATCAGTGAAGTTTTCAAAAAATTCGATCCAAATAATTTGTGACGAAGAGAGTTAAAAATCTGCTATTTCCTGGCTGCAGTGTGTGTATCTGTGTACATCACTGTGCATTGCAGAAACATGCACAACTATTCTGCTGTTATGGTCCGTCAGTATGACAGCCAGGTGACGGGCGTCACTCCCAGACTCAGTTCACACTTCACTTATATGGTCAGTAACAGGGACAAAAGCAAAAGGACAAACAGGTATACTCCTTTTGCACTGTCAGCTGATTCCACATAGATTGCTAGAGAACCTGTTCACCCCATAATCAATAGTATCCGACCGCAATTTTACTCCAATTGCAGAATCAAGGATTAATGGAATTACTTATGTAAAAAAACAATGTGGGCAGCACAATAACACTAGTATTAGACCGCTTTTTAACCAGCAAGGTATAATAGAATAGCTCCTATTAGCCAAGCATTACACTGTTCTATTGGTCTCTGCTCTCTCCCTATAGTGTGGCTAAAGTCTCCCTACTATATCCCTACACTATCACTAATCTGCCCCTGAACTGTTCCAAACTAATATTTTGTAAATAAAGTCTTTCCTAATTACTGTCCCTAGCAGTCTCATCTCTCCCTTCACTAAGTTCACAGTAAAATAGCAAGATGAGGCTTTTTATAGGGCTGTGACGGGATGGCTATCTACTAATTGGCTGACTGCATGGCATTATGGGTGAACCCTCATTCCTGGGTTTCTTACTTTCACTTTGTAACATGTACAACAGCCATTTTGAGAAATATCTGATTCGCTACCACGAAGCACGAGAAAATTCGGATTTGTGATGAATCAAATTTTTCCGGAAATTCAGATCGAATTCCAATTTGTCAACTTTGATTTGCTTAACACCACCCATTACCATCAGCGGATACACACTTGCAAATTTGGCATCTTCCTTGCATAGCTGTTTTATTGCAATGCAAACACTGTAAAACACTGTTAGTTTCTTGGTTCTGCAAACATAATAGAATCTGGTCAGCAACTGATAATCTGCCACTCATGAACAGTGAGAGATAGAGGAGGAAGAGACTGTCTGTGTATTAGTTATAAATATCAGAAGATTGCTAACCACATACTGATATTTTTCTATATTCCCTTCACAGTGTGAATGTTTTATAACTATACCTATGAATTTTATCTTGTAAGAAAAATATTATTAGAAATGAGACATGGTTCTATTTGTGAATGTTACAAAGTGTTCTGTTTACATTTGATTATAGATGTGGCAGTAAAGCTAAACCCCTACAGACTGCACTGAATCCTAGATTAGAATTATTTGTATGGAGAGCACGCAATAACAATAAACTAAAAGTCTAAACTTTAAGTTTAGTCAATGTTCTACCTATGGTGATATGTTCAAGATCACTTCTAAATGTTCTTCCTTTGTAGGGCAATAATCTGCCACCTGGGGCCAGTAGCTGTGGCAGAACTACAGTCCCTGGATGCCATGGCAGAATACTGGAAATTGTAGTTTTGCAACAGGTGGAGAGATACATTTGGATGGAGATCATTGTTCTAGGTCAGGAATGTCCAAACTGCGGCCCTCAAGCTGTTGCAAAACTACAGCTCCCAGCATGCCTGGATAGCTTAGAGCTATTATGGCATGCTGGGAGTTGTAGTTTTGCAACAGCTGGAGGGCCGCAGTTTGGACATGCCTGTTCTAGGGTATAATTCAATTTTTTTTTTTCTGTATATCAAAGTATTTTTTTTAATAAAAGACTAGAACAGATTCATCATTGTTGGATGAATGCTCTTTGTCTTTATAATTTACTTTCATACAGTAGTTCATGTTATATTTGAATTTGAACATGATCAATATGATTATGTGGTGGCCACAAGTTACTATTAAAGTGACACTGCTATTAAAGTGGGGGGTTTATTGGTTGATATTTTTCAACAGTTCTGGTCTTCTATGTAATTTCAGTGATCCACATAACTGTAAAATTGCAGATTCAAGGTCATTTAAAGGCATTGTAGACCTTTTGAATATATTGCAGGATTTTGATATGTTAGAGAAGACCCCAGTAATCACTAGTATAAAAAAATCTCAATGGCATAGCATGGTATATGGCAATCACATTGTCATTTGGTATCTAGTAGACAGATTAACACTAGCCAGTATTGAAACACATAGCTGAATATCATCCTTGTATGATCACAGCAGCACCTAGTCAGCCTTATTTTCCCCCTTTCCTATATTTATATGTGGTTAAACAGTTTTTATGGACTTTGTCACAAGGAGTTTTAATGTTTAAGGGAACCTGTCATGTTGAACATGGTGTGTTAGCTGCAAGCAGGATGTTATAGAGCAGGAGGAGCTGAGCAGATTGATATATAGTTTTATGGGAAACGATTTGGTAATAACTTTCATTAATTTATTTAAATTTCTGCTCATTCTGGCCTTTGAAGTACAACTATATAACAATCTGCTCAGCTCTTCTTGCTCTCTAACATGGCACCTCTAGCTTAAATTGTAGTTTCATAGTATCATGGTTCTCCTTAAACCAGGCAACTGTAGGGTTAGCTCACCTGAGTGTAATAATATTGCATATGCAAATGAACAGTTAAGTGTCCAAGTCACTCTGTGCATCCTTGCTCCTGCTTTTTTTCTCCCTCTCATTCTTGTTTAATAGGATCAAGTTACTGCATAGTCATCTTGCCTCACCCAGCAAATCAAGGAGAGGGAAAAGCTGGCAGTGGAGCACAAGAAGCATTTTGTATTGTATCCCATTCCAATTATGTGATACATCTTTACTGGTTATGCATTGAACAGTTTATGGTATATAGTGCACTTTATTGAACTTAAGTTACATTCTTTATAATGTATTCAATATTTGAGCTTTCTGCATGTGGAGCAGTTTGTTGTTACTACACCATACAATCTGCCCTTGATAGATGGCCACTCCTGAGTTGTCTCATTACTTTTGTGTCCCCTTGGTATTTTCCCTTGTGTGTTGTTTCAAATGCTTTTAACTATTGTATTGTGCTTTTTTGCACAATACTTTATTTTTTTGCTACATATGTTGCATCCCTGATTTATATGGCTGTGGTGGCTCCTTTTTCTGGATTGCACTTCTAGGACCCAAAGCTTAAACTTCTCATGGACTTGCTGAGAAGAAAAAAAATATTATCTACCACTGGCTAAACCTATTGGGTCTGGCCATAATGAAAAAAATCTGCATCTGCATGCTGTCAAACCTCAGCTAACACCAGTTAGTTTGCTGATGACAAAAGATGATAAAAACTAAGATGGCCAAAATTATGCAATGATTCATCCCTTTGAAAAGAGACAAGTTTATTTATTTGCAATCACCAGAACAGGCTACCCAAGTCTTTCAAAGTCTACATAACACAAAAAAACAATCTCAGACTATGCCCTTACCAGGAAGAAATTTAACATGGAGATTAAATAAAACTTTGATGGAAGATGGTAATATGGAGTAGAGATGAGCAAAGCTTTGAAAATTTTGACTTGGCCGATTCGCCGAACTTCGACAAGAAATTCCATTTATTCTGAGTTCATTTGTCACAAATTGCAATAAATCAGGTATACCCAGGCCACTCTGCCTAATCATATTCATTCCAATTGGAGGCCAAATCTCAGTGTGAAGGCTTGGAAGTTAAAATAAAGTTACACGAGGGGCGGAGCTTGCAGCAGTCAGAGATGGCTGCACGATTCTGAGCTCCGTTACAAAGATCGCCTTTAGCACCTGCTAACAGCAGCTATCTGCCTGAAAATGGTGAAGATCAGGAACTCTAAAGCTGGAAAGCACCCGGCCACTAGCAAAACACAGATCGCTGGTGGCGAAATGGATAAATTCATTAAAAAAGCAGCCTCTACGTTTGTGGCACGGGATTCCAAGATGGTGCTGACACACTCACACAAAGCCAGCGAGCGCACGCTGGACAGATCGGAGGAGGAAAGTGACACAGAAGAGCCGCAGGATAGAGGAGCGCTTCCCATCGCCAGACACTACCTGAAACAAGCCCTCTGCACAGCCATGGAGCCAGTCCTGAGTGAAATATCAGCACTTCATCAGGAGAGGAGGCAAGTGGGGGATTGGGTGGAGACATTAGAGACTCACCAGATGCTAATCCTGGATCACCAGAAGGCCACTACAAGTTTGTTCCAAAAGTGCAGTACCTACCTCAATGAATTGGCCAATGCCCTGGAAGACCAGGAAAATAGGGGGCGCTGCAATAACTTGCGCCTTAGAGGTATCCCAGAATCCATACAACCAGGGGACATCCCCGCAGCAGTGAAAACCCTCTGCACTTCTCTTCTGGGTTCAGATTATGCTCTTGACATAGTCATAGAGAGAACCCAAGCCTGAAGAACCCCGTAGGGACGTGATTTGCAAATTCCTCAACTTCATGGTTAAAATGGCGGCTCAAGAGACTGCTAGAAATCGTCCTGATCTATCATTTGAGGGAGCGCAGGTGACAATATACCAATACCTAGCCCCTTCTACACTCAGAAAACGCAGAGCCCCGAGGCCCCTGACGGAATGGCTACGATCCAATACAAATGGAATTTTCCATTTGGACTCTCCTTCTCCCAGGCTGGGCGCCGCTTCAATATCTTGGCTCACTCCAATTTGGATGATCTCTATGAACACCTGCAAATCCCTCCTTTGAAGGTGGAGAACTGGGATCTGTTTAAGACCTTGCTACTTCCAGCTGTCCCGACAGTTACTCTGTTCACATTTCAACATACTCCTAAAGCACAAAGATCCGGAAAAAAGAGTCGCCAACAGACTCCAAAGAGGCTCACTCAAGATCGGTGATGCACTTCTTTAGTTGGTTGCCAACTTTCTCTACATATCTTGGTAGACGCCTGAACGTTTTGGGACACACTGATCTAGATGCAGTATACGACCACCTGGGCATCCCTCCACTGCAGTTCGATAACTTGGAACTTTTTCAAGACTTTTTCGAGACGTCGCTGACCTACCTGATCTTGCGACAATATTGTCTTTTGAATACCAACGTATCCCAAAAGCGCAGAAGGCCAAGAGGCGACTCCAGCAATCAACGCCTGGGAGACGTCTGCAAGAATCTTGAAGCTCTTCTCCCTGTCTCCTCTTTATACTACCTAGACGTCCCTTCTTGACCTCCTCCCTGCTCTCCCTGTCTCCATGTGTCCCTTTGTTCGTATGTTTGTTTGTCTGTTTGCCTTAAAATTCATGTCTTACCCGGTATCTCTCTCCTTGTGCTCCATATGTTCTTCCTTACTGTATTTTGATTACCTCGCTATATATTGTGCTAGATGGTATATGATTAGGTCTAGAGACCAAAATCCCCTCCATGCCTAATGTGAATGTGGCTCTACATACACATTGTTGCTACTATGTCATAATTTATGTTCTCATAGTTTTTCCCTCTCCCCTGTTCGGTTTAAGGTACAAGATGCTCCTAATCCTATCCTTTGAGAGATGGCGTGCTAGCCCTTGGACCCTGGCTTCTCCATCAGATCAGATGAGAACTCTCCAATCTGTTTGTGTATTCTCCTGGGGGGCCAACATACAGCAGCGCTATGTTCTTAGCTTAATGTCTGATCTCCACATCACAACTTATACCGTAAAGGGCTTCAACTCCCCGTCCAAGAGAAGCCACATTTTCGCAATGCTGTACAAATCAGGTTCAGATGTGTTGTTCCTCCAGGAGATGCAGTTCAGATTTAATCACTACCCCAACCTGGAATTTTCACATTATCCTCTATGGTTCCACTGTGGGGGAGCTCCTCTGCATCTGGGGGAGTTACCATTGGGTTCAAGAGAGAAGTTTCCTTTAAATATACTAGACATATCTAAGATCCAGACGGGAGATTCCTCATGGTTAAAGGGCACATTGGCCCCCAAATGTATACCTTCATAAATCTCTACGCCCCCAACACTAAACAGGCCCGCTGGCTTGCTGATACCTCTCAGATTATAGCTTATTTTAAGGAGGGCATAGTGATTGTGAGAGGAGACTTAAATGTTTCCCTCAATCCTCAAATCGACTCATCCTCCCATAAAACGGTTCTAAGCTCTTTAAGGGCTATGAGAGACACCCTATGGAGCCTCTATTTAATGGATTCCTGGCGAGCACTTTACCCATGTTCCCAAGACTACACCTTCTTCTCCCATGTCCTTAATACTTACCACCGCATTGACTACATCTTCATCTCCAAAGAGCACTTCCAGATCTGTCCTGAAGCCAAAATTGGCTCTATTCATATTTCTGATCACGCCCCTGTATTTCTCTGTCCTCTCCCACTCACATAACCCTAGATGTTTCAACTGGCGCCTTAATGAATCACTCTTAGGTGACCCCAACACCATCGAGAAAGTTGCCTCCCTGCTGGACGAATACTTTGAGCTGAATAACCATCCCCCCCTCTTGGCTCAAACTTAATGGGATGCACATAAACCCTTCATAAGGGGTCAATTCATTAGTATAGGATCTAATTTTAAAAAACTCAGAGAGAGGAATACTAAAATACAAGACCTCGAGGCCTCACATAAGCGCTCCCTATCTGATTCCCAGCTTCAGTAACTATCTAATCTGAGAGCGGAATTGAAAGCTTTATTGCAAACTAGATCCGCTAAATACTATATCAACTCCCAACACAAGTTTTTCGCCCATGGCGATAAAACAACTAAGTTCCTGATGTGTAGAATTAAGACCAGAAGAGCGGAAAATTACATACACCAACTATCCTCACCCAGTGGTGATTCCATTTTTTCTTCCAACCAAATAGCTAAACAATTTAGGGACTTCTATGAAAAACTATACAACCTTCCCCCACCCCGCATTTTTCTTTTGTTTCCTCCTTCCTTGAATCGACTATCCTCCCATTGCTTTCCGGACCTCAAAAACGTTCTATAGCCGCCCCTTTCACCATAGATTAACTTTCTACAGCCCTTTCCCAGGTGCCTCTAGGCAAAAGCCCCGGCCCTGATGGCCTTCCGGCCTCTTACTATAAAACCTTTAGGAAACAACTTCTACCTCATCTCCTTAAAATTTGCAACCTATCCCTTCAAGGCAGCCCGCTTTCCAGAGACATGGCGATTGCTTACATAGCTCTGATACACAAGGAGGGAAAGGATCCTAAGCTATGTTCAAGCTACAGGCCTATTTCTCTTCTGAATATAGACCTTAAGCTCCTAGCCAAGATGTTGGCCAACCGACTTGCAAATTTCCTTCCCCTCTTTGTACATGGGGATCAGGTGGGTTTCGTTCGCAATAAAGAGGGCAGGGACAATACGGCTAGAGTAATTAATATGTTGTGCCATGCTAAACACAACTCCTCTTCACTCCTTCTTCTCATCACGGATGCTAAGAAAGCTTTCGACAGAATCAACTGGGACTACCTTAAACAAGTGTTATTGAACTTTGGCCTACCTGATCCCTATGTACAGGCTGTCTTTGCTATGTATGCTCAAGCCACAGCCCTCGTCATGGTCAATGGAGGCTTATCCTGATCTTTCCACATACAGAATGGCACCCGCCAAGGTTGTCCCTTGTCTCCCCTCCTTTTCATCTTAGCTATGGAACCCCTACTGGCCACTCTCCACGCAGACCCAGTTATTAAAAGCCTGAACTTGGGTGGTAGAGAACACAAGATAGCAGCTTTTGCCAATGATGTAATGACCACCAACCCAAGGGATTCTCTCCCTGCCATTCAACGTCACCTACACCACTATAGTATCCTATCCGATTTTAAGATCAATGCAAGCAAATCGTTGATACATTGTACTGGTTTCCCCTCCGGATAAAACAATCACTGATGAAAGATTCCCCTTTTAACTGGTCCTCCTCTACCATCACATATTTAGGAGTAAAAATTAGCTCCCACATACCAGACCTTTTTTCCCTTAACTATATTCCCCTTCATGCGTCCATATTCAATGCTATTGATAAACTTCTATCCTCTGCCCCCCACGCTCTCCTGGTTCGGTTGTAAAAACCTTTTTACCTCTCTAATCCTACCTCGTCTTACGTACCTTCAGCAGGTGTTGCCAATCCCAGTTCCCAAGTCCTATTATACCTCACTCAAACAAAAATTCAGAGCGTTCATTTGGAACAGGAAAAAAGCAAGACTTTTCTATGCACTACTGTCCCAATCTCGGCAGACAGGTGGCATTGGGCTTCCAGACCCAGAATAGTATGGTAAGGCAATTCTTCTTGCCAGAACCATTGACTGGCTACGAAACTCCAGACACAAACCCTGGGTGGCTTTGGAACAAAGCATTATAGGCAGGCCTACACAAGCTCTCCTTTTAGGTCAGCAAAACTTACCACACATTCCGCTCTCTGCTTACCCTATCATAAAAGCTACGCTTGATGCCTGGAATTGGCTGGGCTCATCCCACTCTGTCCCATTTCTCTCCCCACTCCTCACGGTCAGAGATATTCTAGGCACCTCCTCCCCAACCTTGCTCAACTCTTCTTCCACAGTGGTCAGATCATCATCCCTCCAAATCACTTCTCTCCTCGAGTCACCAAGTAATTTGGTCAGCTTGGATGTCTTGTGTAACTTGCTCAACCACCCACCCTTGCGACCTTACCCTAATCCCGCACCTGCGATCCTTTTTCTTGAGGAACAACACCAGAGGTGAACTTCTTCGCCCCTTGGTTTGGTTTGAATCCCAAATAATACATCCTAACCCCCAAAAAAAGCTAATCTCGCAACTTTATAACAAACTACGCTCTCCTCCTCTAACCATCAAACCAGCTTTCGTAAGTTGTTGGGAAAAAGACACTGAGATAGAACTACCCATCTTATTGCTACTCAAAGTTTTAATTCGCCACACAAATCTTCACGTTGTGTTCGTATCCAGGAAAATGGTTATAAAATCCTAACCCAGTGGTATATTATCCCCATTAGGTCCTCATTTTTTTCTGGGGCTTTTTCGGACAGGTGCTGGAGGTGCTTGAAGGAAAAAGGAAGCTTCCTCCATATTTGGTGGAACTGTCCTATAATAAACAAATGATGGTCAGATATCTTCCAAACTAGTAACCAAATATGTTTGACCTCTGTAAGGATGTCCCCCTATGGCGCCCTGCTCTCCCACTTTGATGAGGGAGATTCCTCCCCACCTCCTTACCTTTTCAACCAACTGTTGATTTTAGCTCGCCTCCTGATCCCTAAATGTTGGCTCCAAACCTCCTTACCCTCTCTGGATCAGTGGAGGCTTAAGATAGATCAGCTTTATCACTTTGAGGAACTTTCCTCTTGGGAATCATGCACACATGCAGCCTTTCTTTAAACGCTGGTCCTCTGGTCGAATTACAGGTTACCCAGAACAGTATAATAAACTTTAGACTTGGAAATGGTCGTGCGTCTGTCTTTGAGCTTCCTCTGTTTCATTAAAAGACGTTCCAATGTCTCCCCTCCGAACATTTACAAGGTTCGGGGGATGGTCCTTTACATTTCCATTCTTAACGCCCTCTTCCACCACAGTGATGCCTGGTTTGTCAACCGTCGCCCCTCTAAAGGGCTGTCTAGGCTTTAGAAACATTACCTGGCCTCCTTCTTAATAGCTCTTAATAGATCTTGGTCCTACTATATCACTACCTCACACTCATACCCATTTGTGATTTATTTATTTTTTCTCATCAGTATCTTGTACCATGTTACACCTTTACTTGTCACTTGTTACCTTGTTTTAAAACAAAAATAAAAAAACAAAAAACAAAAGAAAGCGAATGTAAATAAAAATTAATTTGGCAAGCAAAAAAATAAAATAAAAAGTGAAGTTACACAGCCCTTAATACTGAAGATACCTTTACATGAGTGGATGATTGGTATGATTGTGTCATGGAACCATGAACCAGACGTACAACAGAGATAGGTGGAATAAGAAGGCTTTATTGAAAATCAAGCCGTAGCTAAAGTCCAAACGGATGGCTAAACTGAAGCAGGGTCTTGCGTAGACGGAGGTCAGGAACCAGGAGGGTAGTCAGACGTAGCCAGGATCAGGAACCAACGGGGTAGTCAGACGAAGCCAGGATCGGGAACCAACGGGGTAGTCAGACGAGGCCAGGATCAGGAACCAGAAGCAGCAGCAGTCTTTGAAGCATGTGCACACAGGAGGACCAAGCAAGGAACTGAAGCCACAGACCTTCTATATATATGAGCTAGGCATCCAGCTCCTCCCAGTGGGAAGGAGGAGCCGCAGGGTGGGAGGCTACAAGAAACCCAGAAACCAAGATGGCCGCCAGCACATGTCAAACGAAGGAGAACAGTGAGAAGGTAAGACCATGACAGTACCTCCCCCTCAAGGGCCCCTCCTCCGCGGAGTAAGGAACGGTTTCAGAGGGAAGCGTGCGTGGAAGGCTCGGAGCAACGCAGGAGCATGGACATCTGTGGAGGGAACCCAGGAACGCTCCTCTGGACCATAACCACGCCAATGGACCAAAAACTGCAACCGACCGCGGACCAGGCGTGAGTCCAGGATATTGCTCACCTCATATTCCTCACGATTGCCCACTTGGACCGGACGGGGCCGAGGAACCGAGGAAGTGAAACGATTACACACCAATGGCTTCAACAGGGAGACATGAAACACGTTGGAGATCCGCATGCCAGGAGGAAGCGCAAGGGCATAGGCTACCGGGTTTACCCTGTGAAGCACTCGGAAGGGACCAACAAAGCGAGGCGCCAGCTTGGGAGTGGGCACTCGAAGGTTGAGGTTGCGGGTGGACAACCATACACGGTCTCCGACCTGGTAGGAAGGAGCGGGCGCTCGTCTGCGATTAGCCTGGAGTCTCTGGCGTTGCGCAGAGACCTCAAGGGACCTCTGGATCTGTACCCAAGAAGTACGTAGGACGGAAAGGTGATCCTCCACAGCCGGAGTATCCTGGGGAGAGAATACCTCCGGTAACACGGCAGGTTGGAACCCATAATTGGCCATGAAGGGAGACGTCCCAGAGGAAGAGTTCACCGCTGTGTTCCTGGCAAACTCAGCCCAAGGCAGGAGGTCAACCCAATTGTCTTGGTGATCGGAGACATAGCAACGAAGGAATTGCTCCAAGGCCTGATTGGATCGTTCTGCGGCCCCATTGGACTGAGGGTGGTAGGCCGAGGAGAAAGAGAGATGAATCCCCAACTGGGAGCAAAAGGCGCGCCAGAACCTGGACACAAACTGACTCCCCCGATCCGACACAATCTCCTTGGGCAAACCGTGCAACCGGAAGACCTCCCTGGCAAAAATCGAGGCCAACTCTTGTGCAGAGGGTAACTTCTTGAGAGGAACACAGTGGCACATTTTGGAAAACCGATCCACAATCATGAGAATGACCGTATGGCCTCGGGATGCAGGAAGGTCCACAATGAAATCCATCCCCAGGTGTGACCATGGACGCTCCCCGGTGGCTATGGGTTGCAAAAGGCCCAACGGAAGGTGCCGAGGGGACTTACTCTGGGCACAAACGGAGCATGCCGCTACATATGCGGCGATGTCGGAACGTAGAGAAGGCCACCAGAACAGACGTGAAACCGCCCAGGACAGCTGATTCTTTCCAGGGTGCCCCGCGGCCTTGGAGTTATGGTAGGTTCGCAACAACCGAGTGCGCAACTCCTCAGGCACAAAACATCTGCCGTTGGGTCTCCCAGAGGGAGCACCAGATTGAGCCGCCAAAATCTGCTCACCCAGAGGAGAGGTCAGGCTGGTGCGAATAGCAGCCAGGATCTGATTCGGGGGTATGACCGTAGTCGGAATCGACTCCTCCCCGGACAGCTCGGAGTACTGCCGTGATAAGGCATCCGCTCTGATGTTCTTGGAGCCGGGTAGGTAGGAGACCACGTAATTAAAACGTGACAAGAACAGAGCCCATCTGGCCTGACGTGGTGTCAATCTCTTGGCCTCAGAGAGGTAGGTCAGATTCTTGTGGTCCGTCAGGATGAGAACCGGAACCACCGAGCCCTCGAGCAAGTGCCTCCATTCTTTAAGGGCCTGCACGATGGCCAATAACTCCCTGTCACCAATCTGATAGTTGCACTCCGCGGAAGACAGTTTCCGGGAGTAAAACCCACAAGGAAGCAGAGGACCCTCTGGTGTTCTACGCTGAGACAGGAGGGCGCCTACTCCCGTCTCAGACGCGTCCACCTCGAGGACAAAAGGCAACCCAGGGTTGGGATGCGACAGAATCGGAGCCGACACAAAGGCGGACTTTAGAGCCTCAAAGGCTCGGATGGCCTCGAGCGGCCAGACCTGAGGATTACTGCCCTTCCTGGTCAGATCCGTGAGAGGCTTGGCTAGCATGGAAAAGTCCCTGATGAACTTCCGATAATAATTGGCGAAGCCCAAAAAGCGCTGCAGGGCACGAAGCCCACTGGGCTGGGGCCACTGTAAGACAGCCGAAACCTTCTCAGGATCCATGGAGAACCCCTCAGCGGAAATGATGTAACCTAAGAAGGTTACCTGGGATCGGTGAAATTCGCATTTCTCAAGCTTACCGAACAGCTTGTTCTCTCGTAAGCGTTGCAACACTCGTCTGACATCCAGAATGTGGGCCTCCATGGATGCAGAATATACCAAGATGTCATCCAAATAGACCACCACACACTGCTGCAACAGGTCACGGAAAACATCGTTGATGAATTCCTGGAAGACTGCGGGCGCATTGCACAACCCAAAGGGCATAACCAAGGATTCATAATGACCGGTCCTGGTGTTAAACGCGGTCTTCCACTCATCGCCCGCCTTGATCCTTACCAGGTTATATGCCGCCCTCAGGTCGAGTTTGGTAAAGACCGTGGCCCCTTTGAGGCGATCGAACAGCTCGGAAATCAAGGGTATCGGGTAAGCGTTCTTGATCGTGATGCGATTGAGACCCCTGTAGTCGATGCAAGGCCTCAACTCACCGCCCTTCTTTTTCACAAAGAAAAATCCAGCCCCTGCCGGGGACGAGGATTTGCGAATGTGTCCGCGTGAAAGCGCCTCCCTCACGTACTCCTCCATGGCCTCATTCTCCGCTACCGACAGTGGATAGACTTTGCCACGAGGAGGAACGGCACCAGATTGTAACTCTATGGCACAATCGTATGGGCGGTGCGGAGGTAGGGCAACCGCACGCACCTTATCGAATACATCCCGGTACTCCTCGTATTCAGGAGGCAACAGAGAGTCCGAGGAAGTACACAGCAACTTGACAGGCCCATGGATGCAACTAGCCCCACACTGCGGTGACCACGAGAGGATCTCGGCCGATCTCCAATCGAAAGTCGGATTATGCTTCTGGAGCCAGGGGTACCCCAAGACCACCGAGTAGTGTGGAGACGAAATAACCTGGAGACAGACCGACTCTCTGTGAACGGCACCAATGGCCATCCCCACTGGAAGGGTCTCCTGAGTCACGTGTGGCGGCAGAAGGGGTCTGCCGTCTATCGCCTCAAGAGCCAGTGGGGAACCTCGAGGCTGCAGAGGAATGGAATTGGCGGCGGCGAACACACTATCAATGAACAAGCCACCAGCACCAGAGTCCACCAACGCCTGGGTCGTCACCGAGCCCCCGACCCAGGAGAGGACAACAGTAATCAGTGGTTTGTCAACACGGGAAACCGGGGACGAGGAGACTCCACCCAAGATCTGCCCCCGACAGGATCTCAGGTGCGAGCGTTTCCCGGACGGTTCGGGCATGCCAACCGAAAATGCCCACCGAGACCACAGTACATGCATCGGCCCTCGCGTCTCCGGAGTACCCTCTCCCCCTCGGACAGGCGAGCAACCCCCAGCTGCATGGGTTGACCCCCAGACCAGTCATCCCCAGGAGGCATGGGAGGAGAGGGAGGCACGGGTGGGACAGCAAACGTAGGCGCCAATCTGTTAGAAGGCCTCCGCAGGCTCTCCTTAAAGGAAGGTCTCTCCCTGAGTCTGGTGTCAATCAAAATCAGGAAAGAAATAAGGGACTCGAGCTCCACTGGTAGGTCCTTGGCTGCAATCTCATCCTTCAAGGCATCCGAGAGACCATGAGAGAAAGCAGCGACCAGAGCCTCATTATTCCAGCCCACCTCTGCTGCCAGGGTACGAAACTCAATGGCGTATTCAGCTACGGATCGTGAACCCTGTCTGATGGACATAAGGAGCTTCGCAGCAGAGGCAGCACGAGCCGGCACATCGAATACCTTCCGAAGAGAAGCAACAAAACCGGAAAACTCGGCAACCACCGGATTGTTGTTCTCCCATAAAGGGCTGGCCCAGGCCAAGGCCTTGTCCGAGAGCAGCGAGATCAAGAAGCCCACCTTTGATCTCTCAGTAGGAAAGGCATGTGGCAGCAACTCGAAATAAATGGCCACCTGGTTGAGGAAACCTCGGCACTGAGTTGGCTCTCCCCCAAAGCGCTGTGGAAGGGGGGCAGAACCGGTCATACCCCGAAACACCGCAGGTGCAGCAACAGGTGTCGGGGTAGACTCTGGCGCAACAACCGGAGCGGCAGTAGGAGCGGGCCCAGGAGCGACAACCGACCCATCGGCAACGGAAGCTAAATGAGCCGTGCGTTCAAGCAGGGTTTGTAACGCCACAGCGAACCGACCCAACAGGTGATCCTGCTGATCAAGTCTGGCAACCAGCGTAGGTAGCGAGGATGGCCCTGTACCGTCAGAATTCATGGCTTGGTCCTAATGTCATGGAACCATGAACCAGACGTACAACAGAGATAGGTGGAATAAGAAGGCTTTATTGAAAATCAAGCCGTAGCTAAAGTCCAAACGGATGGCTAAACTGAAGCAGGGTCTTGCGTAGACGGAGGTCAGGAACCAGGAGGGTAGTCAGACGTAGCCAGGATCAGGAACCAACGGGGTAGTCAGACGAAGCCAGGATCGGGAACCAACGGGGTAGTCAGACGAAGCCAGGATCAGGAACCAGAAGCAGCAGCAGTCTTTGAAGCATGTGCACACAGGAGGACCAAGCAAGGAACTGAAGCCACAGACCTTCTATATATATGAGCTAGGCATCCAGCTCCTCCCAGTGGGAAGGAGGAGCCGCAGGGTGGGAGGCTACAAGAAACCCAGAAACCAAGATGGCCGCCAGCACATGTCAAACGAAGGAGAACAGTGAGAAGGTAAGACCATGACAGATTGAGGGACGAACAAGTTATTTCTTAGTGTATTTCAACAATGACCTTTTAGACGCGCAGATTATCGTTCCCAAAATGGTAATTTTGATCACATATTCCATGATTTGTAAGGCAGTCTGCATTAACACAAAGTGATAACTTGAGTGGAATGCTTGAACACACCTATGCTGTAATCATCTGTACTATACCTCGTGTAAAGGTACCTTGAGGTACAGTAAGTCTATCAGTAAAGTAACAGATTAACTATGAATGTTGCAGCAGTTGAACAAGATGCATGTGGCAACTGCACTCAACCTGATGTCTCTCTATGCTCTCAGTACAGTCTCAAAAAACTATCCCTATGGTCTCCCTGCACTGTCCCTGTACTCACACAGTATAATTGTTTCCATGAAGTGCAAGGAAATTTGGATTTGTGGTGAATTGAATTTTTCCTAAACTTCGGACCGAATTCCCCCATCCCCCAAAGTAGTCAGAAAGCTTGTCTCCCATCATAACCTGACTCCCCTTCAGATGCACCACACAAAGTGAATCTGCTGGCCCGCCCCATCACTTTCCGCCATAACCAAAGAGGAGTTACAAATCTTAATTTAATCTGGCACAAATCTTCATTTAAGCCAGTTTTCTGGCACAAATGAAGCCAGAAATCTATAGATTTCTGGTTATGCACACGGACTGCCAGAGGATGCGCCTAATTTATGACAAGGCATATGCCTTGTCATAAATTAGAAGCAACCTCTCGCAGTGCAGGGGATATCAAGACAGACGCAGATAGCACCAGTATTGATATATCTCCTCTATAGTGCATAAAAGTCACTAACACTCTGCATATATAATAGTTACAGAGTAGTGATGAGCGGCAGGGACTGTATTCGAATTCGCAATATTTTACAAATATTTTGTAGAATATTCATCATATATTCGCAAATTCGAGAATTCGAGATTATTTTATTGAATGCAAAAAATCGGCAATGTAAAAATCACGTAATGTGAATTTGTAATGCGAAATACAGGGTCACTTCGGCTACATTTTTCAAGCTGCTAGAAGTTTCATGAGTTTCTCCTGAGACTGGAGAAAATGATGGTTGGCAAGGCAGAATATTACAATAGCTTTATATGCAGATAGAGTCAAGTGCTCCAATATATTCGCAATCAGCAGTGATTAGAATATTTTTTCGCACTACGTGCAACTTCACATTTTAAAAGGTCTGACTACAGATTACTGATTGCACCATCAGTATTGTTGTGAACTTGACATTGCTTCCTTCTTATTGGCCCACAAGCAAGAAGCAGAGAGGAATCATGTGTTCAGATGGAAAACAATGCAGAATATTCGATATAGCAAACACATAGCACGATATTCGCGATAAAAATTCGCTATTCGAATATTCACACTCAACACTATTTCAGAAGTCCAAACCTCCTCTGGCACAGCAAAAAAATAGGGTCATTAGCTTTATGGCATGACTTTTCATGGCTGAGCAGCTGCATGCTAGACTTACATCAACAAGCACAATGCCAAGTGTTAGATGGCATGGTGTAAAGATGCCGCTGGATTCTGTAACACTGGAAATGTATTCTATGGAGTAATTAATCACACTTTTCAGTCTGTTGGATAGTCTTGGTTTGGTAAATTCCAGGAGTGCGTTACGGCCAACTATAATGCTATGGGGTTGTTTTTTCTGGGGTTGGGCCAGCTTCCTCTGTAGGGAAATCTTAATGCTTCAGCATGTCATGATTCCAAATTTGTGGGAACAGTTTGCCCTAGTGCGCAAAGCTGGGTCCATCTCGACATGGATGGATGAGTTTGGTTAGGAAGAACTTATCTGGCCTGCACATAGCCCTGACCTCAAACTCATCGGACATCTTTGGGATAAATGGATATTGTGAACCAGGTTCTATGATCCAACATCACTGTCTGACTTCACAAATGCTGTTCTGGATAAATAGGCAAATATTTCCACAGTCACACTAGAACATTTTGTAGAAAGCCTTTCCAGAAGAGTGGAAAATGTTTTAGCTCCAGAGATGGGACCAGCTCCATACCTGTGTGGAAAAACATCAAACAATAGTCTCAACTGTTTTACGGGGCATCTCCAGACAGTTCAAATATTGGTGTGGAGGTTGGGGTTGGAATAATTTCAGAGAAAGTTTTTTTCTGAATCTGTGTATGTGAATGCACATAACACATTAGGCCCACATCTGTTAATGGCACTGATATTGGAGCTGATCAGCCGGGGCAAGAGTAGCCACACAGCCAATCACTTGCTAAAGTGCATCAAACGGCCAACTCCAACTGAGCAAAGTGGCCAACGACAATGGCTGCAACATAGTGTCCAGGCGGGGAAATAACACATGCTCCCTGCATGGTACACAAGATTAACCTAGTCATGCAACGCTTTTTAAAAAAGTACACTGGCTTGTGCTGGAAATGTAGCAACAGAAAAGTCTGCTGTTACACCAATTCATCTGCAAAGTTCCAACTCACTGGAATTCAACATTGCACATGATAGAGCATCTGTACGAGCAGAGGAAAGCTGCGAATGATTTTATCATGCACCAGGCCGCCTCAGCAGGGAGCAGGGAGCATGTGTCGTTTCAAGGTCAGGCAGTGGCAGCACATCAAAGACGCCTGTCAAGCGCTGAAGTCCCTCTCCGCACCTGCAGGGTCACCCACCTCCTGCCCCCTCTGCTGTCACAGGCAGCAGAAGCCGCAGCACCAGCCATTTCAGTTTGGAACAGTTTTTTTCATGTGTCATGCCAGGCTCAGTCAAATCAGCAAGCGGAGACCTAAAGCCTAAACACCCAGATTCAGTCCTGCCTGGACTATGCCCTGTCTCTGACACATACCTTCTTCCTTGACCACATGAAATTCTTGGTCCAAATTGTCCAAGAATGCTGTTTTCTTTCTTGCCCAGCCTCCAGTGTCCTCTAGAGGGTTTTCAGTGTGACAGGGGACATGGTGACACCCAGACGGACCTCCACCAGTGTCCAAAACATCACACTCCTCCAGCTGAAGCCTATAAATAGATCTACCCTTACGGATGGTGCCCCATCATGCCACTGCTCCTAACTGCCTCCATTATGCCACTGTCACTGCCTGCCTGCCAAGAGTACCATATGGATGGTGCTGCTGCAACTGATGCAGCTGATACTCCTCGCTGCTAATCCTCCACTGCCACCACTATTAAAACTATGCATCCACCGTTGCTACTACTACTACTGCTACCCATAAACAGCCTATCTACTGCCTTCTATTTTTCATGCTATGCTGTTACTGCTGCCACGACTGTTGTGGCCACATTCCGCTTTTACCTTACCCTTTCCACAGTGTACTCCTGCTGCTCTTAATTAAAAGGGAACGTTTTTCCAAACTCTTTTAGAATGAGCAAAAATTTTTCCTGAACGTTAAGACTTGTGCGTGCATTCTGCCCACGTTAAGGCATAATTTTTGGAGTCTTGGTCTCAACAACCCATATAAAGTACAATAATGCCATAATCACAAAAAAAATGTATAGTGCTAATACTACGCTTATTTATAAAGTGAGATGCTTGGCAAATGCATTTTGTACAAAACCATCTGAGCCCATCTGCCGAACGTCAAGGCGATCTCTGTTAGAAGGTAACCTAACACTAAATACTACCTGTTATGCGCCATAATGGCCACCATAAAATTCAGGGAGTGTTGGATCCACATGCATGCTGGATCTACTCTGCCTTTTATTATTTTTGATGCCAAAATGGCCTCCATTACTTCCAAGAGATGCAGGTACCAACATGCATGCTGAGCCCACTCCATACCTTTCCTTGTGCCAGACGGCTTCCAATGAATGTAGTGAGAGCAGGCTACAGCTTTATACTGAAACTAATTAAAATCGGCCTATGGGACAGATCAGGAGTGCACGACTCTCCGGAGTGCCACACCTCCAGCGCTGTAAATCTGCAAAGAAAAGGGGGTTAGTCAGCACCTCCTAATGCGCAGGTGCACGCTGCCAAGGCTGAAAACATAGAGAAAAAAGACAATGCAACAGCACTCCGCAAACCAGATAAAGTACAATAATGCCATAGTAATAAAAAAAAATTATAGTGCTAATACTACACTTATTTATAAAGTTAGATCCTTGGCAAGTGCATTTTGTACTGTAAAACCATCTGAGCCCATCTGCCGAACGTCAAGGTGATCTCTGTAAGACGGTAACCTAACACTAAATACTACCTGTTATGCGCCAAAAAATTCAAGAAGTGTTGGTTCCATATGCATGATGGTCCACTCTGCCTTTTACCATTTTTGGTGCCAAAATGGCCTCCCTTACTTCCAAGGGATGCAGGTACCAACATGCATGCCAAGCCCACTCCATACCTTTCCTTGTGCCAGACGGCCATTTTGGCACCAAAAATGGTAAAAGGCAGAGTGGAACCAGCATGCATGTGGAACCAACACTTTCTGAATTTTATGGCGGCCATTATGCCGCATAACAGGTAGTATTTAGTGTTAGGTTACCATCTAACAGAGATCGCCTTGACGTTCGGCAGACGGGCTCAGATGGTTTTGTACAAAATGCATTTCACTTCATAAATAAAGGTAGTATTAGCACTATAACATTTTTTGTGACTATGCCATTATTGTACTATCTGGTTTGCGGAGTGCTGTTGCATTGTCTTGTTTCTCTATGTTATCAGCCATGGTAGTGTGCACCTGCGCATTGGGAGGTGCTGACTTAGGCTATTTCCACACTGCCGTTTCTGGGTCCGCCTGTGAGATTCGTTTCAAGGCTCTCACAAGCGGCCCAAAACGGATCAGTTTAGCCCCAATGCTTTCTGAATGGATAAGGATAGGTGCGAATCCGTCTGTGCAGATACCAGACGGATCCGCACCTAAACACA
Source organism: Bufo gargarizans (assembly GCF_014858855.1). Taxonomy (NCBI): domain Eukaryota; kingdom Metazoa; phylum Chordata; class Amphibia; order Anura; family Bufonidae; genus Bufo; species Bufo gargarizans. Next base: position 123,008,138 of record NC_058081.1, on the reverse strand, counting down.
GGTGTGAAAGTAGCCTAACCCCTTTTCTTTGGTCCCAACAAGCCACTCTCTTTTCTGATACGTAGTACTTGTGAGTATCATATGGGCAGCTATTCTGCCCCTGTCAAGGCATAATTTTTTAACGCTTAGTCCCCCAACAAGCAAGTTTTTTCCTCCCATTATACCATGTGTGTTTAAACAGCATCTTCCCCAAATAAAGGATAATTTTTGGAAACTTTGGAATATGAAAATTCATAACACGTGCAACAGCTTGGTGTGTTTTTAAACACGCTGTATGTTAACATGTGTTTACCCATAGCGATGCATGTCAATGTCACTCAGAAATGATTTACTATTGCTGTCTTTGGGTTCAAGAGCTTAGGGAGAGGAGAGAAAAAGCAAAAATTAATAAAACATTAACGAAAAGAGATAAGATAATTTCCTTACATCATGTCCTACGAGACTAAAGGATGTTATAAACCAATTTCCACAGCAATTGGAGGAACTTTGGTTTAGGAAGAAGCAATTTGGGTCAAAACCGAACTTTTTGAAAAATCCGGCAAATCTGAACTGAATCTCAACAAATCTGAACTGATTCGTACTGAATCTCAAAAGGTTCATTCATCTCTAATTTATTGCACATATATGCGGTAAATCTGGCACATAAACATACATATGTATAAATAGTTGCACCTATTTAACCCCTTCCTGACCAGTGCTGTACATGTACAGCAGTGGCTGGAACTTTTAAGATGGCGCCTGCTTGCGAGCGCTGCAGTTGCCATAGCTGCCGGGTGACTGCTGTTTAATGCAGCAGACACCCGCGGATAATGTCCATGACCGGCATTGATGCTGGTTGCAGACATTTAACCTTTCAGATACCGTGTTCAAATGTGACCATGGCATTTATACAGTACGTGCTAAAACACGGAAGCACACTTTTCCAGGTGTGCTCCGGATCCCCCCGATGGGGATCAGGAGAGCTGAAGTGTGTGTACAGCAGCCCTGTCCTCCTGTGTGACAAGAGCATGTGGCAGGGCTCCATAGGAACACAGTATAATTCCCATAGACTCCAATGTTAATGCATTGGAGGATATAAGAGAAGCAATCTAAGGATTGCTTGTTATTGTTATCGTTCCCTATAGGAACTCTAAAAATAGTGTGAAAAATAAATAAATGTTTTTAAAAATAAAAACATTTCAAATATACCCCCCTTACCCCAAAATGACATCGCTGTGTGTGAAAACACCTGTACTATTAAAATATAAATCCCATATTTATCCCATACGGAAAACAGCAAAAAGTCATTGGTATCAATGAAAAGTAAAGATTGCCCCACAGTCACATAACTACAAAAAATATATGGGGGTCAGGATGTGACGATGAAAAGAAAAACATTTTTTCCAAGGTTTTTATTTTTATTTGATTTTTTTTTGTATAAAAACACAAGAAAAACTATACACATGTGGTATCATCATAATCTCACTGACCTGGAGTATGAAAGTAACTGGTCAGATTTACCATACTGTATAGGGAACAGCTCCCGACTATATTGTATGCAATATTAGTGCAGTACAGCTATGTGAATGGGAAAATAAAAAAGTTATGGCCCCAGAAAGGCAGGAAGTGAAAAACGTAAACGCTAAATTAAAAAAACTTCCGCGGCTGAAAGGGTTAATAATTTTGCTGCATTTGCTTCACGTCTAAAAAATCTGTTAAATTGATTCAAATACTACAGTTGGTGCATGCCGTGTAGTCCATTATATTGGTGCAGTTTGTGACAGAAATCTGCCTCATTTTACTCATTAAAAGGGTCCATTCACACGTCAGTGTGTGTTTTGCGGATCCACGGATCCGTGGATCTGCAAAACACAGACATCGACGATGTGCCTTCCGCATTTTGCGGACCGCACATCGCCAGCATTCTCATAGAAAATGCCTTTTCTTGTCCGTAATTGCGGACAAGAATAGGACATGTTCTATTTTTTTCTGGATCGGAATTGCGGACCCGGAAGTGTGGATTTGCAATTCCGGATCCGGGCAGCACATCGTGCTGCACCATAGAAGTGAATGGGTCTGCAATTCCTTTCCGCAAAATGCGGAACGAAATTGCGGACGTGTTAATGGACCCAAAGGCTGTTTACAGACAGAATTTTTCATCAAGTAACAAAATGTCAGTTGTGCTTTATGTTCATAGTGTTGATCTTTAGTAAATTCAGCTTGGTCCCTGCTTAGACCAGGGGTGCAGTGATTAAATAAAAGTTTAGGTGGAGTGGAAAGCTAGAATAGCAATCATAGGTGGAAATGTATCAAAACTGGTGTTAAGGAAACTGGTCTGTTTGCCCATATCCCCCAATTAGGTTACACCTTTAAATTTTTTAGAGCTCCTTTGGAAAATAAAAAGATCAATCTGATTGAATGCCATAGACAACTACTTCAGTTTTCCTTGGCAAACGTTTTGCTAAATGTACAGTATGTACCTTATAGTATTTTAGCAACTTATCCACCTAATAACATATACGGCATATCCTATTCAACATATCTGGGGTGGGGAAGTTATGACTTATAGTAGGTAGAGCAAAGGCCACTTGTCTAGTGTTAATGTAGCCAGAGATTACTATTAATATCGGTTGTCATATACAGGTATATGTACTGTATTATGATGTATGCATTGTAATTATACATCAAATGAGCCTCCCAGATTACAGCACAATTTAAAAAATTCCAGCATGGTATTGCTCTTGCTTTAACAATAGAGCATGAAATTGGAGAAACAGTGGTGCCTGCTGGGTGTAGGACGGGAGAGGTGAATTATTTAAAGGTGAACTGCTATTCTAATGAATGTGGAGGTTGATTTTTTTTCCTCAAATTCCAGCTCGAACTAACCTTCAAATTTATCCTTTCAATCAAAAATAACATTTAAAAATACTGTAGCTGGAAATAGAACATTCTTTACAAAAAGCAATTCATTGATATTCAGATTTATCTGTTACTACTCTGTGAACACGTTCTTACCAAGTAAAAGGCACCTTAGTGCTAAAAGGCGTTATCCAATTTCGGTGATAAATGTTCTTCAATGTATAAATTTTTTTTTAAATGTTTCCCAACACATCAATTCATCACTAGAGCCTTGCCGTTTGCCCGGCGGTCGTTTCGCGGCGAACTTTGCTCGTTTGCTTTTCGCCGCACATGCGAACATATGATGATATTCGCACGTGCCATAATTTTTTGCATAGAGCCGAACTTTGACCCATTACACATCCATCAGTTGAGACAGGACAGCCAATTGAGACGTTTCAGCACATGGACAAACCCCCAACCCCATAACAGAACCCAATCTGGCAGCCATTTTACATTGTCTGTTTTGCCAGTGTAGGGAGAGGTTGCATTTTGGAGCAGGGACAGTTAGGAACACCAAACGCTAACTAATAGGGACATAAAAGTCATTTTAAGGACTGGTATAGGTGAGCTATCGATAGGTCTGATATAAAGGGGTGTGATATACTTATAATATACTTTCTAACATTGAAATTATATTATAGTGTATTTGTATTGTGCAGCAGTTGTGTGCGGTTCTGCTGCGATACTGCAGCTAAATAGAGGGACAAACGCTATTGGAGTAACTAATTGCAACGGGTGTGCCCCCCAAAAAACTGCTTGAGGGCTGTGATATACCTTCTTCCAAAAAATCCTGATTGAGGGGTGCTATATTCCTGTTTCCGCCAAATACTGATTGAGGAGTGCTATATACCTGTTTCCGCCAAATACTAATTGAGGGGCGCCATATACTGTCCTCCACAAAATACTGATTGATGGGTGCTATTGCTATATACCTTCTTCCACCAAATACTGCTGCGATACACCTGCTTCTACAAAATACGGATTGAGTGGTGCTATATACCTGTTTCCGTCAAATACTGATTGAGGGGTGCTATATACCTGTTTCCGCCAAATACTGATTGAGGGGTGCTATATACCTGTTTCTGCCAAATACTGATTGAGAGGTGCTATATACCTGTTTCCGCCAAATACTGATTGAGGAGTGCTATATACCTGTTTCTGCCAAATACTGATTAAGAGGTACTATATACCTGTTTCCGCCAAATACTGATTGAGGGGTGCCATATACCTGTTTCCACCAAATACTGATTGAGGAGTGCTATATACCTGTTTCCACCAAATATTGATTGAGGAGTGCTATATACCTGTTTCTGCCAAATACGGATTGGGGGTGCCATATACCTTCTTCAACAAAATACTGATTCAGGGGTGCTATTGCTATATACCTTTTTCAACCAAATACTGATTGAGGGCTGCGATACACCTGCTTCCACAAAATACTGATTGAGGGGTGCCATACACCTGTTTCCGCCAAATACTGATTGAGGGGTGCCATATACCTGTTTCCGCCAAATACTGATTGAGGGGTTCCATATACTTTCTTCCACTAAATACTGATTGAGGGGTGCTATTGCTATATACCTTATTCCACCAAATACTGATTGAGCACTGCAATACACCTGCTTTCACAAAATACTGATTGAAGAGTGCCATATACCTGTTTCTGCCTAATACTGATTGAGGGGGGTGCTATATACCTGTTTCCGCCAAATACTGATTGAGAGGTGCCATGTACCTTCTTCCACTAAATACTGATTGAGGGGTGATATTGCTATATACCTTCGTCCACCAAATACTGATTGAGGGCTGCGATACACCTGCTTCCACATAATACTGATTGAGGGGTGCCATATACCTGTTTCCACCAAATACTGATTAAGGGGTGCTATATACCTGTTTACACCAAATACTGATTGAGGGGAGCTATTGCTGTATACCTTTTTCCACCAAATATTGATTGAGAGCTGCGATATACCTTCTTCCACAAATACTGCTCTTCTCTACGGACTTAAACAGAGCGTAATTTAGAAAATGACAGGCAGAGGAAGAGGCCGGCCATTCCGCAGGGGTAGTAGGGGTCGGGCCGGTGCACCAGGCCTGAGCCTAAGTGGGAAGTTGCATAAGGTGCGTGCAATTAAGTCAAAGGACGCACCAGAGTTGGTTGAGTGGCTCACTCAGCCTTCTGCTTCTGCACCCTCCTCAGTCTCTGCTGTGTGCACTCCCAAAGACACCACCACCACCACCATAGCCCCTCCACTCGAGTCAGAGGAATTATTTTCACATCGATTGCCAGACTTTACCGATGCGCAGCTATTCTTGGCATCGGATGAGGAAGAGGAGGTAGCAATGGCCGCCACCCAGTGGTCTGACGACAGTACCCAGATCAGACCAAGGAGGTCCCCGCTGTTTCTGCCTTCTCCGAGATTTCTAATGTCAGTGGTAGTAAAGGTGACGATGATGACGTGTCGATAAACGTCACGTAGGTGCGCACAATAGAGTAAAAGGAGGGGAGTTCAGAGGGAGAGACTAAGCATCAGATAGAGGCAAAAGAGGCAAAGAGGCAGAAAGAGTGCACAAGAGGCAAAAAGCAGACTGAAAATGTATCTGGAGCGAGTCATCCACCATGCACGGTCACATCTTGCACTCCCAGGACGCCAGCACATAGCTCCACAGTGTGGGCTTTTTTTTTTTTAACTTGTCAGCAGATGATAATAGTGTTGCTATCTGCAGCGTGTGCTGTCAACGCATAAGTCGCGGTAAGCCCAACACTCACCTAGGGACGACCACCTTAAGAAGGCACCTGGCCTTCCATCACCGAGCCCAGTGGGAGCAACGTCCTGGCATTCATCTTGCACAAGGTAGGCTTCCATGGCCCAAATGTTTGAGCGTAAAAAAATGATGACGCTGGATAATCCTCTTACCCAACAGCTGACCACTGGCTTGTCGGAACTGATAGCCCGTCAAATGCCGCCATATAAATTGGTGGACTCGGGGCTTTTAGAAATTTTGTGGCCATTGGCACACCGCAATAGAATGTCCCCGGAAGGAAATATTTCTCCCAGAAGGGCATCCCTGAACTATATGGCCAAGTTCGGCGGCAAGTTAATATATCTCTGGCACATAGTGTTGGTGCCAAGATACATCTGAACACAGACACGTGGTCTTGCAAAAAAGGGCATGGAAGGTACATAACTTTTACTGCCCACCGGGTGAACCTTCTGATGGCTGTCAAGCATGTAACCCGTGGCTCCCGTGTGGATTTGGTTTTACCGCCACTGATCGCATGCAGGCCTGCCTCTTCTCCTCCTATTCCATCCTCCGTCTCCTCCTCGGCTGACTCCTCCTTTTCCACTGCTGCCGCCTCTTCTGCTGCACCCCCCAAGCTCCCCAGAACCTATTCAAGACAGGTGAGACTTTGCCATGCTGTGCTGCGGCTGTTGCTCCTGAAAGCCAAAAGCCACACCATTCCTGCACTACTTTGAAGTCTGCGCTCATAGGCCGATCAGTCGCTCAATTTGAAAGTTGGTAAAGTGGTGTGCGACAACGGTGCTGAGTGTGCTGAAACAGGGCAAAATGACACACATGCCGTGCATGGTACACATCCTGAACTTAGTCGTGCAGCGATTCGTTGCTAAATACCCCGGGGTCCAGGATGTTTTGCGGCAGGCCAGGAAAATCTCTGGCCATTTTAGATCTTACCCGGCCATGGCTCACCTTGCTGATGTTTAGCGGCGACACCATTTGCCCGTCAGACGTCTGATTTGTGACTGCCCGAAGCGCTGGAACCCCACCTTGTATATGCTTGATGGGCTGCTCCAGCAGAAATGTGCCTGAACGAACTCTGCGGCAGGACAGGTTCTGGGGAGCTTGTTTTTTTTTCACCTCTGCATGCAGACTTCTGCGGCCATTTGATGAGATCACCAAACTGGTTAGTCGCAGCCAGGGCACCATCAGTGACATCATACCTTACGCCTTCTTTCTGGAGCGTGAATTGAGTTGTGTCATTGATCAAGCCGTCGAGGAGCAGGAGCTGGAAATGCTGAGGGTAGGTGGAGGAGGAGGAGCAAGAAGAGCAGGCTTTAAACTTTTCGGGGATCCCTGGTGTGCTGTGGCTGGGGGAATGAGACCGAGGACGACATTCTACTGGGCAATAAGCAGGAGCCAGGGCATTCCACCACTTCCAATTTAGTGCAAATGGGGGCCTTCATGCTCCAGTGGTTAAAGAGGGACCCCCGTATAAAAGCATAAAGGTAAAGGACCTGTAAGGGTGGCAATGTACTTAGACCCCGATACAAACACTAAATAATGTTACCAGCATCACAGAGGGCTGTCAGAATGCAGCATTTCTGGGCCTTGCTGTGAGAGATGCTGCTTTCTGCTCTGGCAGAGGAATTTCCACCCGCAGTGAAACAGGTGCGGGTACTAATCCTACCGTGCCTGCAAAAAGAGGGCGGTTTGAAGATGTGTTGGTCACTTCAGATATGAGATTATTCTTTCAGCCAACCCATCGACAGCCGCCCTCCAGATCCAGTCTCAGGGAATGCCTAGACCGTCAGGTGTCCCGCTACATCGGGTTAACGGCCGATGTGGACGCTCTGAGAAGCGAGGAACCCCTGGACTATTGGGTGTGCAGGCTTGATCTGTGGGCAGAGCTGGCACAATTTGCCATGGAACTCTTGGCTTGCCCCATGTCGAGTGTCCTGTCCGAAAGGACATGCAGCGCAGCAGGGGGCATCGTGACCAATAAGTGCACACGCCTAGCTAATGAAAGTGTGGACTACCACACATTTAAAAAAATGAATGAGGCATGGATGTCGGAGGAATTCAACACCTGTGATGACCATGTATAATTGATTTTCCTCATGCCAGTCCCCACATATTTGCCACCGCCTAGAACAAAGAATGGTACTTGCCTTATGTATAAACAAATATAACCTGAAGGTTTTTCAGGTTCGCCTGCCTTTAAAGTGAATAGGGCCCGCCGATGTTCATCCATCACTATCTATCACAACTTTCATTGTTTGCTTCCAGATGCATTTACAGATACAGTACAGTTATCAGTGCTCAATCTTGTAACAATCTGCTTATCTTACCTGCATGTCCATTAGGGTTTCCACCTTTTTCACCCAAAAATACTGACCAGATTTAAGGTGTATTTACATGTTCTGTTTCATAGCATTTGTTTGCTACAATTTTGAGCGAGTTGCAGATAACTTGTTATCCCATACTTGTCCTTGTCTTAGTCTGGATGCTACATATGGTGAAAGGATTGCAAGCTTAAGAATCGTGGTCAAAATATCAGCTGATTATTTTCTTTTTTTCAAGATGTAGACAGGACTTGTGATGCTTAGGCCATCAGTACTTGAGGTGCTGGACAGCCTGTATAAGAAGTTAACTGACTGTGCACAAACTGTTTTATTATGAACAATTACCAACACTTTTTAATGCCACATATCTGTCAGTGTGAATACTAACTGGGTCATTAGTTTTCCTGGGGGCTATCCAGATGATCTGACTTTACTTTTTAAACCATTCCTCTCTATCAAATTATCCTTTTGTAGAATCATCTAATGAGAAGCAGTTATGGCTGATTTACACAGCCTGATTGTCAAGCACATTATCGGGAACAAACGTTCCTGCAAACACTGGTTCCCGACAATCTGCCCCTCTAAAGGAGCAGCTGATCACCCGATAAATGAGAGAAAAGTTCAATCATTGGGTAAAACTGTAATTCATCCAGGCAAGTAATTGTTATTTCTGGGCAGCAGAACAGCTATATGAGAAAGAATGATCACCATAGCGATCCCTCGTCCTCATACTGTGGAGGTGATCATTGCATGGAAATTCCTCCCTTTACCTGTTAGGGAAATATCCCTTCACCTATGATTGTTGGAATGCAAATTAAAAGGGATGCGAGCGCTCGGGAAACTGACACAAACATCGGATGTAGTTGTATCAGATTTCTCTTTTATTCAAAGACAAGTTCACAATAATATAGGCTTGAAACAGAAAAAAAAATCACATGACAAACATGACATTTGCAGTTATCAGATATAGATCATAAGACCATACATAGGTTTTCATTCCCCCCACTTCCTCCACACTTCCTGAGACACAACCAGAGAGGAAACTGGGGGGAAGGGTGTGTGGGTGCTATCAACACAAATAAACTGACTTTTTTACCTTATTTTCAGCTATTATTATCATCTGTCTATTTAACCCTGTAAGCTACATTTAGGACCTGACCTAAATCTCCCATATACACAAGATAGAGGACATGTTTATACAAAATGGATTCTCATCCCACACAAATCCCCCATTTTGAGATATCTTCAGTTCTGCCGCTGGCGCAGGACAGAAGATTTTCTCAATAGTCTCTATAATCTCTTCTCTTGGTACATAGTTTGTTCACATAAACAGTAGCCTAAGCAATACATATGCTATGAGGATAACTATGGTGACTTAGACAATCGTTTGAAGAATTTCCATGAACCACCCTCCCAAAGTTTTGAACCAGTTAGCAGGGTTGAGGAAGAATAGGTGCCTCCCCAGCATGAGTCTTTGTCTGCACTATTTTTCTGTAACCACTTGTCTCTCATGGCTTTCACCTTTTCTATTCCAGGTTTTTCCTGTAGGTTACCTTGGGGATCTATATAATGGCAACAAGCAGGTCCTACAATCTGACACATACCTCCTTCCTTTGCTGTGAGGTAGAGTAAAACCAAGGTGTGTTGATTGGTGACAATGATTATCTGGTTCTGGACAATGTTAGAGATGTTCATGAGTCTTAACACCTCCTATATCTGATCATCCAAATAATCAGTTGCCACCACTAGCTTGTCCCACATCTGCATTACCATGGGGTACAAGAACAAGGTACTGAAAATCTTATTGGATATGCTCATCTTTACTACGTGAGGTTTACCATTTGGTCTGGGTGTATTGTCCTTGGCCTTTTGATACAGAGTATGTTTAGATATAGCGTTTATATATATGTTGGAATGGGGTATTGTAAAGGTTGCAGGAGTAAGCCGGACAATTGTACATAAACCAGTGACAATTCTGGGCATCCACTTGCATGCCTTATGCCCACAGACCAGGGATATATATTCTGGGACTGCAACCACCGTACTATTAAACAACTGAGTTATCAATTTGGCCAGTCGGACATCTTCTGACAGTTTTGGTCCCTTTTCGTGACCCTCTGAGGAGTTAGAGGTTATTCCAGCAATTAAATCAACTAAGGTACAGTTGTTGCAGGCCAGATTCTTACCCTTTACAGGATCTATACCAACACACAGCACCAGGCTGTTCGGGTTAGGGTCATGGCAGCCAAATTTGTTATAAGGACTAAAAGACATACCTTTCAACTGTATTTGCAAACAATAACAGTGTGTCCAACTTGGAAAGCATGACACATTGCACCACATGTTCTAGTTCCAGTGGATAGAGCTATAATCAACAGGTGGCCCTGATCTGTTTACCATGAGCCAGGGGGTGCTGAGCCCATCCTGCAATGGGTAAGGGTGCTTTGCTTTCTCTAGTTTAAGGCTTAACCTGCTTCAACCTGAGAAAAAGATAGTAGATTTAGCCAGTTCAGTCAATTCGGCCGCTGCTTTGGGGATGGTAGGCCGTGTGAAACACTTGAATGACCCCTAGCGCCTGCATGACCTCCCTCATTACTTCTCCTGTGAAATGGGACCCCCCTATCTGACTCAATGACTTCAGGAACACCATACCTGCATATCAGTTCACTGACCAATTTCTTGCATTTGCCTTTGCTAATGGAAAGGCTTCTGGCCATCCTGAAAAGAGATCAACACACACAAGAACAAACTCATACACACTGTGTATAGTCTATATGAAATCTCTGGAATGGGTAAAATGGCCGTGAGTGTGCTTGCTTGGAGTCTTCACCAATGCACAAATCATGCACCCTTGTACAAACCGAGCTGCTACTGTTAAAAACCCTGGTGCAATCCAACCAGCATTTACAACACTTACCATAGCATCTTTAGACAGATGGGTATTTTCTTTGTTTCTCCAGATTCCTTGTTCATTAACCTTGGCCCCGTGCTTTGCCCAAAGTTCTTTTTCCTCAGGAGAGGCTTGATCAGTCATTTTCTGGAGCATACTTTCAGACACCACTTCAGGCTTCAGGATTTTTACTGGGGTGGGGACAGTCTTTACAGGCTTGCTTGGCCGCTTTGTCAGCTCGATTGTTACCTTTTGCCTCCACCGTGGTGTGCCTGGTGTGTGCCGTGACCTTGATGATGGAAACTTCCTCTGGTAACAACAGAGAGTTCATAAGTTCTAGTACAGAGTCTTTATTTTTTATAGGCTGGTCTGCAGATTTTAGGAAGTCCCTGGCCCGCAAAATAGGTCCATAGTCATGTGCAATACCAAAAGCATACCTTGAGTCTGTGTAGATGTTCACCTTCTTCCCCTTTGGCCATTTTACATGCCTCAGTGAGTGCCTTCAACTACAGGGTAGTCCAGAACAATTTCAGAAGCTTTTTCAATAATGGCTTGCACTGCCGCTACTGCCCTGACACAAGAGGGGGCACCTCTGGCAACAGGATCGAGGCGAGCAGAAAAGTAGGCAACGGTGCGTTGCTGATCTCCTTGTTTCTGAGTCATTACAGCAGTGCTATGCCCCTGCATTTCAGAACAAAACAAACATAAAGGTTTGTCATATTTTGAAGTGGAGGCAAACAGTATGCACAGTTTCAAAGTATGAAAGTTATTAACAGATTCTTCTGTAAGATGAAAGGGATCAGAAGACAAATAGTCATACATAGAGGGGCAGCATTAACATAGATGCGTGCCATATCCAACGACAGCAGTATGAGACAAGACCCAAAAATACTCTCAAGTTCTGTCTTCCTTTGGGCACCTGTATCTTTTCCACTGCCTCTTCTTGTTCGGGGTGGGGTCCCGGGCATCATGTGACAGGCAGTGTCAAAGAAATATAACCTTGTCTTTACAAAACTGCAGTTTATGCCTAGAAGCTTTACACCCATTTTCTTGGAGAATAATTAGGAGTGACAGAGTGGCAGCTTGACAGTTGATTTCTGTTTCAGCACACAAAAGTTAGTAATCGACATATTGCAATAAGACCACAGTTCCAGGAGGGGACCAGTTGGCTAAGACAGACAGTAGGGCCTGACTGTTCATGGTGGGCGAGTGCTGGGTCACCTGGGGTAAAACAGTCCATGTATACTGGTTCCCCTTAAAAGTGAAAGCAAAAAGATACTGACAATCTGGATGCAGAGGTATACTGAAAAATGCATTTGCCAGGTCAATCACAGTGAAACAGGTAGCTGTGGATGGAACTTGGGACAGAATAGTGTGTGGATTGGGCACTATTGGGGTTTGTAGGACTGTGACTTTGTTGACCTCTCAAAGATCATGGACCATTCAATATGTGACTGGCTGACTGTCACGCCCATTGTTATGGTCGTGACTCTTTGGGAGCTGCATGCAGTTACCCTCGGTCTGGGTGTTGTGTCAACCGCAGCTGGGGGCACTTAGTTGTTTGCCTAAAGTGCGGACAACAGGTATGCGTGCGGTTGCCTCTGGTTTTGTGTGTGTGTTTGTGTGCACTTTCCTTGTCTGGTGTGCACGAGGTTTATGTAGGTGTGCACTGTGACAATTCCCTTCACTTGTTGCTGCCCGTGGCAACGTTTTGTATTGTGTACATGTCGTGGCAGTGTCTCGGCCTCCTGGCTGACTCCCAGGACATGGTTGCCACGCAGTAACAGCTGCAGTGTAATTGTTTATGGGTGCACGTCCACTTTAAGTAGCTGTCTTCTCTTCCCTGGTGTGAGAAGGGTTAATTCCCTTCCTAGTCTGTGAGCACTGGGTGTGTCTGCATGGGTGTGGCTACATGGGCTATTTAGCCTCAGTTGAGACCTGATGTCTGAGGGGTACTCCAGGCATGTTGCTGGAGACATTCTCTTGGTCTTCTACCATCTGCCAGTGAGGGCCACCCTTGTGGTCATCAATGTTATATGTGATGTTTAGTTGATGTTGCTTTTCTATGTTTTATGCAGCTATGGATCTGGGTTTCTGTGTGTATATGTGTGTGTGCTGTGTCCATTTATGTTTGGTGTGGACATCAGCTTGTGTGCACGGGATCCAGTCAGCAAGGCTGTGGCAGGTAGGTTTGTAACTACTGTAGTTCACCTGCCATATCCATATATCTGTTTGTGTTCCCCTTTTCCTTGCAGCTTGGCCAGTGAGACTCCTGTTCCTCCGTGCCTAGCAAGAACAGGTCGTATTACCCTGCTCCTTGTTCCAGGGCAATCCTGAGGGCTAGCAGGGATTATAGGTTCTGGTGTATGAGCCCTCGCACCATTTTCCCCCAGTTTCTTTAGAATTTCCCCACTATATTTACCTAGTTTATTCTGTTACTGAGTTTCTTAACCAATCAAAACCTCACAAACCGGACATTGGAGTCCAAGGACTTTGATTACCCTTCCTGTAATTCTCCAAGATTTTCCACATTCAATCAAGAACAAATAAGGCATATAACAAAACCCCGCAAAACTAAACCAAAGACTTACCAATTGAAACTGTCCATCTCTTAGATCTCAAGATCCAACAATTATAGTCATTTTCAGGTTCTTACCAAAAATAGGCTCAACTATAGGACTTATACGTACATTCAATCACCAGATGCTCGAACCAGACAAACCACTCAGGGAGACACAGATATAGTGTAAGATAAAGTCTCTTGCCTTTTAGCGCTATTTCTTATATCAGCAAATCCCGGACTGGAACGTCCAATTAGTCGAAGACCAGATGAAGTGTCCTTAAGTTGAGCGCCAAGATTTTGTTAGGGAAATATCCCTTCACCTATGATTGTTGGAATCCAAATTAAAAGGGATGCGAGCACTCGGGAAACTTACACAAACATTGGATGTAGTTGTATCAGATTTCTCTTTAATTCAAAGACAAGCTCACAATAATATAGGCTTGAAACAGAAAAAAATTATCACATGACAAACATGACATTTGCGGCTATAAGATATAGATCAGAAGCCCATAAGTAGGTTTCCATTCCCTGCCCCCTCTCCCCCTCACTACCTGAGACACAGAGATATCTCTGCTAGAGAGGAAACTGGGGGGAGGGGTGTGTGGGTGCGATCAACACACATAAACTGACTTTTTGACCTTGTTTTTAGCTATTATTATCTGTCTATTTAACCCTGCAGGCTCCATTTAGGACCTGACCTAAATCTCCCATATACACAAGATGGAAGACATGTTTACACAAAATGGATTCTCATCCCTCACACCCCCCCCCCCCCCACTGAACTTGTAGAATTTTGTTGGCAATGAACACTTCCTTCCTGATAATGGGCTGCTCCTCTGGCTGTCTAGTGCAGTAAAGGTCAACAATGCATACTGGGATGGACTTTTTTAAAGGGTAATGAATTCAGCCAGCTTCAAAAATGCACATGCTTATGTCTTTTTTTTTTTCACTCTTGTATTTGTGGCCAGTGTATTATCCATATATTTTATTTAGCAAGGAATAGGTTTGAGATCGGCAAAAAAGATTCGAAAGATAGATAAATACTTGAGCATAAATACAATAAAACTTATGGAGATGGGAATGATGTTATATGCCACTATAACTGAATAGAAAACAGTAGCATTCCTGACCTTTATGGTTGGACAGAGCACTCTGCATAAAATTGCATCCATGCATGAAAATTATGATGGGAAAGGAAGCTGCACCATATGAATTTGCTTTTAGACCTGATTCACACTTTCCTTTTGGTTTCCACTTTTGAGATCCGATAGCGGATCTCAAAACCAGACCAAAACAGTTCAGTTTGATGTTAACAGATTAATTGCATCCATTCCATTAGGATGCCGTTGTGTTACATTGAAACAGAAGAAACTGGATCTGGCCCTAAAATCATGAAAAAAAAATCAAATCCCATATCAATCACTTACATTGATTTTGCTGAGAGATCCTGTTTGTAACGTTTCACAGACCAGACACAAAACAACTGCAAAGTGGAAGGGAGTGCATCCTAATGCATCCTAATCAGTTTTGTCCTCATTAACAGTCAATGGGGACAAAACTGAACTATTTTGACACGGTTTTGAGATACTTTGCCAGATCTCGAAACTGGAATGCCACAATGCAAGTGGGAAACAGCCCTTACCTGAGGGCTACACATCAGGCACATGAGAGCCAAATGTCTAAAACTAGCATTTGAGTTGTTTTTTCAAACCAATGCCTGGATTGATTTGATTTAGAGATGAGCAAATGATAATGAAGTAGACATATTTACATATTTGGTATCATTGCTTCTGTAACAGCCTGCTCTATAAAAAATAGTACATACTCTAACCTGTCAGGTAAACATTGTAATTTTTTTAAAAATAAAAGTCAGAACAGCCATTATTTTGTTACCCAGCCTCACAAAAAGAGTAATGCAGAGCGATCAAAAATCATATATATCCCAAAATAGTACCAATAAAAAGGTTGCATTATCCTGTGGTTTCCAAAATGGGGTCACTTTTTGGGAGATTCTACTGTATGGGTGTATCAGAGGGTCTTCAAATGTGACATGGTGCCTTAAACCAGTCCAGCAAAATCTGCCTCCAAAAACCAGATGGATGGAGCTCCTTTCTTTCTGAGCCCTGCTGTGTGCTCATACAGCAGTTTATGATCACATATGGAGAGTTTCTGTAAATTGCAGAATCAGGGTAATAAATATTGTGCTTTGTTTGGCTGTTAATCCTTGCTGTGTTACAGGAAAAAAAATTGATTAAAATGGAAAAGCTGCCCAAAAAAATAATTTAGAAATTTAATCTCCATTTTCCTTTCATTCCTGTGAAACACCTTGTACCTTGAGGGGTGTAGTTTCTAAAACAGGTTATTTATGAGTGGTTTCTGCTATGTAAGCCCCACAGACTTAATAATTGAACTGGTCCTTAAAAAGTGGGTTTTGGAAATTTTCTAAAACATTTTATGAATTGCTTCTAAAATTCTAAGACTCCTAATGCCCTAAAAATGTTTACAAAATTTACAAAATGATGCCAACATAATGTAGACAAATAGGAAATATAAAGTAACTATTTTATGAGGTATCATTATCTACATTAAAAGCATATTTTTTTTCCAATTTTTCCAAATTTTCTGTAAATTTAGGATTTAAAAAAATAAATAAAGGTGATTTATATTGACTCTGATTTTCCACTATCATGAAATACAATGTGTCACAAGAAAACAAATTTCTGCAATTTTGGGAAACTGATTAATAACTTACAGTTGCAAGAAAAAGTAGCTCTTGGAGATGTCATTAGTCTAGGGGTTCACATACTTTTTCCACCTGCACTGTGAATGTTTACATGGTGTGTTCAATAAAAACATGGTAACATTTAATTATTTGTGTGTTATTAGTTTAAGCAGACTGTGATTGTCTATTGTAGTGACTTAGATGAAGATCAGATTCATTTTATGACTAATTCATGCAGAAATCCATACCATTCCAAAGGGTTCACATACTTTTTCTTGCAACTGTATATAAGGGTCCCAAGAGCTCAGATGAGTGGCTGGGTCCCTGTCTGATCCCTTTTATATGCAAAGGGAGAGCAACAAGGATGTCTTCTGTCGCCACTTTTATTTATTTTAGTTATTGAACCCCTGGCCATGACTTTGTCAATAGACAAAGAAATAGAAGTTATAAAGATTACAGATAAGGAAATAAAACTGGCAATATTTGCAGACTTCTACTCATGCATGTGAATAATATAGATAAAGGGATTAATAAGATAATGAAGACTCTAAAGACCTTTGGGAATAGAGGGTTAAATCTACATATAGCCAAGAAAGAGATTGAATACCTGGGGATTAAAATCAACAAAGACTCCAATAAGATGTATCAGGAAGTTTGTTTGCCAATTATTGAAAAAATTAAGAAGGAGCTCCAGAAGTAGATGGCTTTACCCTTTTCCACTTCTGGGAGATGTCAACTGATAAAGATGATTAGTTTCCTTTACAGATGCTTCCCTTTATATATAAAAAAAAATAGACATATGATCAATAGACAAATATTTTCTTAAATTTATTTGGAGGAATAAAAAAGCTAGGGTAGGGAATAGGGATGAGCGAACTCGAACTGTATAGTTCGGGTTCGTACCGAATTTTGGGGTGTCCGTGACACGGACCCGAACCCGGACATTTTCGTAAAAGTCCGGGTTCGGGTTCGGTGTTCGTCGCTTTCTTCGCGCTTTTGTGACGCTTTCTTGGCGCTTTTTGAAAGGCTGCAAAGCAGCCAATCAACAAGCGTCATACTACTTGCCCCAAGAGGCCATCACAGCCATGCCTACTATTGGCATGGCTGTGATTGGCCAGAGCACCATGTGACCCAGCCTCTATTTAAGCTGGAGTCACATAGCGCCGCCCGTCACTCTGCTCTGATTAGCGTAGGGAGAGGTTGCGGCTGCGACAGTAGGGCGAGATTAGGCAGATTAACTCCTCCAAAGGACTTGATTAACTGATCGATCTGCAGCTGTGGATCATTGAGCTGCTGATCCTCAATTGCTCACTGTTTTTAGGCTGCACAGACCGTTTGTCAGTCACATTTTTCTGGGGTGATCGGCGGCCATTTTGTGTCTTGTGGTGCGCCAGCACAAGCTGCGACCAAGTGCATTTAACCCTCAATGGTGTGGTTGTTTTTTGGCTAAAGCCTACATCAGGGTGAAGCTGTCACACCAAGTGCATTTAACCAGCAATAGTCTGTTCATTTTTTGGCCATATACAAAATCAGGGGCAAGCTGCGCCTGTCACCAAGTGCATTTAACCCTCAATGGTGTGGTTGTTTTTTGGCTAAAGCCTACATCAGGGTGAAGCTGTCACACCAAGTGCATTTAACCAGCAATAGTCTGTTCATTTTTTGGCCATATACTAAATCAGGGGCAAGCTGCGCCTGTCACCAAGTGCATTTAACCCTCAATGGTGTGGTTGTTTTTTGGCTAAAGCCTACATCAGGGTGAAGCTGTCACACCAAGTGCATTTAACCAGCAATAGTCTGTTCATTTTTTGGCCATATACTAAATCAGGGGCAAGCTGCGCCTGTCACCAAGTGCATTTAACCCTCAATGGTGTGGTTGTTTTTTGGCTAAAGCCTACATCAGGGTGAAGCTGTCACACCAAGTGCATTTAACCAGCAATAGTCTGTTTATTTTTTGGCCATATCCCAGTCTAATTCTGTCACTAAATCCATACCGGTCACCCAGCGCCTAAATACTAGGCCTCAAATTTATATCCAGCTAAATCTGTCCCTAGTGCTGTAGCTGGGCGAGTTATTTAGTGTCCGTTCAAGCACATTTCTTGTTCTGGGTTGAAATACAATTCCCAATTTAGCAATTTCATAATTTAGTGGTTTCTGCTATATCAGAGCTATTTGAAATCTATCCCTAAAAGGGTATATAATATTCAAGGTGCACATTGGGTCATTCAGAATAACTTCACACACACCCGCTACTGTGTATTTCCAAGTCTAATTCTGTCACTAAACCCATACCTTGTCACCCAGCGCCTAAATACTAGGCCTCAAATTTATATCCCGCTAAATCTGTCCCTAGTGCTGTAGCTGGGCGAGTTATTTAGTGTCCGTTCAAGCACATTTCTTGTTCTGGGTTGAAATACAATTCCCAATTTAGCAATTTCATAATTTAGTGGTTTCTGCTATATCAGAGCTATTTGAAATCTATCCCTAAAAGGGTATATAATATTCAAGGTGCACATTGGGTCATTCAGAATAACTTCACACACACCCGCTACTGTGTATTTCCAAGTCTAATTCTGTCACTAAACCCATACCTGTCACCCAGCGCCTAAATACTAGGCCTCAAATTTATATCCCGCTAAATCTGTCCCTAGTGCTGTAGCTGGGCGAGTTATTTAGTGTCCGTTCAAGCACATTTCTTGTTCTGGGTTGAAATACAATTCCCAATTTAGCAATTTCATAATTTAGTGGTTTCTGCTATATCAGAGCTATTTGAAATCTATCCCTAAAAGGGTATATAATATTCAAGGTGCATATTGGGTCATTCAGAATAACTTCACACACACCCGCTACTGTGTATTTCCAAGTCTAATTCTGTCACTAAACCCATACCTGTCACCCAGCGCCTAAATACTAGGCCTCAAATTTATATCCCGCTAAATCTGTCCCTAGTGCTGTAGCTGGGCGAGTTATTTAGTGTCCGTTCAAGCACATTTCTTGTTCTGGGTTGAAATACAATTCCCAATTTAGCAATTTCATAATTTAGTGGTTTCTGCTATATCAGAGCTATTTGAAATCTATCCCTAAAAGGGTATATAATATTCAAGGTGCACATTGGGTCATTCAGAATAACTTCACACACACCCGCTACTGTGTATTTCCAAGTCTAATTCTGTCACTAAACCCATACCTGTCACCCAGCGCCTAAATACTAGGCCTCAAATTTATATCCCGCTAAATCTGTCCCTAGTGCTGTAGCTGGGCGAGTTATTTAGTGTCCGTTCAAGCACATTTCTTGTTCTGGGTTGAAATACAATTCCCAATTTAGCAATTTCATAATTTAGTGGTTTCTGCTATATCAGAGCTATTTGAAATCTATCCCTAAAAGGGTATATAATATTCAAGGTGCACATTGGGTCATTCAGAATAACTTCACACACACCCGCTACTGTGTATTTCCAAGTCTAATTCTGTCACTAAACCCATACCTGTCACCCAGCGCCTAAATACTAGGCCTCAAATTTATATCCCGCTAAATCTGTCCCTAGTGCTGTAGCTGGGCGAGTTATTTAGTGTCCGTTCAAGCACATTTCTTGTTCTGGGTTGAAATACAATTCCCAATTTAGCAATTTCATAATTTAGTGGTTTCTGCTATATCAGAGCTATTTGAAATCTATCCCTAAAAGGGTATATAATATTCAAGGTGCACATTGGGTCATTCAGAATAACTTCACACACACCCGCTACTGTGTATTTCCAAGTCTAATTCTGGCACTAAACCCATACCTGTCACCCAGCGCCTAAATACTAGGCCTCAAATTTATATCCCGCTAAATCTGTCCCTAGTGCTGTAGCTGGGCGAGTTATTTAGTGTCCGTTCAAGCACATTTCTTGTTCTGGGTTGAAATACAATTCCCAATTTAGCAATTTCATAATTTAGTGGTTTCTGCTATATCAGAGCTATTTGAAATCTATCCCTAAAAGGGTATATAATATTCAAGGTGCACATAGGGTCATTCAGAATAACTTCACACACCCGCTACTGTGCATTTCCAAATCTAATTCTGTCACTAAACCCATACCTGTCACCCAGCGCCTAAATACTAGGCCTCAAATTTATATCCCGCTAAATCTCTCGTTACCGCTGTCCTGTTGTGGCTGGGAAAGTTATTTAGTGTCCGTCAAAGCACATTTTTTGTTCTGGGTTGAAATACAATTCCCAATTTAGCAATTTCATAATTTAGTCGTTTCTGCTATATCAGAGCTATTTGAAATCTATCCCTAAAAGGGTAGATCATATTGAAGGTGCACATAGGGTCATTCAGAATAACTTCACACACACGCTTCTGTGCATTTCCAAGTCTAATTCTGTCACTAAACCCATACCTGTCACCCAGCGCCTAAATACTAGGCCTCAAATTTATATCCCGCTAAATCTGTCCCTAGTGCTGTAGCTGGGCGAGTTATTTAGTGTCCGTTCAAGCACATTTCTTGTTCTGGGTTGAAATACAATTCCCAATTTAGCAATTTCATAATTTAGTGGTTTCTGCTATATCAGAGCTATTTGAAATCTATCCCTAAAAGGGTATATAATATTCAAGGTGCACATTGGGTCATTCAGAATAACTTCACACACACCCGCTACTGTGTATTTCCAAGTCTAATTCTGGCACTAAACCCATACCTGTCACCCAGCGCCTAAATACTAGGCCTCAAATTTATATCCCGCTAAATCTGTCCCTAGTGCTGTAGCTGGGCGAGTTATTTAGTGTCCGTTCAAGCACATTTCTTGTTCTGGGTTGAAATACAATTCCCAATTTAGCAATTTCATAATTTAGTGGTTTCTGCTATATCAGAGCTATTTGAAATCTATCCCTAAAAGGGTATATAATATTCAAGGTGCACATAGGGTCATTCAGAATAACTTCACACACCCGCTACTGTGCATTTCCAAATCTAATTCTGTCACTAAACCCATACCTGTCACCCAGCGCCTAAATACTAGGCCTCAAATTTATATCCCGCTAAATCTCTCGTTACCGCTGTCCTGTTGTGGCTGGGAAAGTTATTTAGTGTCCGTCAAAGCACATTTTTTGTTCTGGGTTGAAATACAATTCCCAATTTAGCAATTTCATAATTTAGTCGTTTCTGCTATATCAGAGCTATTTGAAATCTATCCCTAAAAGGGTATATAATATTCAAGGTGCACATTGGGTCATTCAGAATAACTTCACACACACACGCTTCTGTGCATTTCCAAGTCTAATTCTGTCACTAAATCCATACCGGTCACCCAGCGCCTAAATACTAGGCCTCAAATTTATATCCCGCTGAATTTGAATACAATACATTGGGCCAAATAATATATTTGTTGTTGTGGTGAACCATAACAATGAGAAAAACATCTAGTAAGGGACGCGGACGTGGACATGGTCGTGGTGGTGTTAGTGGACCCTCTGGTGCTGGGAGAGGACGTGGCCGTTCTGCCACATCCACACGTCCTAGTGTACCAACTACCTCAGGTCCCAGTAGCCGCCAGAATTTACAGCGATATATGGTGGGGCCCAATGCCGTTCTAAGGATGGTAAGGCCTGAGCAGGTACAGGCATTAGTCAATTGGGTGGCCGACAGTGGATCCAGCACGTTCACATTATCTCCCACCCAGTCTTCTGCAGAAAGCGCACAGATGGCGCCTGAAAACCAACCCCATCAGTCTGTCACATCACCCCCATGCATACCAGGGAAACTGTCTCAGCCTCAAGTTATGCAGCAGTCTCTTATGCTGTTTGAAGACTCCGCTGGCAGGGTTTCCCAAGGGCATCCACCTAGCCCTTCCCCAGCGGTGAAAGACATAGAATGCACTGACGCACAACCACTTATGTTTCCTGATGATGAGGACATGGGAATACCACCTCAGCATGTCTCTGATGATGACGAAACACAGGTGCCAACTGCTGCGTCTTTCTGCAGTGTGCAGACTGAACAGGAGGTCAGGGATCAAGACTGGGTGGAAGACGATGCAGGGGACGATGAGGTCCTAGACCCCACATGGAATGAAGGTCGTGCCACTGACTTTCACAGTTCGGAGGAAGAGGCAGTGGTGAGACCGAGCCAACAGCGTAGCAAAAGAGGGAGCAGTGGGCAAAAGCAGAACACCCGCCGCCAAGAGACTCCGCCTGCTACTGACCACCGCCATCTGGGACCGAGCACCCCAAAGGCAGCTTCAAGGAGTTCCCTGGCATGGCACTTCTTCAAACAATGTGCTGACGACAAGACCCGAGTGGTTTGCACGCTGTGCCATCAGAGCCTGAAGCGAGGCATTAACGTTCTGAACCTGAGCACAACCTGCATGACCAGGCACCTGCATGCAAAGCATGAACTGCAGTGGAGTAAACACCTTAAAACCAAGGAAGTCACTCAGGCTCCCCCTGCTACCTCTTCTGCTGCTGCCGCCTCGGCCTATTCTGCTGCTGCCGCCTCGGCCTCTTCCTCCGCCTCTGGAGGAACGTTGGCACCTGCCGCCCAGCAAACAGGGGATGTACCACCAACACCACCACCACCACCTCCGTCACCAAGCGTCTCAACCATGTCACACGCCAGCGTTCAGCTCTCCATCTCACAAACATTTGATAGAAAGCGTAAATTCCCACCTAGCCACCCTCGATCCCTGGCCCTGAATGCCAGCATTTCTAAACTACTGGCCTATGAAATGCTGTCATTTAGGCTGGTGGACACAGACAGCTTCAAACAGCTCATGTCGCTTGCTGTCCCACAGTATGTTGTTCCCAGCCGGCACTACTTCTCCAAGAGAGCCGTGCCTTCCCTGCACAACCAAGTATCCGATAAAATCAAGTGTGCACTGCGCAACGCCATCTGTGGCAAGGTCCACCTAACCACAGATACGTGGACCAGTAAGCACGGCCAGGGACGCTATATCTCCCTAACTGCACACTGGGTAAATGTAGTGGCAGCTGGGCCCCAGGCGGAGAGCTGTTTGGCGCACGTCCTTCCGCCGCCAAGGATCGCAGGGCAACATTCTTTGCCTCCTGTTGCCACCTCCTCCTTCTCGGCTTCCTCCTCCTCTTCTTCCACCTGCTCATCCAGTCAGCCACACACCTTCACCACCAACTTCAGCACAGCCCGGGGTAAACGTCAGCAGGCCATTCTGAAACTCATATGTTTGGGGCACAGGCCCCACACCGCACAGGAGTTGTGGCGGGGTACAGAACAACAGACCGACGAGTGGTTGCTGCCGGTGAGCCTCAAGCCCGGCCTGGTGGTGTGTGATAATGGGCGAAATCTCGTTGCAGCTCTGGGACTAGCCAATTTGACGCACATCCCTTGCTTGGCGCATGTGCTGAATTTGGTGGTGCAGAAGTTCATTCACAACTACCCCGACATGTCAGAGCTGCTGCATAAAGTGCGGGCCGTCTGTTCGCGCTTCCGGCGTTCACATCCTGCTGCTGCTCGCCTGTCTGCGCTACAGCGTAACTTCGGCCTTCCCGCTCACCGCCTCATATGCGACGTGCCCACCAGGTGGAACTCCACCTTGCACATGCTGGACAGACTGTGCGAGCAGCAGCAGGCCATAGTGGAGTTTCAGCTGCAGCACGCACGGGTCAGTCGCACTACAGAACAGCACCACTTCACCACCAATGACTGGGCCTCCATGCGAGACCTGTGTGCCCTGTTGCGCTGTTTCGAGTACTCCACCAACATGGCCAGTGGCGATGACACCGTTATCAGCGTTACAATACCACTTCTATGTCTCCTTGAGAAAACACTTAGGGCGATGATGGAAGAGGAGGTGGCCCAGGAGGAGGAGGAGGAGGAGGAGGAGGAAGAGGGGTCATTTTTAGCACTTTCAGGCCAGTCTCTTCGAAGTGACTCAGAGGGAGGTTTTTGGCAACAGCAGAGGCCAGGTACAAATGTGGCCAGCCAGGGCCCACTACTGGAGGACGAGGAGGACGAGGATGAGGAGGAGGTGGAGGAGGATGAGGATGAAGCATGGTCACAGCGGGGTGGCACCCAACGCAGCTCGGGTCCATCACTGGTGCGTGGCTGGGGGGAAAGGCAGGACGATGACGATACGCCTCCCACAGAGGACAGCTTGTCCTTATCCCTGGGCAGCCTGGCACACATGAGCGACTACATGCTGCAGTGCCTGCGCAACGACAGCAGAGTTGCCCACATTTTAACCTGTGCGGACTACTGGGTTGCCACCCTGCTGGATCCACGCTACAAAGACAATGTGCCCACCTTACTTCCTGCACTGGAGCGTGATAGGAAGATGCGCGAGTACAAGCGCACGTTGGTAGACGCGCTACTGAGAGCATTCCCAAATGTCACAGGGGAACAAGTGGAAGCCCAAGGCCAAGGCAGAGGAGGAGCAAGAGGTCGCCAAGGCAGCTGTGTCACGGCCAGCTCCTCTGAGGGCAGGGTTAGCATGGCAGAGATGTGGAAAACTTTTGTCAACACGCCACAGCTAACTGCACCACCACCTGATACGCAACGTGTTAGCAGGAGGCAACATTTCACTAACATGGTGGAACAGTACGTGTGCACACCCCTCCACGTACTGACTGATGGTTCGGCCCCATTCAACTTCTGGGTCTCTAAATTGTCCACGTGGCCAGAGCTAGCCTTTTATGCCTTGGAGGTGCTGGCCTGCCCGGCAGCCAGCGTTTTGTCTGAACGTGTATTCAGCACGGCAGGGGGCGTCATTACAGACAAACGCAGCCGCCTGTCTACAGCCAATGTGGACAAGCTGACGTTCATAAAAATGAACCAGGCATGGATCCCACAGGACCTGTCCGTCCCTTGTCCAGATTAGACATTAACTACCTCCCCATAACCATATATTATTGGACTCCAGGGCACTTCCTCATTCAATCCTATTTTTATTTTCATTTTACCATTATATTGCGATGCTACCCAAAGTTGAATGAACCTCTCCTCTGCCTGTGTGCTAGGCCTAAATATATGCCAATGGACTGTTGCAGTGGTGGCTGACATGAAGCCTGATTCTCTGCTATGACATGCAGACTAATTCTCTGCTGACATGAAGCCAGATTGTCTGTTACGGGACCTCTCTCCTCTGCCTGGGTGCTGGGCCTAAATTTATGACAATGGACTGTTGCAGTGGTGGCTGACGTGAAGCCTGATTCTCTGCTATGACATGCAGACTGATTCTCTGCTGTCATGAAGCCAGATTGTCTGTTACGGGACCTCTCTGCTCTGCCTGTGTGCTAGGCCTAAATATATGCCAATGGACTGTTGCAGTGGTGGGTGACGTGAAGCCTGATTCTCTGCTATGATATGAAGACTGATTCTCTGCTGACATGAAGCCAGATTGTCTGTTACGGGACCTTTCTCCTCTGCCTGGGTTCTGGGCCTAAATTTATGAAAATTGACTCTTACAGTGGTGGGTGACGTGAAGCCTGATTCTCTGCTATGATATGAAGACTGATTCTCTGCTGACATGAAGCCAGATTGTCTGTTACGGGACCTTTCTCCTCTGCCTGGGTTCTGGGCCTAAATTTATGAAAATTGACTCTTACAGTGGTGGGTGACGTGAAGCCTGATTCTCTGCTATGATATGAAGACTGATTCTCTGCTGACATGAAGCCAGATTGTCTGTTACGGGACCTTTCTCCTCTGCCTGGGTTCTGGGCCTAAATTTATGAAAATTGACTCTTACAGTGGTGGGTGACGTGAAGCCTGATTCTCTGCTATGATATGAAGACTGATTCTCTGCTGACATGAAGCCAGATTGTCTGTTACGGGACCTTTCTCCTCTGCCTGGGTTCTGGGCCTAAATTTATGAAAATTGACTCTTACAGTGGTGGGTGACGTGAAGCCTGATTCTCTGCTATGATATGAAGACTGATTCTCTGCTGACATGAAGCCAGATTGTCTGTTACGGGACCTTTCTCCTCTGCCTGGGTTCTGGGCCTAAATTTATGAAAATTGACTCTTACAGTGGTGGGTGACGTGAAGCCTGATTCTCTGCTATGATATGAAGACTGATTCTCTGCTGACATGAAGCCAGATTCTCTGTTACGGGACCTCTCTCCTCTGCCTGGGTGCTGGGCCTAAATTTATGACAATGGACTGTTGCAGTGGTGGCTGACGTGAAGCCTGATTCTCTGCTATGACATGCAGACTGATTCTCTGCTGACATGAAGCCAGATCCTCTGTTACGGGACCTCTCTCCTCTGCCTGTGTGTGTGCTGGGCCTAAATATATGCCAATGGACTGTTGCAGTGGTGGCTGACGTGAAGCCTCATTCTCTGCTATGACATGCAGACTAATTCTCTGCTGACATGAAGACAGATTCTCTGTTACGGGACCTCCCTCCTCTGCCTGGGTGCTGGGCCTAAATATATGCCAATGGACTGTTGCAGTGGTGGCTGACGTGAAGCCTCATTCTCTGCTATGACATGCAGACTGATTCTCTGCTGACATGAAGCCAGATCGTCTGTTACGGGACCTCTCTGCTCTGCCTGTGTGCTAGGCCTAAATATATGCCAATGGACTGTTGCAGTGGTGGGTGACGTGAAGCCTCATTCTCTGCTATGACATGCAGACTGATTCTCTGCTGTCATGAAGCCAGATTGTCTGTTACGGGACCTCTCTGCTCTGCCTGTGTGCTAGGCCTAAATATATGCCAATGGACTGTTGCAGTGGTGGGTGACGTGAAGCCTCATTCTCTGCTATGACATGCAGACTGATTCTCTGCTGACATGAAGCCAGATTGTCTGTTACGGGACCTCTCTCCTCTGCCTGTGTGCTAGGCCTAAATATATGCCAATGGACTGTTGCAGTGGTGGCTGACGTGAAGCCTGATTCTCTGCTATGACATGCAGACTAATTCTCTGCTGACATGAAGCCAGATTGTCTGTTACGGGACCTCTCTCCTCTGCCTGGGTGCTGGGCCTAAATTTATGACAATGGACTGTTGCAGTGGTGGCTGACGTGAAGCCTGATTCTCTGCTATGACATGCAGACTGATTCTCTGCTGACATGAAGCCAGATCCTCTGTTACGGGACCTCTCTCCTCTGCCTGTGTGTGTGCTGGGCCTAAATATATGCCAATGGACTGTTGCAGTGGTGGCTGACGTGAAGCCTCATTCTCTGCTATGACATGCAGACTGATTCTCTGCTGACATGAAGCCAGATTCTCTGTTACGGGACCTCTCTCCTCTGCCTGTGTGTGTGCTGGGCCTAAATATATGCCAATGGACTGTTGCAGTGGTGGCTGACGTGAAGCCTCATTCTCTGCTATGACATGCAGACTAATTCTCTGCTGACATGAAGACAGATTCTCTGTTACGGGACCTCTCTCCTCTGCCTGTGTGTGTGCTGGGCCTAAATATATGCCAATGGACTGTTGCAGTGGTGGCTGACGTGAAGCCTAATTCTCTGCTATGACATGCAGACTAATTCTCTGCTGACATGAAGACAGATTCTCTGTTACGGGACCTCCCTCCTCTGCCTGGGTGCTGGGCCTAAATATATGCCAATGGACTGTTGCAGTGGTGGCTGACGTGAAGCCTCATTCTCTGCTATGACATGCAGACTAATTCTCTGCTGACATGAAGACAGATTCTCTGTTACGGGACCTCTCTCCTCTGCCTGGGTGCCGGGGCCTAAATATCTGAGAATGGACTGTTCCAGTGGTGGGTGACGGGAAGCCAGATTCTCTGCTATGGAACCTCTCTCCAATTGATTTTGGTTAATTTTTATTTATTTAATTTTTATTTTAATTCATTTCCCTATCCACATTTGTTTGCAGGGGATTTACCTACATGTTGCTGCCTTTTGCAGCCCTCTAGCTCTTTCCTGGGCTGTTTTACAGCCTTTTTAGTGCCGAAAAGTTCGGGTCCCCATTGACTTCAATGGGGTTCGGGTTCGGGACGAAGTTCGGATCGGGTTCGGATCCCGAACCCGAACATTTCCGGGATGTTCGGCCGAACTTCTCGAACCCGAACATCCAGGTGTTCGCTCAACTCTAGTAGGGAAAGATGTTTTGTATGGAAATAAAACAAATGGTGGTATCGCATTCCCTGTTCTACGTAACTTTAATCTAGCATGTATCTGAGATACATAAAGTAATGGTTTAATGGTGGAGTTTTTTTAACTGGTGTTGCGAATAGAGTTGAGCGAACACCTGGATGTTCGGGTTCGAGAAGTTCGGCCGAACATCCCGGAAATGTTCGGGTTCGGGATCCGAACCCGATCCGAACTTCGTCCCGAACCCGAACCCCATTGAAGTCAATGGGGACCCGAACTTTTCGGCACTAAAAAGGCTGTAAAACAGCCCAGGAAAGAGCTAGAGGGCTGCAAAAGGCAGCAACATGTAGGTAAATCCCCTGCAAACAAATGTGGATAGGGAAATGAATTAAAATAAAAATTAAATAAATAAAAATTAACCAAAATCAATTGGAGAGAGGTTCCATAGCAGAGAATCTGGCTTCCCGTCACCCACCACTGGAACAGTCCATTCTCAGATATTTAGGCCCCGGCACCCAGGCAGAGGAGAGAGGTCCCGTAACAGAGAATCTGTCTTCATGTCAGCAGAGAATTAGTCTGCATGTCATAGCAGAGAATGAGGCTTCACGTCAGCCACCACTGCAACAGTCCATTGGCATATATTTAGGCCCAGCACACACACAGGCAGAGGAGAGAGGTCCCGTAACAGAGAATCTGGCTTCATGTCAGCAGAGAATCAGTCTGCATGTCATAGCAGAGAATCAGGCTTCACGTCAGCCACCACTGCAACAGTCCATTGTCATAAATTTAGGCCCAGCACCCAGGCAGAGGAGAGAGGTCCCGTAACAGAGAATCTGGCTTCATGTCAGCAGAGAATCAGTCTTCATATCATAGCAGAGAATCAGGCTTCACGTCACCCACCACTGTAAGAGTCAATTTTCATAAATTTAGGCCCAGAACCCAGGCAGAGGAGAAAGGTCCCGTAACAGACAATCTGGCTTCATGTCAGCAGAGAATCAGTCTTCATATCATAGCAGAGAATCAGGCTTCACGTCACCCACCACTGTAAGAGTCAATTTTCATAAATTTAGGCCCAGAACCCAGGCAGAGGAGAAAGGTCCCGTAACAGACAATCTGGCTTCATGTCAGCAGAGAATCAGTCTTCATATCATAGCAGAGAATCAGGCTTCACGTCACCCACCACTGTAAGAGTCAATTTTCATAAATTTAGGCCCAGAACCCAGGCAGAGGAGAAAGGTCCCGTAACAGACAATCTGGCTTCATGTCAGCAGAGAATCAGTCTTCATATCATAGCAGAGAATCAGGCTTCACGTCACCCACCACTGTAAGAGTCAATTTTCATAAATTTAGGCCCAGAACCCAGGTAGAGGAGAAAGGTCCCGTAACAGACAATCTGGCTTCATGACAGCAGAGAATCAGTCTGCATGTCATAGCAGAGAATCAGGCTTCACGTCAGCCACCACTGCAACAGTCCATTGTCATAAATTTAGGCCCAGCACCCAGGCAGAGGAGAGAGGTCCCGTAACAGAGGATCTGGCTTCATGTCAGCAGAGAATCAGTCTGCATGTCATAGCAGAGAATGAGGCTTCACGTCAGCCACCACTGCAACAGTCCATTGGCATATATTTAGGCCCAGCACACACACAGGCAGAGGAGAGAGGTCCCGTAACAGACAATCTGGCTTCATGTCAGCAGAGAATTAGTCTGCATGTCATAGCAGAGAATGAGGCTTCACGTCACCCACCACTGCAACAGTCCATTGGCATATATTCAGGCCCAGCACCCAGGCAGAGGAGAGAGGTCCCGTAACAGAGGATCTGGCTTCATGTCAGCAGAGAATCAGTCTGCATGTCATAGCAGAGAATGAGGCTTCACGTCAGCCACCACTGCAACAGTCCATTGTCATAAATTTAGGCCCAGCACCCAGGCAGAGGAGAGAGGTCCCGTAAAAGAGGATCTGGCTTCATGTCAGCAGAGAATCAGTCTGCATGTCATAGCAGAGAATCAGGCTTCACGTCAGCCACCACTGCAACAGTCCATTGTCATAAATTTAGGCCCAGCACCCAGGCAGAGGAGAGAGGTCCCGTAAAAGAGGATCTGGCTTCATGTCAGCAGAGAATCAGTCTGCATGTCATAGCAGAGAATCAGGCTTCACGTCAGCCACCACTGCAACAGTCCATTGTCATAAATTTAGGCCCAGCACCCAGGCAGAGGAGAGAGGTCCCGTAACAGAGGATCTGGCTTCATGTCAGCAGAGAATCAGTCTGCATGTCATAGCAGAGAATGAGGCTTCACGTCAGCCACCACTGCAACAGTCCATTGGCATATATTTAGGCCCAGCACACACACAGGCAGAGGAGAGAGGTCCCGTAACAGACAATCTGGCTTCATGTCAGCAGAGAATTAGTCTGCATGTCATAGCAGAGAATGAGGCTTCACGTCACCCACCACTGCAACAGTCCATTGGCATATATTCAGGCCCAGCACCCAGGCAGAGGAGAGAGGTCCCGTAACAGAGGATCTGGCTTCATGTCAGCAGAGAATCAGTCTGCATGTCATAGCAGAGAATGAGGCTTCACGTCAGCCACCACTGCAACAGTCCATTGTCATAAATTTAGGCCCAGCACCCAGGCAGAGGAGAGAGGTCCCGTAAAAGAGGATCTGGCTTCATGTCAGCAGAGAATCAGTCTGCATGTCATAGCAGAGAATCAGGCTTCACGTCAGCCACCACTGCAACAGTCCATTGTCATAAATTTAGGCCCAGCACCCAGGCAGAGGAGAGAGGTCCCGTAAAAGAGGATCTGGCTTCATGTCAGCAGAGAATCAGTCTGCATGTCATAGCAGAGAATCAGATTCCAAACGTACGCAGAGTGAACAAACGCCCGGTATAGTCGCTGTTCTAAAGCAATGACGTATTATAAACCAAAACTGGACTCAGAACAGCTTAGTCTGAACAAGTACGAAAATTTTTATTAAACTCACAATAATAAAAGTTACATATATCCATACATATAGATGAGCAGCACAATGCCACACAGGATAACGTTAAATGATCTGTAGTAAAACAAATGACAATAAATAATCCCAGACCATGCAGAATGTATTCTTACATGACTAACAGTCAATACAATATAAAGTGCATAGTGCAAATTGTAAACAATGA
Source organism: Bufo gargarizans (assembly GCF_014858855.1). Lineage (NCBI taxonomy): Eukaryota > Metazoa > Chordata > Amphibia > Anura > Bufonidae > Bufo > Bufo gargarizans. Next base: position 122,976,824 of record NC_058081.1, on the reverse strand, counting down.
CTGGGGGGAAAATTACAAAAATCAATACAGACCAAGTCCTCCTGGATCCCTACACGTGTTTCGCGTTTTGCTTCCTCAGGGGATACTGATGGTGTGTGTTGCCTGTTCATATATAGTCTGCATACTGATTAGAACATAAATCACCTGAACCTATCATGCAGGCCGAAAACCGGAAGTACGGTGCGTTCCACGCTGGAACGCACACCCACTTCCGGCTCCGTCCGTGTCCGGACACTTTATATAGCCCTAAATAACCCTTCTGCATCGAAGGGAACTTATCCCAACAAGGACCGCAATAGAACCAACCATTTTAATGCCCAGTATTCAGGAGTGTGGAAAAGAGGCATCAGACAACGATGTGAAAAGGGCCGCTCTACAAACCGGAACCGGAAGTCCGGCATGCGGTCCACGGTGGAACGCATCGGCCGTATCAAGCCGAGGTTACCGCCACCCATAGCTCCGCCTTGGATGATGACATCATACGTATAGATCGCCGGCCTGCTATGCGTTTCACCGTGGAGCGCAGGCGGAGCACACACTTCCTGAACATGGAGATGTCAACAAAATGGCCAGTTAGTCTGATCATGGAACTCCAACCGATGTACATGTGTACATGGGCGTTCCGACCAAGATGGCCACATATACCTCAAGGGGGCACCTTAGAAATATTGGGGGGGGAATATAAAATATATTACAGGAGTATAAAGATCAATATAAATATTGTACGTTAACCAATTTGAAGGATCTAATACTAAATAATTAGTAATATATAATAAAAAAAAAAAAAAAAAAAAAAAGTGAAAAAAGAAAAGTGACACATACTAACATAAAAAGTAATGAAGTGCTGAGTGAAAAAAAGGGGTGCAGAAGGGTGATGGTGAAAGAAGAAGGGAGATTTATTATTATAAATATATCATACACATACAAATAGAATAGAGATATCTCCAATTCTTGATATATAGCATAAGTGAAAACACCATTATTAAAATTCAAAACCTCTCTTTAGGTATCTCTAATCATGAGTTAATCTATTTATTCTAAGTGAATGTCCAAGTCGTTCCTGTGTTCAGCATAAAGAGTGTTCTTATTAAAATTTCCTATTAGACCATTCTTCGATGAACTACATTGTCCACGCCTCCCCAGAAATTGATGTTGGCCATACATGTGCGCGCATATAATAGGCAGCCTCACGGAATGGTGACCAGAAAAAAACAGGTATATAGTCCTATCAAAGCAGAAAAGAACAGAATTAAAAAACATAAAACCAAAAATTTAAAAGGGTCACAGGTATACACATCACCTAGACCTACAGAGGAGATCACGAGAAAAAATATATAAATATACATTATTGATCTAGCCCAAAAATGGCGAAAAACTCAAGGCCTCATTGAGGCCCAACGGAATAACAGTGTTCAATTCAAAAATCCATTTGACCTCCTTTTGGGCGAGGATCTTCTTCCAGTTACCCCCCCTCCCACTTATCAAAACCCTATCAATTCCTCTTACCTTCAAAAGAGAGGCATCACAGTTATGATGAGTCTTGAAGTGTCGGGGGACCGTTTTCAAACTCTGGACGTCATCATCATCTTTTGCTCCCAAAATTCCGAGCACATGCTCTCGTGTCCTACGTCTCAGCTGTCTGGATGTCATTCCTACGTAGGATAAGTTACAGGGACACGTGGCTACATAGATGACTCCTGCTGTTAAACATGAGATCGTGTGTGTGATCTCATAATTTTTACGTCCAGAAGAATCTGTAAAAGAATTTGTGCACAGAACATTGGGACAAGCCACACATTTGCCGCACGGACGGCATCCCCATTTGGGGCCCTTAGAGCCAAAAAGATAACCTGCGGTCTTACCCTCGTAATGACTGTGGACTAAAATGTCCTTTAAGTTCTTTTCTCGTCGGAAAGTTAGGGAGGGATGCTGAGGTACATAACTTCGCAAGGTGTGGTCCATTCTAAGTATGTTCCAATGCTTTCGCAAAACCGAGGTGAGTTCTGAATGTCCAGAGTTGTATGATGTAATGAACCGGACTATTTTAGTCCCCTTCTCCTGTTTCGCTCTGTCTTCCAATAATTTCGATCTTTTACTATGCTTCGCTCGCAGATATGCCTTCTTCACGGAACGGTCACTATATCCACGGTCCTTGAATCTTTTAGCTAGATCCATTGCCCATTTTTCAAAATCCTCATCCTTGGAGCAGATTCTTTTCAGCCTTAAAAACTGTCCCACCGGTATACCGTCAAGTAATTTGTTTGGATGGTAGGAGTCGGCACGGAGGAGACTGTTCACAGCGGTCGGCTTCCGATACAGGTCTGTGTGGATAAAACCGTCATTGTCAACATTCAGGGCAACATCCAGGAAATCCATTTTTAATCTCCCCATCTTATAAGTCAAATGGATATTCATATCGTTTATATTGAGGAGTGTCATGAATTCCTGTAGATCATCCATGTTGCCCTGCCAGATCATCAGCACGTCATCAATATAACGGCTCCACATATGGACCTTCTCAATATGTTTTACCGGATCAGTCAAGAAGATGCTTCTCTCCCACAGCCCCAGGAAAAGATTCGCATACGAGGGCGCACAAGACGCCCCCATCGCGGTTCCCTGGAGCTGTAGGTAGAAGCATCCCTTGAATATGAAAAAATTGTGACGCAGTGTGAAATCCAATAATTCCAGAATAAATTCTGCGTACTCACTTTGCGTGTTGGAGGTCATCAGATAGTGTGTTACAGCTCGGATCCCATCTTCGTGGCGAATAGATGTATATAATGACTCGACGTCACATGTCACTAGGATCATGTCCTCTTCCAATGATAGACCGTCGACCTTCCGTAGTAGATCCCCGGTGTCCTTGAGATACGAGGGTAAACTATCAACAAACGGTCGCAGGACGTGATCGATCAACTTCCCGACAGCCTCACACATACTATTGTTACCTGAGACTATCGGCCGTCCTTGTGGGACTTTCGCATTTTTATGGATCTTTGGCAGCATGTAAAAAGTTGCAATGGTCGGGTCAATGGTGAGTAGACAAGTTTGTTCTTTACCGGTAATTATTCCTGTATCTACTGCTTTCTGTAAAATCTTTCCCAAGTCCTCCTGAAAAGCAGACAGTGGATTAAATGTCAATTTTCGATAACAGCTTGGGTTCTTGAGTTGTCTAAAGGCCTCCCGTTCGTACATATCTGTGGGCCATAATACCACATTGCCTCCTTTGTCTGAGCTTTTTATAACAAGGTGCTCAATCTTGTTGAGTTGTTTTAAGGCAACACGCTGTCTTCTATTAAGGTTGTCTCCTGATGTAAATTTCTTAATAGATCTCAATTCTTCTGTGACAACCTTAACAAAGATGTCTATGTTCGGAAATAGTGACATTGGGGGAAATTTCTTAGATTTAGGTATCAGGACTGCAGGTAGTCTACTCACCGGTGCCACATCTGTTTGTTCATTCTGTAGTTCCTCCAAAACGTGAATTGCTTCCAGTTCCACCGCTGTGAACATAGTGTCCTCCGTGCCGCCCCTGTGATACAACTTCTTAAAAGTGAGATTGCGTGCAAATAACTGTAAATCCTTCACCGCTGTAAAGAGATCAAATCCTGTTTTAGGGATAAAGTTTAAACCCATACCTAACACCTCTGATTGCTCGTTACTCAGGATATGATCAGATAAATTAATTACCTGCAAACGCTGATTCTTGGGGTCTCCTGTACCTTGAAATTTCCTTGTTACTGGGCGCCCTCTTGCTGTTTCATTGCGTCTTCTCCCATAACGCGTGGGATACATTCTAGTGTTTGAGTCCGAATTACTCCCTTCGTTTTCAGTTGAAACATACGAGGACACAGACATGCTCCTAACTCGTGGCTCAGACCTCATCTGCTTCCACTTATAGATCTTATTCTGCTCCAAATCTTGTAGGTCTCTCTGAAATTTGGCTGTCTTTCTTTCTTTAATTTGTTTCTCCCATATCTTATAGGCATCCTCCAAATCACTTTTAAACTGCCCTCGTTCATTCTCGTTCAATGCTTGATCAATCTGATCCTCCAAAGATTTAAGCTCATTATCGACTTCTACCAACATAATGTCATTTGTGGCAATGAGTGCTTGCATAAATGTCAGGGAGCATAGGTTACATGCTTCCTCCCATTTCGTGTTAAGCTGCTCTGTGCCCAGATTATGAGATGGAAATACTTGTACCCTAAGACCACGTGGGATCAGGTTCCTCTTGATATACTGCTCCAGTGATGTTCTATTCCACCAAATTTTTAGACGTTTATGTGAAAGATTTTTAAATTTCACCTTTAATTCTCGTGTATTCCTCTGTTCGGTATCCTGTGCTAGGCTACTCGCACTATTAAAAATACTTTCTGCCTGGGACTTCCACGAGGCCTCCCGGGCTGAAAAATCCATTGTAATGGATATACAAATCTGTGAAGAGAAATGGTTCACTAAACAGATAATATGATTCCAAACGTACGCAGAGCGAACAAACGCCCGGTATAGTCGCTGTTCTAAAGCAATGACGTATTATAAACCAAAACTGGACTCAGAACAGCTTAGTCTGAACAAGTACGAAAATTTTTATTAAACTCACAATAATAAAAGTTACATATATCCATACATATAGATGAGCAGCACAATGCCACACAGGATAACGTTAAATGATCTGTAGTAAAACAAATGACAATAAATAATCCCAGACCATGCAGAATGTATTCTTACATGACTAACTTTGGACACGGACGGAGCCGGAAGTGGGTGTGCGTTCCAGCGTGGAACGCACCGTACTTCCGGTTTTCGGCCTGCATGATAGGTTCAGGTGATTTATGTTCTAATCAGTATGCAGACTATATATGAACAGGCAACACACACCATCAGTATCCCCTGAGGAAGCAAAACGCGAAACACGTGTAGGGATCCAGGAGGACTTGGTCTGTATTGATTTTTGTAATTTTCCCCCCAGTCATTGTTTACAATTTGCACTATGCACTTTATATTGTATTGACTGTTAGTCATGTAAGAATACATTCTGCATGGTCTGGGATTATTTATTGTCATTTGTTTTACTACAGATCATTTAACGTTATCCTGTGTGGCATTGTGCTGCTCATCTATATGTATGGATATATGTAACTTTTATTATTGTGAGTTTAATAAAAATTTTCGTACTTGTTCAGACTAAGCTGTTCTGAGTCCAGTTTTGGTTTATATAGCAGAGAATCAGGCTTCACGTCAGCCACCACTGCAACAGTCCATTGTCATAAATTTAGGCCCAGCACCCAGGCAGAGGAGAGAGGTCCCGTAACAGAGGATCTGGCTTCATGTCAGCAGAGAATCAGTCTGCATGTCATAGCAGAGAATCAGGCTTCACGTCAGCCACCACTGCAACAGTCCATTGTCATAAATTTAGGCCCAGCACCCAGGCAGAGGAGAGAGGTCCCGTAACAGACAATCTGGCTTCATGTCAGCAGAGAATTAGTCTGCATGTCATAGCAGAGAATCAGGCTTCATGTCAGCCACCACTGCAACAGTCCATTGGCATATATTTAGGCCTAGCACACAGGCAGAGGAGAGGTTCATTCAACTTTGGGTAGCATCGCAATATAATGGTAAAATGAAAATAAAAATAGGATTGAATGAGGAAGTGCCCTGGAGTCCAATAATATATGGTTATGGGGAGGTAGTTAATGTCTAATCTGGACAAGGGACGGACAGGTCCTGTGGGATCCATGCCTGGTTCATTTTTATGAACGTCAGCTTGTCCACATTGGCTGTAGACAGGCGGCTGCGTTTGTCTGTAATGACGCCCCCTGCCGTGCTGAATACACGTTCAGACAAAACGCTGGCTGCCGGGCAGGCCAGCACCTCCAAGGCATAAAAGGCTAGCTCTGGCCACGTGGACAATTTAGAGACCCAGAAGTTGAATGGGGCCGAACCATCAGTCAGTACGTGGAGGGGTGTGCACACGTACTGTTCCACCATGTTAGTGAAATGTTGCCTCCTGCTAACACGTTGCGTATCAGGTGGTGGTGCAGTTAGCTGTGGCGTGTTGACAAAAGTTTTCCACATCTCTGCCATGCTAACCCTGCCCTCAGAGGAGCTGGCCGTGACACAGCTGCCTTGGCGACCTCTTGCTCCTCCTCTGCCTTGGCCTTGGGCTTCCACTTGTTCCCCTGTGACATTTGGGAATGCTCTCAGTAGCGCGTCTACCAACGTGCGCTTGTACTCGCGCATCTTCCTATCACGCTCCAGTGCAGGAAGTAAGGTGGGCACATTGTCTTTGTAGCGTGGATCCAGCAGGGTGGCAACCCAGTAGTCCGCACAGGTTAAAATGTGGGCAACTCTGCTGTCGTTGCGCAGGCACTGCAGCATGTAGTCGCTCATGTGTGCCAGGCTGCCCAGGGGTAAGGACAAGCTGTCCTCTGTGGGAGGCGTATCGTCATCGTCCTGCCTTTCCCCCCAGCCACGCACCAGTGATGGACCCGAGCTGCGTTGGGTGCCACCCCGCTGTGACCATGCTTCATCCTCATCCTCCTCCACCTCCTCCTCATCCTCGTCCTCCTCGTCCTCCAGTAGTGGGCCCTGGCTGGCCACATTTGTACCTGGCCTCTGCTGTTGCAAAAAACCTCCCTCTGAGTCACTTCGAAGAGACTGGCCTGAAAGTGCTAAAAATGACCCCTTTTCCTCATCCTCCTCCTCCTCCTCCTGGGCCACCTCCTGTTCCATCATCGCCCTAAGTGTTTTCTCAAGGAGACATAGAAGTGGTATTGTAACGCTGATAACGGTGTCATCGCCACTGGCCATGTTGGTGGAGTACTCGAAACAGCGCAACAGGGCACACAGGTCTCGCATGGAGGCCCAGTCATTGGTGGTGAAGTGGTGCTGTTCTGTAGTGCGACTGACCCGTGCGTGCTGCAGCTGAAACTCCACTATGGCCTGCTGCTGCTCGCACAGTCTGTCCAGCATGTGCAAGGTGGAGTTCCACCTGGTGGGCACGTCGCATATGAGGCGGTGAGCGGGAAGGCCGAAGTTACGCTGTAGCGCAGACAGGCGAGCAGCGGCAGGATGTGAACGCCGGAAGCGCGAACAGACGGCCCGCACTTTATGCAGCAGCTCTGACATGTCGGGGTAGTTGTGAATGAACTTCTGCACCACCAAATTCAGCACATGCGCCAAGCAAGGGATGTGCGTCAAATTGGCTAGTCCCAGAGCTGCAACGAGATTTCGCCCATTATCACACACCACCAGGCCGGGCTTGAGGCTCACCGGCAGCAACCACTCGTCGGTCTGTTGTTCAATACCCCGCCACAACTCCTGTGCGGTGTGGGGCCTGTCCCCCAAACATATGAGTTTCAGAATGGCCTGCTGACGTTTACCCCGGGCTGTGCTGAAGTTGGTGGTGAAGGTGTGTGGCTGACTGGATGAGCAGGTGGAAGAAGAGGAGGAGGAAGCCGAGAAGGAGGAGGTGGCAACAGGAGGCAAAGAATGTTGCCCTGCGATCCTTGGCGGCGGCAGGACGTGCGCCAAACAGCTCTCCGCCTGGGGCCCAGCTGCCACTACATTTACCCAGTGTGCAGTTAGGGAGATATAGCGTCCCTGGCCGTGCTTACTGGTCCACGTATCTGTGGTTAGGTGGACCTTGCTACAGATGGCGTTGCGCAGTGCACACTTGATTTTATCGGATACTTGGTTGTGCAGGGAAGGCACGGCTCTCTTGGAGAAGTAGTGCCGGCTGGGAACAACATACTGTGGGACAGCAAGCGACATGAGCTGTTTGAAGCTGTCTGTGTCCACCAGCCTAAATGACAGCATTTCATAGGCCAGTAGTTTAGAAATGCTGGCATTCAGGGCCAGGGATCGAGGGTGGCTAGGTGGGAATTTACGCTTTCTATCAAATGTTTGTGAGATGGAGAGCTGAACGCTGGCGTGTGACATGGTTGAGACGCTTGGTGACGGAGGTGGTGGTGGTGGTGTTGGTGGTACATCCCCTGTTTGCTGGGCGGCAGGTGCCAACGTTCCTCCAGAGGCGGAGGAAGAGGCCGAGGCGGCAGCAGCAGAATAGGCCGAGGCGGCAGCAGCAGAAGAGGTAGCAGGGGGAGCCTGAGTGACTTCCTTGGTTTTAAGGTGTTTACTCCACTGCAGTTCATGCTTTGCATGCAGGTGCCTGGTCATGCAGGTTGTGCTCAGGTTCAGAACGTTAATGCCTCGCTTCAGGCTCTGATGGCACAGCGTGCAAACCACTCGGGTCTTGTCGTCAGCACATTGTTTGAAGAAGTGCCATGCCAGGGAACTCCTTGAAGCTGCCTTTGGGGTGCTCGGTCCCAGATGGCGGCGGTCAGTAGCAGGCGGAGTCTCTTGGCGGCGGGTGTTCTGCTTTTGCCCACTGCTCCCTCTTTTGCTACGCTGTTGGCTCGGTCTCACCACTGCCTCTTCCTCCGAACTGTGAAAGTCAGTGGCACGACCTTCATTCCATGTGGGGTCTAGGACCTCATCGTCCCCTGCATCGTCTTCCACCCAGTCTTGATCCCTGACCTCCTGTTCAGTCTGCACACTGCAGAAAGACGCAGCAGTTGGCACCTGTGTTTCGTCATCATCAGAGACATGCTGAGGTGGTATTCCCATGTCCTCATCATCAGGAAACATAAGTGGTTGTGCGTCAGTGCATTCTATGTCTTTCACCGCTGGGGAAGGGCTAGGTGGATGCCCTTGGGAAACCCTGCCAGCGGAGTCTTCAAACAGCATAAGAGACTGCTGCATAACTTGAGGCTGAGACAGTTTCCCTGGTATGCATGGGGGTGATGTGACAGACTGATGGGGTTGGTTTTCAGGCGCCATCTGTGCGCTTTCTGCAGAAGACTGGGTGGGAGATAATGTGAACGTGCTGGATCCACTGTCGGCCACCCAATTGACTAATGCCTGTACCTGCTCAGGCCTTACCATCCTTAGAACGGCATTGGGCCCCACCATATATCGCTGTAAATTCTGGCGGCTACTGGGACCTGAGGTAGTTGGTACACTAGGACGTGTGGATGTGGCAGAACGGCCACGTCCTCTCCCAGCACCAGAGGGTCCACTAACACCACCACGACCATGTCCACGTCCGCGTCCCTTACTAGATGTTTTTCTCATTGTTATGGTTCACCACAACAACAAATATATTATTTGGCCCAATGTATTGTATTCAAATTCAGCGGGATATAAATTTGAGGCCTAGTATTTAGGCGCTGGGTGACCGGTATGGATTTAGTGACAGAATTAGACTTGGAAATGCACAGAAGCGTGTGTGTGAAGTTATTCTGAATGACCCAATGTGCACCTTGAATATTATATACCCTTTTTGGGATAGATTTCAAATAGCTCTGATATAGCAGGAACCACTAAATTATGAAATTGCTAAATTGGGAATTGTACTTCAACCCAGAACAAAAAATGTGCTTTGACGGGCACTAAATAACTTTCCCAGCTACAACAGGACAGCGGTAACGAGAGATTTAGAGGGATTTAAATTTGAGGCCTAGTATTTAGGCGCTGGGTCACCGGTATGGATTTAGTGACAGAATTAGACTTGGAAATGCACAGAAGCGTGTGTGTGAAGTTATTCTGAATGACCCAATGTGCACCTTCAATATTATATACCCTTTTAGGGATAGATTTCAAATAGCTCTGATATAGCAGAAACCACTAAATTATGAAATTGCTAAATTGGGAATTGTACTTCAACCCAGAACAAAAAATGTGCTTTGACGGACACTAAATATCTTGCCCAGCAACAACAGTACAGCGGTAACGAGAGATTTAGAGGGATTTAAATTTGAGGCCTAGTATTTAGGCGCTGGGTGACAGGTATGGGTTTAGTGACAGAATTAGACTTGGAAATACACAGTAGCGGGTGTGTGTGAAGTTATTCTGAATGACCCTATGTGCACCTTCAATATTATATACCCTTTTAGGGATAGATTTCAAATAGCTCTGATATAGCAGAAACCACTAAATTATGAAATTGCTAAATTGGGAATTGTACTTCAACCCAGAACAAAAAATGTGCTTTGACGGACACTAAATATCTTGCCCAGCAACAACAGTACAGCGGTGGGTAACGAGAGATTTAGAGGGATTTAAATTTGAGGCCTAGTATTTAGGCGCTGGGTCACCGGTATGGATTTAGTGACAGAATTAGACTTGGAAATGCACAGAAGCGTGTGTGTGAAGTTATTCTGAATGACCCAATGTGCACCTTCAATATTATATACCCTTTTAGGGATAGATTTCAAATAGCTCTGATATAGCAGAAACCACTAAATTATGAAATTGCTAAATTGGGAATTGTACTTCAACCCAGAACAAAAAATGTGCTTTGACGGACACTAAATATCTTGCCCAGCAACAACAGTACAGCGGTGGGTAACGAGAGATTTAGAGGGATTTAAATTTGAGGCCTAGTATTTAGGCGCTGGGTCACCGGTATGGATTTAGTGACAGAATTAGACTTGGAAATGCACAGAAGCGTGTGTGTGAAGTTATTCTGAATGACCCTATGTGCACCTTCAATATTATATACCCTTTTAGGGATAGATTTCAAATAGCTCTGATATAGCAGAAACCACTAAATTATGAAATTGCTAAATTGGGAATTGTACTTCAACCCAGAACAAAAAATGTGCTTTGACGGACACTAAATATCTTGCCCAGCAACAACAGTACAGCGGTGGGTAACGAGAGATTTAGAGGGATTTAAATTTGAGGCCTAGTATTTAGGCGCTGGGTCACCGGTATGGATTTAGTGACAGAATTAGACTTGGAAATGCACAGAAGCGTGTGTGTGAAGTTATTCTGAATGACCCTATGTGCACCTTCAATATTATATACCCTTTTAGGGATAGATTTCAAATAGCTCTGATATAGCAGAAACCACTAAATTATGTAATTGCTAAATTGGGAATTGTACTTCAACCCAGAACAAAAAATGTGCTTTGACGGACACTAAATATCTTGCCCAGCAACAACAGTACAGCGGTGGGTAACGAGAGATTTAGAGGGATTTAAATTTGAGGCCTAGTATTTAGGCGCTGGGTCACCGGTATGGATTTAGTGACAGAATTAGACTTGGAAATACACAGTAGCGGGTGTGTGTGAAGTTATTCTGAATGACCCAATGTGCACCTTCAATATTATATACCCTTTTAGGGATAGATTTCAAATAGCTCTGATATAGCAGAAACCACTAAATTATGAAATTGCTAAATTGGGGATTGTACTTCAACCCAGAACAAAAAATGTGCTTTGACGGACACTAAATATCTTGCCCAGCAACAACAGTACAGCGGTGGGTAACGAGAGATTTAGAGGGATTTAAATTTGAGGCCTAGTATTTAGGCGCTGGGTGACAGGTATGGGTTTAGTGACAGAATTAGACTTGGAAATACACAGTAGCGGGTGTGTGTGAAGTTATTCTGAATGACCCTATGTGCACCTTCAATATTATATACCCTTTTAGGGATAGATTTCAAATAGCTCTGATATAGCAGAAACCACTAAATTATGAAATTGCTAAATTGGGAATTGTACTTCAACCCAGAACAAAAAATGTGCTTTGACGGACACTAAATATCTTGCCCAGCAACAACAGTACAGCGGTGGGTAACGAGAGATTTAGAGGGATTTAAATTTGAGGCCTAGTATTTAGGCGCTGGGTGACAGGTATGGGTTTAGTGACAGAATTAGACTTGGAAATACACAGTAGCGGGTGTGTGTGAAGTTATTCTGAATGACCCAATGTGCACCTTCAATATTATATACCCTTTTAGGGATAGATTCCAAATAGCTCTGATATAGCAGGAACCACTAAATTATGAAATTGCTAAATTGGGAATTGTACTTCAACCCAGAAGAAAAAATGTGCTTTGACGGACACTAAATATCTTGCCCAGCAACAACAGTACAGCGGTAACGAGAGATTTAGAGGGATTTAAATTTGAGGCCTAGTATTTAGGCGCTGGGTGACAGGTATGGGTTTAGTGACAGAATTAGACTTGGAAATACACAGTAGCGGGTGTGTGTGAAGTTATTCTGAATGACCCAATGTGCACCTTCAATATTATATACCCTTTTAGGGATAGATTCCAAATAGCTCTGATATAGCAGGAACCACTAAATTATGAAATTGCTAAATTGGGAATTGTACTTCAACCCAGAACAAAAAATGTGCTTTGACGGACACTAAATATCTTGCCCAGCAACAACAGTACAGCGGTAACGAGAGATTTAGAGGGATTTAAATTTGAGGCCTAGTATTTAGGCGCTGGGTGACAGGTATGGGTTTAGTGACAGAATTAGACTTGGAAATACACAGTAGCGGGTGTGTGTGAAGTTATTCTGAATGACCCAATGTGCACCTTCAATATTATATACCCTTTTTGGGATAGATTTCAAATAGCTCTGATATAGCAGGAACCACTAAATTATGAAATTGCTAAATTGGGAATTGTATTTCAACCCAGAACAAGAAATGTGCTTGAACGGACACTAAATAACTCGCCCAGCTACAGCACTAGGGACAGATTTAGCTGGATATAAATTTGAGGCCTAGTATTTAGGCGCTGGGTGACCGGTATGGATTTAGTGACAGAATTAGACTGGGATATGGCCAAAAAATAAACAGACTATTGCTGGTTAAATGCACTTGGTGTGACAGCTTCACCCTGATGTAGGCTTTAGCCAAAAAACAACCACACCATTGAGGGTTAAATGCACTTGGTGACAGGCGCAGCTTGCCCCTGATTTTGTATATGGCCAAAAAATGAACAGACTATTGCTGGTTAAATGCACTTGGTGTGACAGCTTCACCCTGATGTAGGCTTTAGCCAAAAAACAACCACACCATTGAGGGTTAAATGCACTTGGTGACAGGCGCAGCTTGCCCCTGATTTTGTATATGGCCAAAAAATGAACAGACTATTGCTGGTTAAATGCACTTGGTGTCACAGCTTCACCCTGATGTAGGCTTTAGCCAAAAAACAACCACACCATTGAGGGTTAAATGCACTTGGTGACAGGCGCAGCTTGCCCCTGATTTTGTATATGGCCAAAAAATGAACAGACTATTGCTGGTTAAATGCACTTGGTGTGACAGCTTCACCCTGATGTAGGCTTTAGCCAAAAAACAACCACACCATTGAGGGTTAAATGCACTTGGTCGCAGCTTGTGCTGGCGCACCACAAGACACAAAATGGCCGCCGATCACCCCAGAAAAATGAGACTGACAAACGGTCTGTGCAGCCTAAAAACAGTGAGCAATTGAGGATCAGCAGCTCAATGATCCACAGCTGCAGATCGATCAGTTAATCAAGTCCTTTGGAGGAGTTAATCTGCCTAATCTCGCCCTACTGTCGCAGCCGCAACCTCTCCCTACGCTAATCAGAGCAGAGTGACGGGCGGCGCTATGTGACTCCAGCTTAAATAGAGGCTGGGTCACATGGTGCTCTGGCCAATCACAGCCATGCCAATAGTAGGCATGGCTGTGATGGCCTCTTGGGGCAAGTAGTATGACGCTTGTTGATTGGCTGCTTTGCAGCCTTTCAAAAAGCGCCAAGAAAGCGTCACAAAAGCGCGAAGAAAGCGACGAACACCGAACCCGAACCCGGACTTTTACGAAAATGTCCGGGTTCGGGTCCGTGTCACGGACACCCCAAAATTCGGTACGAACCCGAACTATACAGTTCGAGTTCGCTCATCCCTAGTTGCGAACCAGCGGATGTGAACTCACTGTGTCACATGTCCTACCACTTCTAAGGGCATTGTCTAAGTGAACCCCTGGATCTTCACAGTACTCCTGATGGCAGGGATAGACTTTCCCAAAGGGAACACCAGGTCACTACCTCTAGAGGAGAATAGGCACACAAGGCAGCTGGTCGAGGGCAGACCAGAAGGTAACTGAGAAAGGTACCAGAGGTGCAGGACCAAAGGATGAGGCAGAGGCGTAGTGAGACAGGCAAAATGTCAGGGCAGGCAGTACAGCTACAGGTCAGGCAATCCAGGTTGTCAACAGGACAGTCAAGGCAAGTAGGTAGGGATATAACAGGTAGCAGAGTCCAGTAATACAGAGACAAGTCGGGAACACAATAACACAAGCTTAAAAGAGGAAATTTAGCAGGGCACAAGGACATTGACACTGAGGCATCTGGGAAGGGGGGAGAGCCACTTATATATGCGCAGGAGGGCTAGGATAGGTCAGCAAGGTCACATGACCTAACCCATAAAGCCCAGGAAGTGGCACGCGCCAGCCCTTAAGGAAGTGCTGCAGGAAACAAGCATCAAGCATGCTGTTGGCAGGGCTGAGAGCAAACTGTGGAGCGGATCTAAGAACAACAGCACACACACAGACAGGGCAGGACTGCAGCGGTGAATGGGAAGCACTGGCCACAGATCACCACTGAACACGGCACCCAGGACTGCGGCGGTAAGCAGGGGAACAGCGACACACAGCAGCCTCTGTTACAACTGGGTACCAACTTGAGAAACAGCTGTTGTATCCCATACCATTACAGGGTTTTGTGTATTCTAGAAAGCAAGATATCAGTAAAGAACAATGCACTAAATATTGTTTATCTTAGCTGTGTGCAGTAACAGGTCCTGTGGTGACGTCACTCCGGTCATCACATGATCCATCACATGATCTTTTACCATGGTGATGGATCATGTGATGGACCATGTGATGACCAGAGTGACGTCACCACAGGTCCTGTTACTGCACACAGCTAAGATGAAGACAGAAGGAGATGCCGGCTGCGCGATCAAGTGGATTAAGGTGAGTTAAATTATAATTCTTTTTTTTTTTTTAACCCCTCCAGCGCTATTTTACTATGCATTCTGTATTCAGAATGCTATTATTTTCCCTTATAACCATGTTATAAGAGAAAATAATTATGATCGGGTCTCCATCCCGATTGTCTCCTAGCAACCGTGCGTGAAAATCGCTTGCTTGCGGATGCTTGCGATTTTCACGCAACCCCATTAATTTCTATGGGGCCTGCGTTACGTGAAAAACGCAGAATATAGAGCATGCTGCGATTTTCACGCAACGCACAAGTGTTGCGTGGAAATCACCGCTCATGTGAACAGCTCCATAGAAATGAATAGGTCGGGATTCAGTGCGGGTGCAATGCGTTCAACTCACGCATTGCATCCGCGCGGAATACTCGCCCGTGTGAAAGGGGCCTAACAGTATGTTTCAGACAACAGATGTACTTCAGATGTACTTCTATGGGACTGTGAAAAATAGCCTTAGTAAGTGCTTTTCTAAGCTATCTTAGATGCTCCCATAGAGAATTAATAGAGTGGCTGGATCGGTGGAGGTCCCAGCGGTCAGACCCCCATAGATCAGCTAGTTATCCCCTACCCACAGGACTTATAATCTTGGCACAACCCCTTTAAAACTATCATATACTGTAGCTAAGGTGTTGTTACTGATCATAGCTGTGCCTAATGGAGAAGGATTAAAAAGCAGCCAAGACTGATGAAAATAATTAGCAAGTAAGCATTTCCCATGGAATAGTGGCTTAAATATCATGTTTTATCCCTTAAATGACATAATGCTCTAATACACATATAAAAGACTCTCTGAAAGTGCTCTTATACCAATATGATGATCTCAGTAAGCAAAATAAAATAAAGTAGCCCATGTTTAATTAATCGAGTGCCATATGGTGTTATCGTTGAAGTGACACTTGGGGAAAGTCTACAAATATCACAAAACGCCCCCTGCTAAAAGCCGGTAACTTAATATTACATATAGCTTATACATTCCCATGCACTGGGCACAGTTTGCATCTGGAAAGCATGCTATTAAATACATCTTTAACCTTTTAATTCCAGAATAGAAAAGTACATCTTAATAGCCGATATAATGAGAATATTATAGCTTTTAAAAATTTGGAGTAATTATAATTCTCACATAATGCAATTTTAAAGGATGCTGTAGTAATTTCTTGTAATTCACTGGGATGGGCTGAGCTACTGTATGGTCCAGCATTTAAAGTAACTTTTTAAAATGATAATGTCTAATAATGTGGAAGATCTCCCATTCTAAGGACCTCCACAGAGTTATGTCAATAAAACGCTAATAGAGGACTCAGATTCTGTCATATTAATTATCCCTAACTGAATATTTATGACTCATTAACATTTTTCGAAGTCCTAACACTGCTGTTTTATACGCTTGATCGCTAATGGTACATGAAAAGGACACTTTCCCTAAAAATAATCATTTTATATTTAACCATATAGCGGCCTGATGTAAAATTCAAATATGTCTGGCTTTAAGTGTATAATGTGTATGGGAAGCACACAACGGCATCATGAGCCATTTCTGAATTTGATTTGGTATTTAAGGAGTGCTCAGAAGTTTCAAGCGGGAGATAAAGGAACAACATTTTTATTCAAAAGCTATTCCTAGCCTATATGCTCCCCATAGTAAGAAATGAAACATTTTACTTTAGAGGGTTACGTTAACCCTACTGCGTTTTTCATTTACACTCTCATTTACCAAAACAAGGGCATAGCTATAAAGGGGTGCAAAGGCAGCAGTTGCATACAGGATCTGGCATTTGGTGCCAGTCAGTGGCATAACTAGAATTAAATGGGCCCCACAGCAAATTTTTGGAATCCCCCCCCCCCCAAGCAACACCCTCGTTCTGTCTGTTTCCTACATATATGTACTTCATGCTTTGTCACTGTATATGCTGTCACTGTATATAATGTCATTGTATAATGCTGTTGAGGAGGCCCTGATATTAAAATCTTTCAATCCTCCTCCCTAATCATGAATTAATTATTTGTCTGCTGATCAGAGGAGGTGCTTTTCTCCATACATGGTCATTTTGGTTATGTGTCAAAGCTTTACACCAGGTTTTTGGCCTAAAAAGTAGCAAAATTTGTGCAAAAGACATTTTGAGACAAAAGGTTACTATTTTCTGACGTTCTCCCCGTTTTTTTGTTTTTTTTTAAGTGGGTCAATCAGGATGGTACCACAGCAGCCCAACAAATTTAATTATTAGATTATTTATTATTATAACTGATATTTACTCTAACTACAAGCTGGAGTAGATTTCAGTTTCTGGGGCATGGACAGCAGAAGATGTAACAAATTTATTGAGGTTGTGCACTTATTAATATATTGGTCAGATCTTCGTCCAGTGGGGTTTGTACTAAGATTGCCATTAGAAACGTTGGTTTTAAGGTGGCTATACATATTAATGTAAAGTTGATCAAAGTGGACGAATTTAACCAAAATGAACATTCACTGGCTGAAACTTAAGGAACAATCTTTTAGCCAACTAGCCAACAGATGACAAAGCATTATCAAATGAAAAGAAGTTGCCAGTGTTTCATAATTTCGTCCGATGATAAAAGTTTTTTGTTGAAAGATCATTTGTGAATAAAAGATCTTTGATTCAAAGAACGTTCTCAGAAACATCATTCATCCATTGCCTGATTTCATTGAATGATTATGGGTAGTTTTGAAAAAACTGTAATGGCCAATATGGACTAATATGTGTATGACCATTTCTGTGAAACAAAGGTTCACCAGATGTTTGTTTGTTCAACCATTAACCAATTTCTATCTAATGTGTATGGCCAGCTTTAGTAAATGACACCCACAGTTTCTGGGTAGCAGATCATTGTTTACACAGTATCATCTGCTACCCAGAAACAATGATTTTAGGTCCATTGACATAAGTCAATTTTGCATGATGATCAATGCGTAAACATGCATGAAGTTACTAAAGCTCATTTAATGGTTGGAAAATTGTTGATGCAAACTTTCAAAATAATCTTTATCCATTCCTATATTGTCCAAACTAAATTGGAATTGTTGGTTTTTTAGACAATATGATAAGAGTGAAATAGGCTTTTTAATTCAATGAATGTTCATTGAATTCAGACAGTGGTCAATGTAACAATTACACAGTGACTTCACAATAAATATTCACAGAATAATAGTTTGGTTTGTATGCCTGTCTGTCATATCCATTCGATCGCCTATATCTATTGTATAACTAATCAATTATATGATAGACTTGTGTAAAAGAAACCTCAAGGTGTCAGCATCCAAAATGTTTTTATCTGATTCTTTAAAAATCATACAATGTGAGTGGGAATACACCTACAATGTGAATTTCAGACCCCTCCATGATTTCTAAGTGGGAAAACTTGCAAAATCGCAGGGTGTTCAAATACTTCTGTTCCTCACTGTATGACATTATGAAATCTCTTAGGATTTTATCTTATCTTTCTTGTCTCGTCTCTCTTATTTTTTCAAATCTTTGCTCTTTTTCACTCCCCATCCTTATAAACAAAATCACAGCAATAGCAAATAATGTCAGAGTGACACTGACATATAGCCATGGTTGATGGTGTTAAACAGCGTGTTTAAAAATTCACTGCACTGTCACATTTGTTAAAAACATTATGAAAATGGTATACTAGAAAAATTAGGACCCTTAAAACACAATACTATATTGAGATCTAGATAAAAAAAAAGTATCCCAAACCTAAGGCTGACTACAGTACACAGGTGCGCGTTGCCATGGCTGAAAGCACAAAGGCAAAGAAATATACATTGCAACAGCATTCTTCAAACCAAATAAAGTACAATAATGCCATAATGTATCTTTCTCTCTTCTTTTACCATGCTTAAGGGAATCTTTTGTATCCTTGTATATCTTTTTGTATCTGTTGTTGCTTTATGACTGTATTTTACTCTTACATACCCCAGGATAGGTACGAGGACGGGGAAACACCACTATCAGGAGTTGTTCCCGGGCTGAAGGTAGACCAGAATTTATGAAGAGACAGTCCCCCACACCCTCCCTGGTTTACCAAATAGAATAGTGACGAATATTCGATTTCGACGAATATAAGATGAATATTCAATCGAATATTCGTGAAATATCGCAAAATTGAATATGAGCGGAGGCTCATCACTATTTACCTCCCCTTCTGCATTGAATAAAATTGCTATATTAATGCAGTACAATGCATTCACTAAAACTAAATGGTATATTTATGTAATACAATGCATTGAATGAAACTGCTGTATTAAAGGGAGCCTGTTACCCTGAAAATGGCAATGTAATCTTTCAGCAGATTGTTGATGTGTTGATACATAGTTTTGCGGGAACAGATTTGGTTAATCTGTATTTCAGTCATTCAATTTCCTGCTCATTCTGGACTTTGAAGTCCAGGAGTTGGTCCTATCAGTGGTTGACAGCTATCTCTGTGTACACAGTCATAGAGGGAAGGCTGTCAATCACTGATAGGACCTCCTGCTTGACTTCAAAGTCCAGAATGAGCAGGAATCAAAATGAGTGAAATACAAGTTAGGAATCATACAAACAACATTTTTCTGACATTACCGACAAGAATACCATCAAGAATGGGACATGTTCTATAAGTTACAGAACGGTCACATGGATGACAACTGTGTGCTTTCCATTTTGTTTTATTTTATTTGCAGACCCATAGAAATGAATGGGTCCATGTGCAATCTGCAAAAAATACAGATCGGATGCCGATACAAAATATGGTTATGTGCATGAGGCCTTATACAGAATATTTTTCTACAAAATTATTTGCTCAGCTCCTTCTGTTCTTTAGCCTATTGTGCTAAACTCAGACAACATGATGAATAAGACAGGTTCCTTTTAATGCAATATAATCCATTCACTAAAACTGCACGATATATTGACATAACACAATGCATTGAATCAAACTGCTATATTAATGCAGTACATTTCTTTCACTAAAATTAAATGTTGTATTTAGAGATGAGCTAAATTCAATCCAAATTTGAGGATAAATTCGATTCACCTTGCAGCCGAATTTCGTCGTGCTTCGTGTTAGCGAACCAATTTAGCCTGAAATAGTTTAAAAAAAACAAAAAATTCATACTTACCTCCTCCATTTGCCGCCAACGGGCCGCTATCTTGATTGAAGATCTCAGCCGAAATCCAGTGAGTAATGACGTACAGTATGACGTCACCACTCCTGCCAGCGCTATGACATAATTTTGCGCCAGTTCTTTAAGCAAGATGGCAGCGGCCGGCCGTCGCAAGCAAATGGAGGAGGAAAGTTAGATTTTTTTATTTTTTTTATGTTGATTTTACACAGTTTTACACTCAGATGCCGCAATTTTGTATGAACGCAGCATCTGAGGGGTACAATGGCGGGGGGTGGCGCTATCGCAGCTCCCTGTCATTGCACCCGCTACTTACAAAAAAAAAATGCATTTTGTAACGAAGTAATTACTTAATTATTTGCAAAATTCGGCAAATCAGCCGAATCAAACTTTTCGAAAATGCGCTCATCTCTAGTTATGTTGACTTAATACAATGCATTGAATGAAACTACTGTATGAATGCAGTACAATTCATTCACTAAAACTGCACAGTACGTTGACACAATATAAGTGTGTTCAATAAGGCTGGTATATTGAGGCACTGAAAAGTGCTGAAATGCCCAATCACAAACAATAGATAAATTGAAACTGGCTTTTCAGAAGAACAATTAAATGTACTGTACCTGCTACGAACATACTTGTAAAATGCAATGAACTGCTTAATTATACACAGCATCAAAATTCCAGCAGTTTTTTTTTATGTCCCCATCTACGAACATGTTGGTATTGATGCTCTAAAATTCTGTGAAGTGCTTAATTAGAAACAGTAGTAAAATTGGAACTGGATTTTCGAAAAAAAATACAGAAAAATGAGATTAGTGCAGGATTTTGGTTATTGCAGTTCATATATGAACTTTCCACTTACTTCCCACACTTGCGCTCAATATTACGCACGCACTCAAAACACCCTTTTCTTGCCTTCATTCTTTCCCTGACTTTTCTCCCTCTTTCTCTAAGGGCGATGTCTAAGCACACCCCTCTCTCTTTGTGCAATACCTCTGATGGTGAGGAGAGACTTTCCTAAGTGTTGTACCAGCAGCTAACTCAGAGGGGAATTTAAACACGAGGGAATCAGGACCAAAGTGTGAATCCACAGGACTGACCTCCAGAAGACACAATACACTCAGTGGATGGTGGCAGGCAATAGGCTGATCAGATGGAAGGGTACAAAGGCAGAATTCAGGGAAGGCGGCAGTCAGGAAAAATCCATAAACGTAGATCAGGGTTAGGGCAGGCGGCAATCAGGCAAAGTCTGTAAAACGTAATCCGAAGTCTGATACACAGAATTGCAAGAACCAACAGAAAACCTTTGCTTAAACAGGAAACTAGACAAGCTAGGAACCTAAGTTGCTCTGATGCCTTCCTGTAGAACGAGGCACCTTTAAATACCTCCTGCAGACCATTTATAGGCAGGGAAACATAGAGGGCATGCACAGGCAAAGGGAGGAGAGACATGACCGCACAGACCCTAAATACACACAAAAAACTCTGAGCCAAAGTGCAAGCTGAGGGAAATTCTGGTGGCAGGAACACAAACCACAACTAAAAACTCTGCTGCCCGGGCCTGTCAGCATGGCATGCTGCAGCGGGAAGGAATGAAGAAGCCCGTACCTGCGTGTGGGGACAGAATCGCAGGTATGGGGAGCTGGGCTAACAATGCCTCTATACTGTCTATACAACACTTAGATTGCTGGAATGTGTCTGTAATTGCTTTTTTTGCCAAACACATCCAAGACACATACTCTCAGATAACAAGCTCAACTCAGAATGGCGTCTCTGGGTTGTGATCAAGCCCAGAGACTGAAGGACCTATCAAAATTGTGCCCCTGATTGGCTCACAGCCTCTCAGCTTTTGAGACAGTCATGGTAAGCCCCCCTTTTTTTTCCAGGGTCATGTCTTACCAGTATGGTCTTAAATTCGTTCTGAACTGTCTATGTATGCCTGTTCTCTTTCTATTAGGGGTAGTCTCAGTTCAGTTTTTTTGGCAGCTTTCAGTTTCCAGGATGAAGGTTCCCAGGACTAGTTGCCAGCAGCTCATTCATATACATCCTCACTCTAGTACTGCTGAGCATCAACTCCTAACCGGGGGGTGACGGCTAGCCCATCACCCTGACAACTTTCCTAAACACTGCCGTTTAACTGCTGCCTATAGACAACCGTTTGGGATTTACAACGCACAAGAAAAAGAATACTCTAACACTTTAAAGGGAACCTGTCACCTGGATTTTTTGTATAGAGCTTAGGTCATGGGTTGCTAGATGGCCGCTAGCACATCTGCAATATCCAGTCCCCATAGCTGTCTGTGCTTTTAATACATATAAAAATTAACCTGAGATGAGTCCTGTCCTTGAGATGAGTCCAGAGTGAAGGAGCCCAGAACCACCCCACATCCTCAGAATCTCCTCCTTGCTCCCTGACGTCAGAAAGCTAGAGTGCCGTAATCTCGCAATGCGTGAGCTAGCACATGCGCAGTTCTTCCCTGAGGCTGATGCCAGCACAGGAAAGGAACACTATGAGGACACTGCGCATGCGCTAGCTTGGCAATCCCGAGATTACGGCGCTCTAGCTTTGTGACGTCGAGGAGCAAGGAGGAGATTCTGAGGATGCGGAGCGGTGCTGGGCTCCTTCACGCTGGACTCATCTCAGGGACAGGACTTATCTCAGGTTAATTTGCCTATGTATCAAATAGTTATTTTTTTCACACAATAAAAGCACACAGAGCTATGGGAACTGGGTATTGCGGATGTGCTAACGGCCATCTAGCAACCCATGCCCTCAGCTCTATACACAAAATCCCGGTGACAGGTTCCCTTTAAGTAGTAAGGCAATAAGGCACAACATTAACATTTAGCAGTTGTCAACTACACTATAAACACCTGATTTACTAGCCCTTATATTACTGATATATTATCATGGATTAATATAGATTCATTTTTAGAGGGCTTGTTATTTAAATGTTGAGCCTTTTTTGTGTCTTGCTAGCTATACATGATTATGCTGTTCAAAATCATTTCTTTTCCCAGGCCATTGTACTCTGCATTTTATTACATATTAATGTTTATCAATTGTAATTAGTCCAGACTAAATATAAAAATCAAAAACTGAATGCAAATGATAATATGTGAATGTATGAGAAAAGTCTATGAATCAGCCAACGAACAAGCAAAAGTCATAAAAATTATTATTTGGTGGATGCATATTGTCCTGTATAAATAGGGGATATGCTCCTGCCAATAAGCAAACTATATGGGAGATGAACAATTGTAGTAGCAGTCATTCATCCCCCATTAATTTTGCATCTGACAGTCCTTTTCCCACATTTTATAATAGCTGCAGATTGACTAGGACTCCACAGCTACTTGGAGTCAACCACAAGCCATGATAGGATTGCCACGATAACATAACTCATGAGCAAGTCTTGTTTCCCTATGGAGAGAAAGACATGGCCCAAATGTTTCCAAATGTTACAATTTACCAGCAACTTTTTTATCCTCATAGATAAACAGTTCAACATGACTTACAAGCAACCCCATGACACCATGAATCATTTTTACAGAATCATTGCTTCTCTTGCCCATGGATTTTAGTATTGTAGGTCAGTGTCATTCAGATGTATGAAGATGAAATGCAATGCTAGGCATATCTAATGGACACAAGGTTTGCAGTTTTTAGTAAAGAAGGAGACTAGGTGACATAAAAGGGTGTCCTGTGACAGTGTCTGACAAAAAGCTATCAAAGAGACAAGCTACTAATATAGTGTGACATGGATCAGTAGAGTATAGGGAGAGAATTATTATATATAAACAGGTATATTTTAGGGACCTTGATCAGGGAAAGCATGAGGGAGTTAGGGACTGGTCACCCAGTTGTGTGTTTAATACAGCTGCTGGCAGCTAGTTCTGCATTGCAAAATTCTGCAAGAATTTTTTTTATTTTTTCTTGTATATAAACAGACACCAAGCAATTTTTACATTTTCAAGTTTTTAGAGTTCATAGGCTTCTTGCCAGCACCCCAATAGCATACATTTTGCTCCAAACACTGAGCGATTGAGCATTATTATTGTATTGTTATAGCCATATTAGTGAACACTTAACTGCACCATATCATGTAATTCGAAGATATTTTACTGCAAAAATTGCATTCTTATACCCATGTTAGTGAACACATTGCTGTATGATACTGTGTAGTTCAAAGACATTTTAGTGCAAAAATTGCATTATATCCATGTTAGTAAATACATGACTGCATTGTACTGTGTGCTTCAAATACATTTTACTCCAAAAACTGCATTGTTACCATAGTAACATTGTCAATATCAGTATGCAGTGTGTTTGTAGAAGGGGAGAGGCATTTAATTATTTACAGGAAAAAAAATAGCAGTGCAATTTTATAATCTGTGTACCAAACCTGTGACTTTTCACAGGAAGGGGGACAAGGAGCCGACAATGACACAGTCTGATAAAAATGGCGGAAGGGTAAGGACTATGACAATATGACAATGACAGTGTGTTTAACATGTCCTGGGAGCTGGATAGGGGTGCTGAGGAGGAGGTAACATCAGGAGTAGGATGGCAGCTACAACAGAAACAACACAGACCAGGGGCAATGTATGGCCAGAACCAAGACCCAATCTCCTTCTATTATGATCAGCTCAGAAACTGGTGATGTTGGCAGGGCGTTGCTAGGCCCAAGTCCTAATGAATATGGCCCAGTTCTCTAAGGCTGTAGTTTTTTTCAGCCCACCTCTCGGCATGTTTGCCCTGCTGTAGCCAGACTTCCGCCCCGCCCCCATTATAGTAAATGGGGCCAGAGCGGACTTCCGGCAGCACAGTGCTCTAGCGGTAGCACGGATCCGGCAGGCTGTTCCCCCACTGGAACAGCGTGCTGGAGAAGGCTACCACTAGTGTAAAATTAGCCTAAGTTGACCCTCCCTGCGCACACTGCATTTTACTGTACTCGCTATGCAGCAGCACATACCTCTCACATCCAGTGCCTCCCAGGTGACGTCTTCTCTGATGTAGATCTTCTCTGTCATCATCTTCTCCACTCGGTCCAGACAATTTATTTCAGCTACGCCTCGTCTCTGCAGAGTGTGACACACAGACATCTTAAGTTCCTCACATTTCTATCATCATCCCCCAACCTGGAGTCCCCACAGTGTTTTCCTGCTGCTCGCTGTGCTCCCCAATATCCCCAAATACTATCCTGAAGAAAAATTAGTGCCGTTCAGATAGACCCCCGTAGCAATAGTGCTCCTCCAAGTACCACCAATAGTAATTCCCTTCTAGAGTGCCTGCATTAGTAATACTGCCCCTACTGTGCCTCCAACTGTGATAATGCTCCCCAAGAGTGCCTCCAATAGTAGAAGGGCCCTCCTTTATCAATAATGCCCTCACAGAGCCCCCAGTTTGAGTAAGGCCCCCTATTGTTCCCCCAGTGGTAATAAAGGTCTCTATAGACCCCTCAGTAGTAATAAGGCCCCCCCATAGTAGAAATAAGGTGGATCTATAAGACCCTCCTATAGAGCCCCCAGTAGTAATAAGAATGTCTAATGTCCCCTGGATTTAAAATGCCCCTGCAGTGCTCTCAGTATTTATATTGCCACCTCATGTTATAATGCTCTCGCCTGCAGTGCCCCCTGTGGTTATATTCCTCCTCTTAGAGTCCTCACAAATTATAATCCCTCAGCCACTCCACCATACAGTCCCATGTAAATAACACAATTTCCCCACCTCCACCATAGAGTCCCATGTAAATACCAGCACACCATCTCTCCAGCCCCCTCCAATATATAGTCCCATGTAAATAACATCACTCCCTCCCCCAGCCACCATCAACATACAGTCCCATGTAAATAACATAACTACCTCCGTCAGCTGTCTTTAACATGGAGTCCCGTGTAAATAACATCGCTCCTTCAACATACAGTCCCATGTCAATAACATCACTCCCTCCCACAGCCACGATCGACATACAGTCCCATGTAAATACCACCCCCTCTCTAGCCTCCTCCAACATACAGCCTTAAATAAATAACATCGCCCCCTCCCCAGCCTCCTCCAACATACAGTCCCATGTAAATAACATCACTCCCTCCTACAGCTGCCAACATACAGTCCCATGTAAATACCATCACCCCTCCACAGCCTCCTCCAACATACAGTCCCATGTAAATAACATCACTTCCTCCCACAGCCACCATGAACATACAGTCCCATGTATACATCACTCTCTCCCACAGATTCCATCAACATACAGTCCCATGTAAACATCACTCCCTCCCACAGCTACCATCAACATACAGTCCCATGTAAATAACATCGCTCCTTCCCACAGCTGCCTTTAACATACAGTCCCATGAAAATAACATCACCCCCTCCCACAACCACGTCCAACATACAGTACAGACCAAAAGTTTGGACACACCTTCTCATTCAAAGAGTTTTCTTTATTTTCATTACTATGAAAATTGTAGATTCACACTGAAGGCATCAAAACTATGAATTAACACATGTGGAATTATATACATAACAAAAAAGTGTGAAGCAACTGAAAATATGTCATATTCTAGGTTCTTCAAAATAGCCACCTTTCGTTTTGATTACTGCTTTGCAGACTCTTGGTATTCTCTTGATGAACTTCAAGAGGTAGTCACCTGAAATGGTTTTCACTTCACAGGTGTGCCCTGTCAGGTTTAATAAGTGGGATTTCTTGCCTTATAAATGGGGTTGGGACCATCAGTTGCGTTGTGGAGTAGTCAGGTGGATACACAG